>NC_137814.1:7290349-7615349 GCF_963921795.1 Nannobrachium achirus
CCTGCATCAAAAACTCATTCAAGTCGCCCAGGGACTCATTCATGTCATGGTCCTGGGGTCCCGGGGATGCGCCTCCATTGGAGTCCATGTTAAAATAATTTACTTCTTGCTATAAGTTGCTATATTAGTTTAGATAGTTTAATTCGTTTTTTAATGTATTGTGTAAGATAAACAATGTAAAGATTTATTATCAGTTAAACCTGGAACAGCTAAAAACTATTTTCACTAGTGGTTCTCAAAGTGGGGTCCTGGGTCCTTGAGGGAGTTCCAGGGGGTCCCCAGATAAATGATAGTTAGGAACCAAATAGAACTTTATGGGTCTGTAACTCGGTGAACAAATGGAACCAAATGGACCTGTTCCATTTGTACTCTAGTATTTTAACATTTAATATAAATTGGGGTCCCAGTGATATAAATATAATTAAATGGGTGTCTGTAGCCTAGTGTATTTAGAAATCCTAGTTCTAAGTTCAAACATTAGCCAAATTGTAAAATAAATATAAGAAAACCCCCACTGCAGTGGAGCAGCAAAATTTTGAAAATAGCCGATCTACAAGCTCACAGCACTCGAAAACATTGTATTGAGGACTCATAAAACTTTTCTGGGACCCATTTGAATGACCACCTGTGGGTCCCGGGACCCATTACATTGAAAACCTAGTAACATCACTGTGTATGTATGTATGTGTATATATATATATATATATATATATATATATAGAGGAACATCTCTGAAAGCACAACACATGAAAACCTTTATTAAGGCTCGAACACACTGCCTGACTTTTTGAACCGATAATGCTGTCGCCGACCAATTTTGGCGCTCGCAGACAAAAACGGTGATCTGCCGCAAGATCGGGCTTTGCTCGCCGGGGTTTTACTCGATGTGTGTGAAAAGCACTGCGAGAAGATCCCAGCGCGATTCCAGCGGTCGCCGACAGCTTCCCGAGCGTTTCTCACAGCGCCTCTCTCTATCTCTCTCTCTCTCTGTCTCTGTCTCTCTCTCTATGTCTCTCTCTCTGTCTCTGTCTGTCTCTGTCAAATGAAGACGCACAGAGTGGAGAGAGAAAGAAAGGAAGAGAGAATTTAATATGAGGAGAGCCTGGAGTGGAGAGGGCATTATTACGCAGCGGACCGTCCAGCGTATAGATCACTAGTGATATTGCTGTTTCATGAATTTCATCATCATAATATAGATGCCGTTTCATAGCAATATAAAACCAATGCATCCCACTATATGTTGATAAAACCACGGAGCAGCATGGCTGGTGTTATTATGAAAACATTGAACAGGTGCAGTGTGTGTGTGTGAGACTGTGCACAGTCTGCTCACGCACGCACAGCGCGAGAGGAAAATCATTAGCGCCCACTCTCGTGCACAATTAGAATAAAAACAAATGTAATATTGGCTATGTATTGGAGATGCATCCTGGTGAAATATCTGGCAGTGTGTGACAGTGACCCCTTGTCGTTGATCTGTCGGTAATCAATCTTGTCGGCGAAAACCACAACGAGCCAATTTCAAGAAAGTCACTCATTTAATCGCTATAAAACATTTAAAAGTATAATCGCTGTTTATAGCCGATCCGGACTGTTTATCACCCTCGGAGAACCGTTTCCGGTCGCATTTCCAGTTTCCGGCGGGACCGGAGCTTCCGTTAGCTTTCATGTAAACCGTAGAAGAATCTGCTCAGCGATGGAAAGGTCTTTTTTTCAATCTGATTTTTTTTTATTTATTTGAAAGCTGTGATCGGGTGACAGGTGTACGCACGCCTGGTACATGATCCGTGCGCAGATCGTGCGCGCACATCGCGCACGTGCCCACGTTAAAAGGTAAGGACGGTGCGGCAGTTGATGAGTTCAGCAATGTTTTAAAAGACAGTGAGTTAAAGGCCTGTCCATACTGTCTCCGACCACTGAACTTTTCGTCGGAAAGGTCCAGTTCAACTACAAAACGACGTCGCTCTCATCTTCTGAAAAGCATTACCCCGAACTAGAGTTCAGAAAGCTGCATGTCGGAAAGTCAGAACTCTCCAACGAAAAGTTTTGTGGTCAGAGACGGTATGGACATGCCTTTAAGTTAAGGCATAAGAGCTGGTACTTAAGACGATCAAAATACAGCCCATGCTGTCATAGAATGTTAACAATAAAAAATATATAGTTTTAATATGCCAGTTATTCAGATTGATCATTCCAAATTGATAGATGGACTACCAGTGCTCTGATGGGCCACATGTGCCAAATGTTGCTATTAATGTTATACTGGGTGCGTACATTTAGGTAAAAAAGATAATTAAAACAAAGCTTGCATGCGCACAGACCGGGATCCGGCACCTATCATTGACAAATGAAGCACTGCCTTTGACTGATTGATGGCACTCTGCCTTTCATCAACCTCGTTATTAATGCTCGCCTCCATTGGTGAGAGGCCGATTGACAGCATTCTGTGTCTTCCGCCGGCCTCATTACCATTTGTCACCTCCAGTAGGTTGTTTGAGCTACTTATAGCCATGTAACCAGGGGTGTCACAAATCTTTGAATGTATGTATTTTTTAAGCGAACATTTGTAACTCAAAGTTTGCTTCTGGAACCCTGGAACTAAATATTTTGAGATGGGGGGTCCGAGGCCAAATACATATCATTTTGGGGGTCCTTCACATGAAAAGGTTTGAGCACCACTGACATAGAAAAAACCTTAAAAGGATTTGAAATATTCAAAGACTTGCACCGATTTTCAAGATTTAAAAAAAATGGCAGATCTACAAGCTCGCAGCGCGGCACTCGGTGCCGCGCTGTGAGCTTGTATGTCTGCTATTTTTCAATAGTTAAAGGAGTAGTTCACCCCCAAAATGACTTTTTTTTCCTATTGATTACTCATGCCATGGAGAGTCACATTCCTAAGACAAAAATTTTATTCGAGTAAATTCACCCCCATTGATTCCGGATGGGGACCCCATCCGGAACGAATGGGGGTACATTTATTGTTATCACATTTTTTTCTTAGGAATGCGACAAAAAACTAAAAATATTATTGAACTCTAGTCTCCATGGCGTGACTAATCAATAGAAAAAAAGTCATTTTGGGGGTGAACTACTCCTTTAAGGCCGGTCTATACTTCGACGGAAAGGTTCGGTGAGTTGTGTTTTCCGACGTGCACATTTCCGAACTCTCATTCGGTCTGATGCTTTTCAGAAGTCACGAGAGACATAATTGTATGGTCCAAAAGGACCTTTCTTTGACCGAAATATTCGGTTTCGGTCGAAGTATGGACAGCCCTTTACAATAAGCAAGGTAAACACATCAGGGATGGGCAATTAATCGGTCATCATATCGGTAGCAGCCGATGTTGGAGTTAAAATGCAATATCGGTATTGAACCAACATCAAAATAATATCGCCTTTAGACAATGTTTTATTTTTAACTCTTTTACTGCTTCTGACGTTCCTGTTCGCCTCAATTTTGACCCTAGCTCTCTGCCAATACGAGCGCTCGTTCATTAACTTACTTTTGATGACTGTAAGCTGATAAGGGGTCACACCGCCGTGTACAGTAAAAACATCTCCCGTAACGCTGCTCTAACATTTCCACTGCACGTAAACGATAATGGAGTCCCAAATCACTTCCTGGCTGTTTTCTGTGGATCTGATCCAGAAATGCATTTCTATGCTCTGAATGGACGGCAAGCGGAGCGGCCCAATTCACATTCATTCTTTCCATAAGGCTGCCCTCTGCCGCCAGCTTGGCTAAAGTACACATATAATAGGTTCAATGGGAAGAAAATCGTTTGGAAATAATCAATAGATCTTTTTCTATAACATCGCAAAGGTAAGCTGCTTTTTGCTGGCACCAGCCCCAATCAATAAATAATAAATCTGGCAGTAGAACTGTTTTAATAGCCTACTTATGTTGAATAATTTGAATATGATAATACAAAAATAATTGAGATGTTAGGCAATTATGCAATTCATTGTGACAGGCATAATAGCGCACACACGCACATGCATGTTGATGCCCTGATGATATCCTGCATATTGATTGGCGGGTTAATTATAATTCACCCCACCACCATCACTGCTAAAGCTTCCGATACAATGATAACCACTTCATTCACATTCACCAGCACACTTTGTTCTCTCCAGAAAAAGAAAAAAAAAGAAAAGCTTAATCAAAGCTCTGATTAATTCATCCAAATTGTAGTGATTGTTCCCCCATGAGTGAAGCAGCTCGCTCCCTACTGGGACGCGAACCCCGATCCCCCACTCAGCAGACAAGGCAAGCAACCCGCAATGCCAAGAAGGCTAGCTCGCTTGGCGGAGCGAGTTACGGCCTGATCTCTTGCATTGTCGTTACAATACTGTATCACTTCTGCTATGCCATTGTAGAGAGAGCAGTAGTAAAGTACAGTAACAAAGTACATTTTTCCACCACTGACAGAGACTCAGAGTCAGGATGAGAGAAGAAACTCTACAATCTGTTATAATTAATAATCGCTGTTTATCGCCGATCCGGACTGTTTATCGCCCTCGGAGAACCGTTTCCGGTCGCATTTCCGGTTTCCGGCGGGACCGGAGCTTCCGTTAGCTTTCATGTAAACCAGGGTTCTTCAACAGGGGGTCCGGGACCCCTAGGGGGTCCTCAGAGTTACTACAGGGGGTCCTTCAAAACGGAGTGATATTAACCACTTGAACCCTAGTGTCCATATTCTGAGAACTTTAGCCAAAAATAGCAGATCTACAAGCTCGCAACGCCTCGCACAGCGAGGCGTTGTGAACTTGTAAATCGGCTATTTCCGGCAAAGAGCTCTAGTGTAGAAGGGAAAAAGAGCAGACCAACTACAGCGTGAAAGGTCAAGTTTATAAAGTATTGACTGTTCAAGTGGTTCAATGTGTGAAAACACAAATTGACATGAATCCAAAATACACTGATGATTGTGCTGTCAAACAATGAAACTATATGGAATCTATGAAAAGGTTGTGGGGGTCCCTGCTTCATCTCTCTCTCAACTAGGGGTCCTTGGCCTGAAAACGTTGAAGACCCCTGATGTAAACAGTAGAAGAAGCTGTTCAGCGATGGAAAGGTCTTTTTTCAATCAGATTTCTATTTATTTATTTGAAAGCTGTGATCGGGTGTACACACCTAATCTGTTATAATGACTATAATCTATTATAATGACGCATCATTTGGAAAATGAGACTTAGGGTTGTTTGAGGAGAAATTTACATCCACCAGTGCCGCACAATTAATGTAATATTAATCATGATCTCAATTCTGGCTTCCCACAATTAAATCAACATGATCGTCTGATTTGTGACATTGATTGATGTGTTCATTGGCAGGAATGTACAATGTTAAAGTGGAAGCTGTGCTCTGTTGAATTAACGTAGGCCTAGTGTTATGTTTTGGTATTCTGAGATGACACAATTTACAGTAGACCATTTTCATTTTGATGTGTACACAGGGGGCCAGTTGTCCGGATTTAAAATGAAGCAAACATGGAATTAAAAGTTCATACATATGATTGGCGGCTTGTTGCGCTGTTCTAGTACCAGAAACATTGTCATAATCAGGCCTACTTCATGGTTCCTGTCGCTAGTTTAAAGCCTTGTTTCAATCACTGTGATTCGCGTTTTTGTGAAAATATGGTCCAATTTATGTTATATTTTATTGTTATAGCAGGGTATGCTGTAGGAGGGGCTATTGATCATAGGCTTGTGATGATTCTCCTTTGTGTGCTTTATTTTTGGCAAGCTGAAGACAATGTCCCAAGTATCCCTGCGGTTGCACGTGACCGTTGGCAGCCAATAGCATTCCTGGTACCCACATTAAAACAATGATGGCGACACCCATACGAGGGCAAAAAAAAAGCTTCATTTTCGCAGCATAGCTAGAAAAAGCTAGTTCCCACCGTCCATATGTTTTAGTTTGTGTGTACATTAGCAGCAAAATGTACGGTCGGTGACACAGCGTGAATGTGGCGTTGACGCACTGCCAGATAGACGGTGACTCACGTTGTTTACATCGAGTGCATCTCTCCATTCCGACATGTCTCCATCCCGACACTAACCCTATCTCTTAACCCTAACCTTAACCTCTATGGAAGTGTTGCCACTCCGACAATAAGAAGTCACTGTCGGAGTGGCAACATGTCGGAATGGAGAGCGCCCCCCGTTTACATCTCACCAATGCAGCGTGGCTCCACGCCGACATGAGCCATGACGTTTTTTTGCGGATCCCCGGTTTGCCCGTTTACATGGAGATGCTAGGTGGAGCTTCTTCAAAGATTTCCACTCTGAAAGGTGCGGTTTCAGTTTGTCGCGGATTCAGTCTGAAAACTCTGCTGTCGTCTAAACGGACGGCATAGGCCATACATGGGCAACTGGCGGCCCGGGGGCCACATGCGGCCCCAAACTAAACTTAATGCACCCCTGCAGGTTAATACTGTATCAGAATACTGAACTGATATATTATTGATTTCAGCTGTTTCAATTACAAACATGCAAACATAACTCGCCTTAATTACTTAAGTCTAAGTAGCTTAATGACTAGTAATAGTCTTTTTTTTATGTCCAATGTATTTGTATTTGAGTTAAACCTGATTACGGCAGAAAATTAATGATCTTGTAAGAAATACACGTGTCCACCAGTCCATGCTATTCTGCAATGTTTTCTGAAAGCCATGCTTTTCATGAAAAGAAGTTGTCTGCTGATCCTCTTAACGTCAGGGGTGTCAAGTTCTAGCTAGTCTGCTGCTCCCCTAGCCTGGTTACCAGCCTGTTTGTGCTCCGTTCGGCGATTTGAAGTGACAATACAAAATGTGGAACGGAGCGAACAGGCTTGAAACCAGGCTACTGCTCCCCCATTATCTAAAGTTTTGACAAGTACAGGTCTGCACTTCTGGAGCGGTGGGACTGGACCTCGCTGCTCTTGTTCAAAAGAAAGGTAGTTAAGGTACACAGGAGGGCTGCTGTTGTAGATGTTACTGTACAGTATGCACCTTATTAAATTCAGCTGCAATTGAACTGAGATGGCTGCCAGAGGGAGCCAGCCCAGAATGCTGGACATATTGTTTTCCAACATGTTCCCATGCAGATCCCCCTGCTGCCCTGAGACTACCCTGACAAGCCTAGTTTGAAAATAAACTGTCTCTTGTCTTTGTACCACTAGCCCTTACCCGTTCAAAGATATGAGCTCCAAAATGATGTGCAGTGTGTGGGTTATGGGATGTGCACTGCATACAGTATATGAGGGATGGAAAGTAACTTTAACTGGTGCTTGCATGATAATATGTAGGAGCATCAATGTAAGAAATACCCGTTTCGTTTAATGGCTACCCCCCCCCCCCCCCCCCCAGCCCACCCGCCCACCCGCCTGCGCACACACACGCCTGCCTGCACACACACACACACACACACACACACACACACAGAGAGAGCTGGTTAAACATGTTGCCTCATGCTAGATGCAGAATAGATGTGCCTCATGCTAGATGCAGAATAGATAGTAGATACACCATAAAAATGCTAATATACAGTATATGATTTGTGAAAGTGACAAACGGGCTTCACAGTTATGTTAGGTGTGTTCATATGCTAATGGTGATGCGATTTCAGATCAATTGCTCCAGCCACTGAGGAGAAACGCTGTTTCAGACAGACAGACAGACAGACAGACAGACACTCACTCACTCACTCACTCACTCACTCAGACATTCGCAAAATTATAGTATAGATGAGCCAATCGCATAGTCAAAAACAACACTCCAACTTACAACATAAGCCTAGAGCCCAAAGTTAATTAACGTGATGTAAAAGTGTCAAAGGATTTTTTTGGAGATCAATTAAAGTCATTCCACATAGCTTGCCAATATCCATTTAATATCTGTTAGTTGAATGGGACTGAAAAGTATACTTGTAGTTTGGAGCCATGATATTAAATTGATCATGGACTACTTTCTCCAATACCTTGGAAGTGACACTGAGTATGGACAAATGGACATGGACCTGTAGTTTGCAGAGTCTGACCCATTTCCCTTTTTAAAAAGAATTATCTTGGCATGTTTCATGTCAAGGGGCTGCATCCTTTAAAAACCTTTGTCAGTCTTGTCCAAATTAATGTTTGTTTTGGTGATCTTGTGTGTATTTTCAGACATTTAACCACCGCAAAACCCTCAACTTAGTAAACTTCACCTTTTGGCTCTGTACTTTGTCTGCTCAAATCTTTGAATATATGTGTATTTTTAATCTAACATTTGTAACAAAAAAAAAGAACTCAAACTTTTTCTTCTGGGGGGGGGGGGGGGGGGTCCCTGGAACTAAATATTTTGAGATGGGGGTCTGTGGCCAAATACAAAAGATTTTGGGTGTCCTTTACATGAAAACGTTTGAGCACCACTGACATAGAAATATAGGTTTTTCAAAAACCTTAGGAGGATTTGAAATATTGAAAGACTTGCACACATTTTCAAGATTTAAAAGAAAATGCAGATCTACAAGATCGCAGGATTATTACACAAAATGATGTGTAATAATCCTAGTTCCCAGTCTCCCCCTATGAAGAACAGTCATGGGGGCCCGCAGTGATGCTGCATTCACACTTAGAGAAGCCAAGCTAATGGTTTGCTTGGTAATTCAATGTAATCTCTATGCAAACAAGCTTTCAAAATGTCCAAGCTTTTTTTTCAACTTGGAAATTTTAAAAGCTGTTTTCCATAGAGATTACATTGAATTACCAAGCCAACCATTAGCTTGGCTTTTCTGTATGTGAATGAGGCATGAGACAGCCCTGGGGATGGAATACAGGGTTCAAGTGGTTAATTTGGAGGGGAAAAAAAGTTATTATTATATAAAGATGTTCTGTTGAAGACCCGTCATGTCCTATGGGAAATGAACAACATGTTGCAAACATGTGCAAACCGGGTCAGCAGCAGCAGCCTGGATGATGTTGGATTATTTGTCAAATCAGTTTTAATGGTTTCCCCTTCAGTCCTCTTGAGGCCTCCTGCTGATATAACCAATTATTTCCATACCAGCAGCAACACCTCGTATCTCCTGCATTGCTGTTCCCATCAGTGTTGTTTTGACATTTTTATTAGTTTTTCTTTTTTTTTATCCCACGATTTCGTAACCCATTTTCACCCAGTGCCAATTGCCTATGTAATCCTGGGCTCTGCTCTCCCTCTGCCGCGCCTGGGGAGACAACGGACTGACCTCATGCTTCCTTCTCCACCTAAACCCATAGCACTACTGAAACACTCAATGACCATACAGGAAGCTAGTTAGCATTTCTTTAGGTTTTTAGAATCCTTTTTTCTTTACTGATTATATTGTTTTTTATGTATAGATTGATATTCAAATGCATTTGTTATACTAGCCCTTACCCGTTCAAAGATATGAGCTCCGAAATGATGTGCAGTGTGTGGATTATGGGATGTGCACTGTGCACACAGTATATGAGGGATGGAAAGTAACTTTAACTGGTGCTTGCTTGCTAATATGTAGGAGCATCAATGTAAGAAATACCCGTTCCATTTAACGGCTACAGAGATACTGTGTACCGATCTGCATGATTTTGGACAACATCTGTAACAGGGCCAGAACCACCCCCCCCCCCCCCCCCCCCCCGTGTGTGTGTGTGTGTGTGTGTGTGTGTGGGTTTGTGTGTGATTGTGCATGGCCTGAACAACAGCGCCCCTCCCTCAACATGTGTGGTCACAAAAGGTACTGTAGGCTAAATAGATATAGATACACCATAAAAATGCAATTATACAGCATACGATTTGTGAAAGTGACAAACGGGCTTCACAGTTATGTCAGGTGTGTTCATATGCTGATGGTGATGCGATTTCAGATCAATTGCTCCAGCCACTGAGGAGAAACGCGGTTTCAGACAGACAGACACTCAGACAGACAGACAGACATTCGGAAAATTATATGTTAGATTGTTGTTGATGTTCTGACATGTTATCTTGTTTATTATAGTGATGTATTATCTGCTTATTGTAAGTCGCTTTGGATTAAAAGCGTCTGCAAAAATGCCTAAACTGTAACTGTAAACTTCTATGCATGAGTAGTCCAAGTTGCTTCTTTTCACCTGACAGTGGGGATTTCCCCGGTTATGACGTAGCGCGTGGAAGGAACACGTTATTCCAACCAGTTCCTTTCCCCTCCATCAGGCGTCCCGGCTGGCCAGGGGGAGGCATTATAGAGAACAGGATTACTGCATGTTTGGAGGGTAACTAACTTAGAGAACAGGATTACTGCATGTTTGGAGGGTAACTAACTACCCTAGGAGATACAGGGAGAACATGCAAACTCCACACAGAAAGGCCCTTTTTGCCAACACCACCTAGGGTATGGGCACTGATGACACGGAGGAGAACGTGCCCACAGCGTCCCCGGCGGCCGGTGGGAATCGAACCCAGGACCTTCTAGCTGTAGTCGGCGAAAACATTTTGTCACAGTTTTAGTCGACGAAATCAAGTCTGTTTCCCACATATAGAAGGTTTTGTTTATTTGTAAATCGATGCCCCTATACTTCGCCGCACAAGAGAGTGTCGCGCAAAACGTAGCAAACATAGCTGATCTACAACCTCACAAAGGCTCTGCATTATCATTCCCAATTTTGGATATAATTTATAAGGTGTCTTTGTCCAGGAGAGAGGAAACATTATGTCAAAAAGGCATTCAAAAGAATCCAGGTCCAGGTGCTAGAGGTGGATTTTAAGTAAAAAGCCATTATATTTGGGCTAGAAGAGGACATTAAAATAAACCAACGCGTTTCTGCTTTTGTGCCTTCTTCAGTCTGTAATCATTATAGACCCTGAAAGAAGGCGGCCTTGATTGCCTTGACCTGGATCTTTTTTAATGCCTTTTTGACATCATTTTTTCTCCTCTCCTGAATATTATTCCCTTCCATGAGCACCGCAGTGTTTAGTGCTTTTTTTTTCATGTGGCCTATAGAAGTCGCTTCCCTTTGGGCTTGTTTTCATATTTCTCTCACAAAACACTGCATACGAGGTTTCCACCCGACTGCCTCCATTCTTCTGTTCCCAGGGTATTTCTAGGAAGTATGAATAGCTATCATGATTACACCACAATTGGTGCACAATAGAGGAACGGCCGGACTCTGTGTGTGTGCGCGTATGGTGTTTATCGGGCAGCCGCCCCCGTGATCAGATTTAAAAAGGTTACAAAAGGCTGATGTGATACCTTTGTGTGGCCCGCGGCTCAATTTCCCCGCTGCGCTTTGTTGTTCTAGCACGACTCTGTCGCGTGTTGTCACGGGGAATAAAAGGCCTCCGCCCGCGATAACTCTGCTGCATGCTGTTCTGTCCTGTGTGTTTATTTCAATATGTTTATGTGTACGGAGCGGCGCATATGGAAATAATGCTATAATGTCCATCCTTCCGTCCGGAGTCGCCATACAGAAAACAAGCAACAATCAATGCACATATAAACATTAAAAACGGGTGCAAAACAGAAGAGAAAAACAGCAGTAATGAAAAAGGCCTAGTTTTGACCTAAAATAGAAGGACACACAAGAATACTAGAGAAACCTACATTTTAGCCTATTTACAAATGTTCCCAAGTTTGATTCTCCATTCTTTTTCGCCTGTTAGAGGCAGGGGTGCAATGTAGAGGTCTTCGGATCCACTCGAGGTCCGAAATTACCCGGGGTCCGACCCGCCTCAAGCCGGGTAACGGGGCCATTTATGCGCAGTGAGGTCGGGGCCGGGTCGGAGCCGCCGCCGTATGTCCCGGGTCCTGGGTATCTGATCGTGAAATCGCCGGTTTCAGCTGCAACCATTACCATGGCGACGTTTAGGTATGAAAGAAGTCTCATACAACTCTTAATAACGTTGGCATTCTGTCATTTCGGGGCCACAGGTTCGGGTCTCGTACCTCTCGTTCTGCGTGGGTATATCGGATCTAATTTGCCTAATAATAGTATACGGGGCCGTCGGACCGGGTCCGTCACGTTTTGGGGCTGCTCGGTTCTGAAATTCCAAATGATAGACGAGGCCATATGGGTCCGGCTCCATTTTCCCCGGGTCCCTTTGGGTTCGGGTAGTTAAAATTGGACCCGTGAAGACCTCTAGTGCAATGGTCGCTTCACATGATTTGGCAGGATCATCATGCACATGCATGGGCAGCTTTACAGGTGCAAAGGTTTCCTCACTCCTCACATACACGGTATATAAGCAACACAGCATGGCGGCTGTATTACTGCTGCCCAGTGCTGCCAGTATCCTCTCTTCTCGCAACCAGAAGAGAGTGACAGGATTTGTGAACTCGAAGAGAACAGTCACAATGAAAGGGCCTTTAGGTTGTGTTGTTTGGCACATTTTATTTGAACGTCACGATACACACATACAGTAGGTAGTTCACATACAGTAGTAGATCATGTCTACATCGCAGACCACTTAATGTTAGGTAGCGTAACTGATATTATATGGTTAAAACCAGGGGTGTTGTTGCCTGAAGTATTCATGAAGCTTTCCCGGAAGAGAAAGATCCCATGATTGGCCGCTAGTTGCGCTGTTTTCCCCCCGCGAGGTACCAAAATGATTTGTTCTCCACTGGACCCCATTCATTTTCCTCTTTGATTTTCTAACCTTAATAAACATCGTCATACATACTTTATGGTTCCTGTCGCTAGTGAAAAACTGCCTTTCAATTACCATGATATGCGTTTTGTGCAAATAAAATTGATGATAAAGTTGCGGGGGGCGTGGCCAACTAAACTGATACCAGCCGGCTGTGTTCTTCTTCGTGTGCTGTATTTCGGGAGGCTCCGACCACATTCTCCCATGTATCCCTGCGGTTGCACGTGACCATTGGCAGCCAATAGCATTCCTTATGATTCCTGGGGTACCATTCAAACAATGATGGCGACACCCATACAAGGGACAAAAAAGCGTCATTTTCGCCGCATAGAAACCAATGGCTTCGCACCGTCCATATTTTTTTACAGTCTATTTCAGTGACGTCACTAAACGGCATAGTTCCTGACCAGGCCAGTGTTCTGCCACGATGTCTTTATGCTGCCCTATACAGAGTGCATGAGCGCCATCCTTTGGCCAGTGTGTCACGCTACACCCTGGACTGGAGCATTGGTTCTCAAAGCGGGGTCCCTGGCGAGGGGGGGTTTCAGGTTGACCCCAAAAAAATCTGTTAATACAGCATCACAATCAATTTGAACCACTTTGTCCATATTGTGTACGTTGGCTATTCAAAAATAGCATGCAAGCTCACTTTGTGCTACACTGCTAAGCTTGTACATCTGCTATTTATTTTATTTTATATCGTATTTTAGCACAAACATCTCTTCTGAAGGTTCGTAGCACAAAACATTTTCAGATGGGGAGGGGATAGGTGTCTCTGGCCCAAATACGTAATCCATTTGTGAGGTCCACCGTCCTTGGCACGAGTAGGTCTGAGCTCTTACTCGAGTGCCGCGCTGCGAGCTTGCAGAGCTGCTATTTTTTTTAAAGTCGTGAAAATGTGTGCAAACCTTTGAAATCTTTTCAAATTTTGAAAAGATGTGACCACTTCTGATGAAAAGGTTTGAGCACCACTGACATAGAAACATAGGTTTAAAAAAAAACATAGAAGGATTTTAAATATTCAAAGACTTGCACACATTTTCACGATTAAAAATAAATAAATAGCAGATCTACAAGCTCGCAGCGCGGCACCGCTTAATATCTGCTATTTTTCAACAGTTAAAGCACAAAATAACACGTAATAATGCATTCCCAGTGTAAGTGGGTTAAACCCCCTCCTCCCCCTATGAAGAACATTCATGGAGGGCCCCGCAGTTAATCCTTGTACCCAAGGGCCCAGAATCTGGTCGTATACAGTAATCCCTGTTTTACGGGGACGCAAAGTCAAAAGAAAGATTATAACAACGTCACATGTTGGCGTCTTTGTGAGTCACGGGGGCCGCCAGGCCCCCCTCCTCTGCCGCGATGGGCCCCACCTCGGCCCCCCTCCTCCGGGGACCCCTCCTCCCGTGACACAGCAGGAGGTTGCGCGCAGAGCGCGAGATGCGCAGCAGCAGCTCCTTGAGGCCACGGCGGTACTCCTGGCGCACCAGGCAGTAGAGCACGGGGTTGAGGCAGCTGTTGGCGTGCGCCAGGCACACGGTCAGCGGGAAGGCGTACGCCTGCGTGTTGTAGAAGGCGGCGGTGAAGGGCACCAGGTCGAACTTGATGAGCACGCCCCACAGCGTCAGCGCCTGGTTGGGCAGCCAGCACACGAAGAAGGACAGCACCACCACCGTGACGGAGCGTGTGACCTGTGGGATGCGTGGAGGGTGGACAGAGTTACATTTCAGGGCCCTATTTTGCACATCTTAGTGTCAGGTCTTAGGACTTAGCTTAAGACCTGGAATTATTTCATACTTTTAGCTTTTGAAAAATAGTGTGCTGCGCTGCAAGCTTGTAGATCTTCTATTTTAGAAAAACATGAAAATCTAAAGTGAACATTTGTAACTCAAATATTTGCTTCTGGCCAGTGGCCAAATACCTATAATTCTAGGGGTCCTTGACATGAAAAACATCAAAAACCTTTGAAGGATTTAGAAGACATTTATAGAATCGGGTCAATACTGTATGTTCAAAGACTTGTACAAATTGTCACGACTTTTCTAACATTCAAATTTGTAGTCATATTTGTGTAATCTGAAGTATTTTAGCTTTAATCTAGTTTTTGCTGACTGAGATATCAAAGATTTTAGTCGACCAGATGTACAGTGTATTTTTGACGGGCCGTGATGCTCACAACAGCTCACTTGACTATTTCCGGAGCGCGACACCCGCAAACCAAGCATAAAATGACGTGTCTAAGTTCTACTGGATCTCTTCTCCACTAGTCATTTCCGTAATTTCTTTTGTCAACATTTGTATTTATTTGTGTGCTTGTAGATCGCCAATTGTCACTAGTTTAAATAGTTTTTAAAATGATAAATACAAAACGAACGGTTTCCACCCGACAATGACCAATATGCCGGGTGTTTCGAGGTGTCAACGAGCACTGACTGACCTTGGAGCGGCGGCGGTGGCGCCGTCTCTCGCACTCGGACTTGGGCAGCGGCGAGGCGGCGGCGGAGACGACGCTGCCCACGGCGCGGCGGCTCAGGATGAAGCGCAGCAGCAGGAGGTAGCACACGCTGATGACCACCAGGGGGACCAGGAAGCCCAGCAGCACCTTCTGCATCTGGTAAAGCCCCAGCAGCACCTGGGGGTCCCAGCGGCCCGAGTCGGAGAAACGCACCAGGCACAGCTCGTCGTCCGCCGACACCTGGCGGAAGGGAAATAGTTTTTCCCTTTAATACAGGGGTCTTCAATGTTTTCAGGCCAAGGACCCTTTTAGTTGAGAGAAGATGAAGCAGGGACCCCCACAACAATTTCATGATTACATATCGTCGTTGACCGGTGGAAACCTCGTATCTCCAAGTTTCAAATGTGTACGTTCTTTCGCAAAGCAAAGCCCTGCTTCATCATACAAGGCCGTCACACAAAAGTAGTGAAAACAGCCGATCTACAAGCACACAACGCCTCGCGGTGCGAGGCGTTGTGTGCTTGTTCACTAGATTAAATCATTTTTAAAATGATAAATGCAAAGGGTTTTGGACATACAAGGTTTTCACCCGACAACGACGATATAGTTTCATTTGACAGCACAATCATCAGTGTATTTTGGATTCATGTCAACGTGTGTTTTCAGATATTTAACCACTTGAACCGTCAAAACTTTCACTCCTTTCACTCTGTACTTAGTCTTCTCTTTTACCCTCTACACCAAACCTCTTTTACCCTCTACACACCGAACCTCTTTGCCGAAAATAGCCGTTCTACGAGCTCACAACACCTCGCACTGCGAGGCGTTGTTTTTCCTGGTGTTGTTTTTCCTGGTTCTCACAAGAGAACTTCTTGTACTTGCTTGCATTTCTTAATTAACAAGCATAATACTGGTTTAATTAAGTGTCAGTTTACTTTGTATGAAGTATGCGGTCGACACACGCTGACATTTTGCACCTTAATCTATACAACACACTGACATTTCCGTATGTCATATCAAATAGGTGAGTACAAGACAAGTGCTTTTTTTTCTCGCTTAATAGTTGTGTATTTTTTGGCTGTTTCATTACTGCAAGAGTGTGTGTGTGTGTGTGTGTGTGTGTGTGTGTGTGTGTGTGTGTGTGTGTGTGTGTGTGTGTGTGTGTGTGTGTGTGTGTGTGTGTGCGCGCGTGTGTGCGTGCCTGTGTGTGCCTGTGTGTGGACTTTTGTGTTTTTCTCTTTTCTTTTCTTTTTAGCACTTTATTCAACGTCCATAAGTATATCATGCACAGTCTGCTGCTATATGCACACACACACACACACACACACACACACACACACACACACATTCCTGTAGATTTAGATTTAGTCAAATAAAATGTTATGCTATTTAGTTGAAACTAGACTAAAAGTAAAACATTTCAGATTACTAAAACTGACCAAAACTAAAACTACACAACAATATTGGGTCAAAGCCCTGTACAGCTGTCAGCTGGTCCGGGAGCCTAGGCTCTTATATCCTGACTGTTTGCTGGCCATCTAACAGTAAACTGTCCATTAAAGCAGTGGTCCCAAACGTTTTAGGTCGAGACTCCAAAGAGAAATTAGACGTTTCCCCTGCACCCAAACTAGTGAAAATAGCAGATCTTCAAGTTTACAATGTGTCGCTTCACGCTGCGTTGTAAGCTTGTAGATCGTCTATTTTCGCTATTTTGGGTAATTTTATTAGATATTTTTCAAAGGAATTCCTTAGATTTTATGATTTTTTTAAAAAAAATGTTCGATTTTCATCCTAGAAAGTAGCTTTCCCCTTTAAAATTTTGAAATTACGAAAAGTGAAGGAAACTAAAAGAAAACAAAACAATTACTATTATATTTACTGGTGACCCTGACAAATGTATCGGCGACCAAAACAATGGCTCCCGACCCACTGTTTGGGAAACAGTGGGTTAAAGAGGCGGTGCCATAGTTTTGTTCTTTTTCTGGTTTTCATGTGTCTAGGACATTGATAGTACTTCATTAGACCCCCTGGTGTGGTTGTTATGAGCATTTATGTATTCCATTTGTATTTGGGATTTCTTCCTGGAGGCTGACACCCTGTGGGTCAAAAGTGCCAATCCAAAAACACTGATTTAATGACATCATATAATCATCCCATCCCCCTTTACCATTCACCCAACACTGTGGGTGTGGTTAACTTCAGATGGGTCACCACCCACCATGAAAACCAGGCATACTTAATGAACTGGTGGGTGTGGCCACATAAAAAACGAATTTTAACTCTTTCTGTACACTTTTTCAGAAGAAATCTTCCTCCTCGTATAATCATAATACCTGATAATCATATGTTAGGGGGGGGAAAATCATGGCACTGCAAAATGCCCCCCTCCCCCCCAAGGAAGTGCCGGTCAAAACGAACGCGGCCGGCGGACGCCATACCTGGACGGTGGTGGAGTAGATGGCGTTGGGCAGCGTGGCCACCAGCGCCACGCTCCAGATGGCCAGGCTGGCCCACTTGGCCCGTGCCAGCGCCGCGGGGCCCCCCGGCGCGCCGCCCGCCGTCCGCAGCGAGGAGGCCAGCGAGCGGTAGCGCGCCACGCTCATGGCCGTCAGGAAGAAGACGCTGGCGTACATGTTGAGCGCCGTCACGGAGCTGACCAGCTTGCACATGAGCCAGCCGAAGGGCCAGCGGAAGTCCAGTGCCGTGTCCACGGCCCAGAAGGGCAGCGTGAGCACGAACTGCAGGTCGGTGAGCGCCAGGCTCATGACGAAGCAGTCGATGGAGGAGACGTGGTGGAAATGCTGCGCCCCCCGGTGATGGTGGTGGCGCGAGTGCAACAGGAACAACGCCAGCAGGTTGCCCACCAGGCCCACCACGCACAACACCACGTAGACCAGGGCGATGAGCACTCGCACCTGTTGAACCAAAAAACACACACAAACATACGATTTAACACAGGGTTCTTCAACGTCTTCAAGCCAGGCAAGGACCCCTTAGTTGAGAGAGAGAGATGAAGCAGGGACCCTCACAACCTTTTCGTAGATTCCATATAGTTTCATCGTTTGACAGCACAATCAGTGTATTTTGGATTCATGTCAATTTGTGTTTTCAGATATTTAACCACTTGAACCATCAATACAATAATAAACGTAACCGTTCACTCTGTACTTAGTCTGCTCTCTACACCAAAGCTCTTTGCCGAAAATAGCCGATCTACAAGCTCACAACGCCTTAAAGTGTGAGGCGTTGTGAGCTCTTAGATATGCTATTTTTGGCTAAAGTTCTCCGAATAAGGTTCTCAAAACTAAGGTTCAAGTCGTTAATATAAAAAAGGAGAAAAAGGTTTCTATCACACGATTTGGAGGACCCCCTATAGTAACTCTGAGGACCCTCTAGGGGTCCCAGACCCCCTGTTGAAGACCCTTGATTTAACCAATTATATTAAAGGAGTAGTTCACCCCCAAAAAAATGTTTCTGTCGATTACTCACCCCATGGAGACTTGAGTTCAATAATATTGTTTAGTTTATCGATTAGTAATCGATAGAAAAAAAAGATGCATTTTGGGGGTGAACTACTCCTTTAAGACCTGAAAAATACAATGTCTTCTAAATCCTAATAGTTTTCTGGGGGAAAAAAAAACGTATGTTTCTTTATCTGTGGTGCTCAAAGTCTTTAATGTCAAGGACCCCCTAGAATTATTTTATTTGACCACTGAACCCCATCTCAAAATATTTTGTTTAAGGGACAAGAGAACACATTTTTAAGATTTTTCAAAAATAGCAGATCTACAAGTTGGAGTGCTGCGCTGTGAGCTTGTATATCTGCTATTTTTAAATAGTTAAAGCATAAAATAATGGTTAAAGTGGTTCAAATCTAAAGTGACACAGACGCGATTCACGTCTTAAGACCTGAAAAATACAATGTCTTGTCTTCTAAATCCTAATGGCTTTCTGTGGCGCTCAAAGTTTGTCAAGGACCCCCTAGAGAATGATATGTATTTGACTGCGGACCCCCATCTCTAAATATTCCAGGGACAAGAGAAAGAAAGATTTGAACACATTTTCAAGATTCTTCAAAAATAGCAGATCTACAAGCTTGCAGCGGGCACTCTGTGCCGCCAGACTACCCACCACCCATTCAACAGCAGATTTAAACAGTGTACCCACCTCCCACCACCCATTCAACAGCAGATTTAACATTGTACCCACCTCCCACCACCCATTCAACAGCAGATTTAACAGTGTACCCACCTCCCACCACCCATTCAACAGCAGATTTAACAGTGTACCCACCTCCCACCACCCATTCAACAGCAGATTTAACAGTGTACCCACCTCCCACCACCCATTCAACAGCAGATTTAACATTGTACCCACCTCCCACCACCCATTCAACAGCAGATTTAACAGTGTACCCACCTCCCACCACCCATTCGGCAACAGATTTATGGCCACAGGTTCTTTCCAACGCTTGCCACCACCGACGTCGGTGCTGTGGAGAGCTACCTATACGTTTTGGGAAGGTGACCGACCGACCGACCCACCACTGGCTGGCTGGCTGGCTGGCTGGCTGGCTGGCTGAATGACTGACTGACTGACTGACTGACTGGCTGGCTGACTGACTGACTGACCCCTGGCTGGCTGGCTGGCTGACTGGCTGGCTGGCTGGCTGGCTTACTGACCTACTGACCTACTGACTGGCTGCGTAACTAAATGGTGCATTTATACAGCGCCTTTATCCAAGGCACTTTACAGAGATTGTGCATTACATTCGCCCATTCACACACACATTCATAGAGGAAACCATGCAAGGCACCAACCTGCTCACCGGGAGCAACGAAGGGTTCAGGGTCTTGCTCAGGGACTCTTCCACACTCGGGGGGAGCCCAAGATTGAACTGGGAACCGTTCGGGAAACCTCTGTGTTCTAATGACGGTTTCTCTACCCCTGAGCCATCGCCGCCCCTCTAAAAACATGAGAACAAATGACCAGGGTATGCATGGTGGTCATATCCAGGTGCTACTGTGACCCCTCCCTAACAGAGAAGCATCTATGCCAGATTTTCTCACCCTATATTTTCCCCACCAGATTCCGAAGCAGCCACTGGCTGGGAGCCTTGGAGCCAGCTGCGACGCCACACTGCCCAAACTCCAACCCTTGGCCCCCTTACCCCTGGCTGACAACTTGCCGATGCCCCTACGGCCTACCTTCGAAACCCTTAGCCCTTCACCCTAGCTGCTCCTACACCACAGGCCTGCCTTTTAATGGTCCCAATCTGGCTGGGACTTTAGACCTGTATAGCCTACTCTGTCCGATGCTTATTTTCACCATTACTTTGAGTGAAACTGGTCGTCTTAACTCTGACTCTATACTCCAGCGCTGAGCACACGTCGGCTGCCAGCAGACAACAGAAAAGCTCTAAGCCGCAAAAAAACAGTTTTATGGAAACGCCACTAGTGTGGTAGGCCTACAACCGTCAATCGGGTATGGCAAGGTATGGCAGCTGCCATACCTTGGCTCCAGGGGCGAACATTTTTAATGTACTTCTTAATAAAGTAATCATCATCATCATCATCATGCCTGTTGCTAAGGTATGGCAACATGACTGGTGTCTTGCGCGTAGTCATGTTGCCATACCTTAGCTTTTGCTGAACTGACACCACTGACCGGTTCCAAATGTGATGGAACCGATTCCGGTTCTTCAATGTCGCATTCACACCCTCTGGTTTCCGGTTCCCAACCCTAGTTGAGCTTGTAGATCTGCTATCTTTTGCCGTACAACAAAACACCAAATCTGGCTTTTCTCATTTGACGTCACAACAGACAGCAGGCTAATTAATTCATTAAGAGCATCAATTAATTAATGTAAGACATTTACTAACAGTGGGCACGCATGCATGCACAGTTGCACACACACACACACACACACACACACACACACACACACACACACACACACACATTGATGGGAGGGGGAGACAGAGACAAAATAAGTTGGGAACTTTAATTAGATCTTAGAAAAATTAGAAAAATATATATGTTCAATGTTATTTGATATTATGGAAGTGGATTTGTTTATTTTTAAAGCTCATAATATGATCCTCTTCTGTTGAGTGTGATGCATGCAAGGTTGTCAACACATTGGAATAATCAGTGGTGTAAAGTATAATGGTGTAATTGATTCCAGATGGAGAAACAAATTCATTCGCGTAAAAGGTCAAGTTTATTAGGTAATGAAGGCTCAAGTGGTTAAATATCGGAAAACACAAATTGACATGAATCCAAAATACACTGACAATTGTGCTGTCAAACGATGAAACTATATGGAAAGCAAATATTATTGAACCCATGTCTCTCTATGGGGTGAGTATTATAGGGGGGAAAAGGCATTTTGGGGGTGAACTCCTTTAAGTACGTATCTCCAATATTTTTACTTTTACTCAAGTATGTTTTGAATACGAAACTTGTACGTTTGTAACAGGCTATTTCTTACTTTTACTTAAGATCACATGGATCACTTCAGCCACACACATGTATGCACACACACACACACACACACACGCACGCACGCACGCACGCATGGATGCAAGCTCGCTCGCACGCACGCACGCACGCACACACACACACACACACACATGCACGTGAACACACACACACACACACACGCACGCACGCACGCACGCACGCACACACACACACACACACACACTCTCACACACGCACGCACACGCACACACACACACACACGCACACACACACACACACACACACACACACACACACACACGCACACACAATGAAATACAGCACCCTCCCCCTTACACTTTCACACACCTACGTACCTCAATATATTAACATAGTCTAGTGGTATTTCTGAAAAATGTGATTGTTAGAGGCATTTTGGGGTAAAAGTTGGTAACCAGTCTATTTTACACAATTCAAGGGTGCTGAATCTGAAAAAAATGGTTACCAAGCAAAATTTTGAGTTTTTGACCTTCTAATTTGCATAACAAAATAGCTGCAGAATTGTCAATCTTAAACTATTTCTTCAAGGGATATTTCACTTTCAAAAAACCTTTAGTAATTTTATCGTCTAATCAAGCTTTTGGGAACACCCAGGACAGTTTTTGAGTTGTTTGATTCAGTTTAGATTTAGATATTTGATATTCAATTTATCAGACACGCCCCCTTCCTATACAAACCCATTGTAACTTCAAACATTTTAACCATGATAGATTTAATGAGAACACCCGTCCTTTTTTCTGGTGACTCCTGATATGCTCCTAATACGTGAGCAGGTTATGTTTTGTCAATAACATTTTTCATTTATCTTTAATAAGTTCTTAATTGTATTTTATTTATTTCATTTTCCCAAATAATTATAGAAAATAAACTAAAAAGGTTATCGAAAGAACACTACCTGTTTGTGTATTAGAAGGGCATCAGGAGTCACCAGAAAAAAGAATGGATGTTTTCATTGAATCTATCATGGTTAAAATGTTTTATTTTTATTTAAAATAGATATTTCACTTAAATACAAAAACATTTAACCATGATAGATTCAATGAAAACACCCATCCTTTTTTTCTGGTGACTCCTGACGCCCTCTTAATACACGAACAGGCAGTGTTTTTCGATAACTTTTTTAGTTTCTTTTTAATAATTATTTGGGAAAATGAAAAATAAATAAATACAAAAAATACATTATTAAAAAGAAATGAAAGGATTATCGAAAGAACACGACCTGCTCACGTATTAGGAGGGCGTCAGGAGTCACCAGAAAAAAGGATGGGTGTTTTCATTAAATCTATCATGGTTAAAATGGAGTTTGAAGTTACGATGGGTTTGTATAGGAAGGGGGCGTGTCTGATACAATTAATATCAAATATCTAAATATAAACTGAATCAAGCAACTCAAAAACTGTCCTGGGTGTTTGCAAAACCCAGATTATATGATAAAATAATGAAAAGTTTTTTGAAAGAGAAATATTGCTTGAATAAATAGTTCAAAATGTACAATTCGGTAGCCACTTTGTTATGCAAATTAGAAGGTCAAAAACTAAAGATTTTGATTGGTAACCAGGTTTTTCAGATTCTGCACCCCTGAGTTATGTAAAATGGCCTGGTTACCCACTTTTACCCCCAAATGCCTCTAACCTGCTTATAGAAGGCCTTTTTTCCAGAATTTCCTGGAAATTCTGGAATTAGCACTGCACGCACACACACAAACACACGCACACGCACGCACACGCACACACACACACCTCAGAAATGTGTCTCCCATACATTGTTACTGTATGGGAGAAAGATAACAAAACAATATGGCTGGCTGGCTGGCTGGCTGGCTGGCTGACTGACTGACTGACTGACTGACTGACTGACTGACTGACTGACCCCATTTGTATTGACATAAAATTTGCATGACCATATCATTGCTATAGTAGGGTCAATTATAGGGTCTGTAACTCTGAGAGTGTGGAAATGGAACCCCTTTTGTCCCCTTTTTTTCTTCCTTTTTATACAAATTTAAAAAGAACTGCCAATATGGATAAAAACACAATTTAAGCCAAGAGCTTGTTTCCATTGTGGTCCATTTGAACATTATTTTCAAGATTAGAAAACTTGATGAAAAAAAAAGAAGCTACACCTATAAAATGAAATACCTCAACAACATAGGACTAGGTCTTAGTATACTCTCTAGAACAGAGAGAGAGAGAGAGAGAGAGAGAGAGAGGCAGACAGACAGACAGACAGACAGACAGACAGACAGACAGACAGACAGACAGACAGACAGGCAGGCAGACAGACAGACAGACAGAGAGAGAGAGAGAGAGAGAGCGCCACCTACCGCCAGGTTGGCGCTGTCTCCGTGCAGCTCCACGGAGGACTCCTTGGAGAGCAGCTGGAGCCAGCAGTTCAGCGACATGTTGAGCGCCGCCTCCCCGCTGTCGCTCGCCTGGTCCGGGCTGCCGTCGCAGAGCCCCGCCGGACCCCCTGGAGGAACCATCCCCAGCAGCAGCTGCTGAAGAGAATAGTTGCCGTACATCGTTGCTGTAGCAGCAGCGGAGCCGGGAGGAAGAGTCAGCGATCTGTTGTTTCCCAAAAGCCAATGATATTCATGAAGAGGATCTAACTAAAAGAAAGTTGCCAGAGTAATGCCATCCATCGTTGACTAGGCTATCATTATCTTCCAATGTGGACTGACTTGTGGACATTTTTTAATCGATGATTTCAAGTGATCAAATATTTCATTAGAGATGATTAAGGTGTAATCGCTGCTGATATGAACGTGGTGTGATATATATTAAATCCTGCTCGCTAGCAGTCTCCAGTCAGGGTCGGTCCGCGTCCTGTGCGTGTTGTTCTTGTGTGAGGCTCGTCCGCGAAGCGCTCTTTATACCATGGACCATTGGTGACGGTTTGCGCATCACGCGCGCACTGTTACGCACTGAACCAACGTGTTTGATCCAGAGGCAGGCAGTGATGGATCATGGAAGGAGTAACTGCCTATTGTAGAAATGATCTGTTAGTTTGGTATGCAAGATGAAGCCACTTGAGTAAAAAGTTCCTATAATTTCTGCATATAAATATACTTAAATGTACCACAATTAAAAGTGGGCTATTATGCAGAAATTGGCAGAATGTCCCATTTCACAAGTTTACAAATAATGTGTATAAAAAATCCTTTTAAAAAAAGGACAATATTGCAAAGTGACACATATTGTGATAATAATAATTCAATTATTCTTTGTATTTAACAATTCAAATCTAAGTAACCAGTTAGTGTTCAAACAATTAAATGCAATTCAAAGGATCTTAATTGGCATGAGAAAATATACCTTTACATTGCCAAATAAAGTGTTGAACTATTATAAATAAATACATATGTCTCAAGTCTGCAGGTTTTCAGAATAGCCTATGCATGACACTGATATACTAGCCCAGTGGTTCTCAACCTGTGGTTCGGGACCCCCAGGGGGGTCGCCAAATTATTGTGGGGGGTCCCCAGATGATTAGCTTAAAATGCAACATTGTATTCTCACTCAAATAGGGTATCTGCACATTTCTAAAGTGACAATTTAAGAACTTTAAAGTCAAATTGTCAAATATTAGAAGCAGAAATTGTGAAAATAGCAGATCTACATGCTCACAACACCTTGCCTTGCCAGGCGTTGTGAGCATGTAGATTGGCTATTTTCACAATGGAATAGATCGAGTCAAACTAAATGTAATGCCAACTCCTACAATTCCAAGTGCTTGTGCAGGGTGGGGGGGGGGGGGGGGGGGGGGGGGGGTCCCCAGTTAAAATATTTTGGGGGTCGCGGCCTGAAAAGGTTGGGAACCACTGTACTATCCTACGATTTACTAGTCCAACCATTATTAGTGGTTCTCAAATGTTTTATTTGAAAGGACAACTTTAACTCTGAGTGTTCAAATGGAACCAAATGGACCCGTAAAGCCGGCACCTTCTCTAATTCCAGGATAAAACATATCCCCCCCTTAATCTGCCTTTTATCATGAATGTAGGCCTAGATCCCTGGTTTGGTGGATTTCTGTCGCCCCTCTTCAGAGATCCCAGGAGTCATCCCGACCCCTCGATCCCCACAGCTAAAACGGGGCTAAATACAAGACAGACAAAAGCGCTAATTTTCACTGCTCCAAAGGCACTTTTTTCTACACAAATCTTCTATTTATAGTTTCAAGTGACGCTGTAGCCTGCGGTTAAACCCCCAATAGGCTCTATGCATATACGCCATTTTGTTCTACTTCCGGGCCTCTTTCGACTTCCTTCTCAAGTGTCACTGATGATACTAATTAAGGCTCTGTTTGATTTATTGTACAGTGGTTCTTTAATTTCAAGGACCCCCATAACTCTATTCAAATGGAATCAACAAATGGAAGCAAATGGACCCTTGCGGGTCCATTTGCTTCCATTTGTACACTCACTCAAGGACACTTTGAGACCCACCGGTGTAGCAGAGTGTTCCAGTGAGCCAACATGCACAATATGAACTGGGCATTGTTTACATCAGGTATACATCCAGAGAATATAAGAAATGAAGTCTCGCCCGTCTTGCGAGATTTCTGGTTACATTATTTCCATGAATATATTATTTATTATTATTACAGCCAGTATATACACAACAAGGCATTGTGGTGTAAATAAATACAAAAAGAAAGCAGAAGAATATAATCTAGCTAGTCCGTTATCGGTTGATCGCTAGAATCTAGTAATATGAATGAGTAGAAAAATAAACTTCCTGTGGTCATAAGGTAATTCTATTACCTTATTTATTTTTAGGTAAGTTTATGCTGGTGAGGCATTGCACATAATTTCAGAATGTCTTGAGGAAAATATGATTATTTTGTGTTTATAGCCTAGATTGTTTGCAAATAAAAAATAAATGTCAAAGTTATTTTGTAAGTAATTCCATGAATAAATAATAAATACAATCGAAGAAATGTCTTGAAGAAAATAAAAATAAATAAGGTAATAGAATTACCTTACGACCACAGGAAGTCAGTTATATGCTTTGTTATTTTTCCTTCTCATTCATATTACTAGATTCTAGCGATCAACAGACTAACTAGATTATATCATTATTATTATTATTATTTATACCATGATGCCTTGTTGTGTATATACTGGCTGTAATAACTCCAGCAGAAAGCTTTCTTTGCGCTAAAGAAATCAAGCTAAAAGCATATAGGAACCGGAAATCTCACGATGTCTTCTTCTCTTGAAGTAAATACTTCCCACAGTTCAGGATGTGGAATGCTATTGGGGGTTTAACTGCAGGCTACAGCTTCACTTGGAACTATAAATAGAAGATTTATGAAGAAAAAAGTGCCTTTGGAGCAGTGAAAATTAGCACTTTTGTCTGTCTTGTATTTAGCCCCGTTTTAGCTGTGGGGAGGGCTCGGGATGACTCCTGGGATCTCTGAAGAGGGGCGACTATAACAGAAATCCACCAAACCAGGTATGTACATTCATGATAAAAGGCAGATTAAGGGGGGGGATATGTTATCCTGGAATTATCCTGATAGCACAGGGCAGGGATGTGCTGGGCCCCTGATTCAGCCCGGGAAAAAGAGTTGGAGAGGCCCTCGTTGCGAGTAGCAGCAGCGCTATAGAGAGAGATCTCTCTCTATAGCGCTGCTGCTACTCAAAGATTTGCCATTTCAGATCATGACAAGTGACAAGCCAGTGGGCCAGTTACATGAGTTATATTTTGTCGTTGTCGGGTGGAAACCTTGTATACGTCCAAAACCGTTTGTTTTGTATTTATCATTTAAAAAATGATTTAATCTAGTGAAAACAGCCGATCTACAAGCACACAACGCCTCGCGGTGCGAGGCGTTGTGTGCTTGTAGATCTGCTGTTTTCACTACTTTTGTGTGACGGCCTTGTATGATGAAGCAGGGCTTTGCTTTGCGAAACAATTTACAAATGTGAAACTTGGAGATACAAGGTTTCTGCCCTACAGTGACGATTTACTTTGTTGGCCGCCCAGCCCCCAAAATGGAACAAAGGCCGACATTTTATTTTGAATTTTTTTCCCAATGGCCAGCACGTCCCTGGCACAGGGATTCCAGGGCACTCTTCTCAGTGTAAAGAAAAAAACAAACAATACTTTTTGCACTTTCACAAATCACTGCTTGCACATTCATGCTGTGCCGCTGCACATTGCTGCTAAATGTACATATTTGTGAATCAAAATGAAAATGGTCCCCCCATTCACCTACTGTGTATCTCAGGCTCCTTTCACACTTTTAAGGCACATGTTTTGACGAGGCAAGCTTGCTCTAAGCTTTCTTTAAGGACGTCCTTAAGCCACAGAGCAAGCTTTCCTCGTCAAAACATACTGACAACAATAAGGGCCAGTCTATCCCTGTTTCACAATACACTACTAGACCTCTGGGAGTTGGGTTTCTGAGGTGGAGCGCAACACCTAGCATCAGATTCATTCTGAGGCTCCTTTACCTATAGGGGAAGGCGAGAGGTAAAGCACCGTTCAATTCATTCCCTATGGAAGTCAAGTCAGGTGCCATGGCATTGGTCCGAAAAATCATTGTTAGTCAGAATCGGGTGATGTTAACCTGGTGACAAATACTATGCCTAAACCTAAACCTAACCCTAACCTCTGTAAAACTATGCCTAAACTTAACCCAAACCCCAACCCTAACCTCAGTAAAACTATGCCTAACCCTAACCTCAGTAAAAACTATGCCTAAACCTAACCCTAAAACCTAACCCTTACTAAATTCGGACTAATGAGATGTAGGACTAATGTGATTTCGGACTTATGGGCTGTCCCCGACAAGATCCTCTCCGACCCACTTACCTAATAATCAATTAATTGTGTAGCCATAGTAAAAATGGAACCAAATGCCATGGACCCTTAAGGGCTCTTTAGATTTATGAGGGTAATTGTTTGAGAAGCACTATCCATGGCCACGTTTAGACAATAATGGTCACTAGAGAAAAATGTTTTCCATTTACACGGCAACAGCATGTTGTCCACCTCGCCTCGCCTCTGAGGTCATGGCTCTTACATTGGTGTAAACCAGCGGTTCTCAAACTATGGGCCCCGACCCAAAATGGGGTCGCGGGGAGGTGCCATTGGGGTCGCAATTGGCTACCAAAAAAATATCAAGAAACGTTAAAGAAAAAGTAAAGAAAAGGGAACGTTGTTGCAACAAACGTGAAGAGGTCGCCTTGACTCCTCTCTCTCTCACACACACACACACACACACACACACACACACACACACACACACACACACACACACACACACACACACACACCTCTAACACTGTGCGAGTGTAGCAACAACTGGAGACAAGACGACACAGAGAGGCACACACAAGCGCAGCTAGTAGGCTGAGGCACACAGGAGCTGATTTTGCTCAGTGGTTCATTTACTTGGGAATTATGTTCAATACGAGTGCGAGCTAGTGTTTTTTTGTTACTCCTGGAGCGAGGGGTTAACAGTCTATCGGATCTGCATGGTTACATCTGTACCCTCGCGGAGTTACATTTAAAGGTATATTCAGTGATTGTATTTCATTCAAATAAAAATATAATTGGTACATTTTCCATTCATTCTCCTCACTAGAATGTGTGCTGACCATATAAGGACTTCCACCATGGTCCGTGTTACGAGCATAGCTAGATTTGGTTTTCAGGGGTGGCCAGCCAGTCCTCGACCAATCAGGGTAGAGTATGGCCGTAGAAGTTATGTTATGATGTTTAATTATGATGGTCAAAATAAAAGTTTTGAGAACCACAGTCGCTCTGAATTAAGAACGTCTGCTAAATGCCTAGACTGTAAACTACTGAACTCTTAAAATGCCACAGTCTCACAGAACATTATAATGGTGTAAAAAATCTATAAAAAATGTAACATTTCCACGCTGTAAGGCCAGTAAGGGACAAGATGACCCCCGGCCACTTGCATTATCACTGAATACACCTTTAACCCCTGTTGGAAATTTGCATTGAAAACTGTACCAACTGTGGCAACTAGGGTGGCAATTCATTGTCTTAATGGCAAGATGGCCGCCGTGTGAATATGGTCTATGCATGCGTGACTGCTCTATCTGGCAGCGTGTCAGACCGCCACCGAGCCACCTGGCATGCATGCTATCCTACAGCGCTGTCAATCACTGTTGCGTCTCCAGCGTAAACGCAGAATAAAAAGAGAGAACGCAACGGCACTTTGACGCTTTCTGTTCGGATCGTTAGCGTGTAAACAAGAACTTAGAATAGAAAAGACTTTGCTTATGTATATGTTGGCCAAATTCTTCAGGGCAAAGATTTTTGTTTAGCTTAGTTTAGCTTAGCTTAGCTTAGTTTAGTTTAGTTTAGTTTAGTTTAGTTTAGCTTTGCTTTGCTTTGCTTTGTTTTGTTTTGCTTTTTCTGAAGGTCATGTTTGGCCAAAACAGCCCGGCATCATTTGTTCTACGCCTACGGTGTACCTTTTTTTACTTTGTAAGCCTTGGATTATTGTATTTTTTTATGCCCTCACCCTTCTTGAACCAAATAGCAAATGTTATCTTCATTATTCAGAACACTGCGGGCATCCAGTGTCTGTTTTCTGGACGGTCAATATTTTAGCTCTATGAGGAGGAAGGCACTGTAGCAAAGTGCAAAAGTGCATGAAGCCCATAGGCTGACAACTGTTGACTACCACATTGTTCAGATGCTCCATCGCCAAACAGCTTATTTAGTACAGTCTGTTCTTCATCCGGAAGCTCTGGAAATGCCATGGTGGTGGAAGAAAAACATATTCTAAGGTTTGCACTATAGGGCAGGGGGTCTTCAATGTTTTCAGGCCAAGGACCCCTTAGTTGAGAGAGAGATGAAGCAGGGGGACTCTTTTTGCCATTTTTGTACTATTTTTGAATATTTCAAATAGCTGAACAACAAGCTCACAACGTGTGGATGTAAATCGGCTCTTCAAAATAGTGTAAAATGACAGAAAACGTTTAGGGATAATGGGTAAGGCATGGACGACAACTTACAGCCTTATGTGACAGGTTCATGCAAAGCAGAAAAAAAGGTTAAAAAGGCCAGCCTGATGGTTACATGCGGTGGCCATGCCTTGTTCAACAGTCTAGGTCAGGGGTCTTTAACGTTTTCAGGCCAAGGACCCCTTAGTCGAGAGAGAGATGAAGCAGGGACCCCCACAACCTGTTCATAGATTCCATATAGTTTCATCATTTGACAGCACAATCAGTGTATTTTGGATTCATGTCAATTTGTGTTTTCAGATATATTTAACCACTTGAGCCGTCAATACTTGATAAACTTGACCTTTCACTCTGTACTTAGTCTGCTCTTTTTCCCCTCTACACCAAACCTCTTTGCCAAAAATAGCTGATCTACAAGCTCACAAAGCCTCGCGCTGCACGGCATTGTGAGCTTGTAGATCTGCTATTTTTGGCTAAAGTTATCAGAATATGGACGCTAGGGTTCAAGCGGTTAATATAAAAAAGGAGGAAAAAAAGTTGATATCACTCAAATATTTGGAGGACCCCCTGTAGTGACTCTGGGGCCCCTTTAGGGGTCCTGGACCCCCTGTTGAAGCTGACCTCCAAGCTCACAACGTGTCGCGCTGCGACTGCGACGCGTTGTGAGCATAATTTTTGTTTCCTCCAGCTGTGTTTTATAGAACATCGGTTGGCTTCGGTCAGCCCACAATGTTATTTTCATTATTTATTCATCAAGTTCCGCCACGACAGTAAAAGGCCAATGAGGTGCAATTGAGGTGCGGAGTGGTATTAGCTGGAGTATCGGTTGAGCTTCACGTGACAGTTAGCACGCTGCAGAATATAGTCCCACACTGTTAGCCAATGAGGTTTAATTGAGGTGCGGAAAATCTGGGAGTGGTGTTAGCTGGAGTATTGGTTTAGCTTTATGACAGTTAGCATGCTGCAGAATACAGTCACGAGCGAGCCCACACTGTTTCGTAGGAACAGAATTTCTAGTTTGAAATGTTATATATAAATAGCATTTGAGTTTAGTTTGATTTGAATAATGGTGTTCATAAGCCTGGTGGTATTGCCCTTGGTACGTACGCGGCTGTAGGCTATGTAATTATCCCACATTGTCCCTTATCAGCTGCCCCTAATACCTTTAAAGCAGTGCAGTTAAAAACAAATTGTATGTCTTTCAGTAAAACAAGATTACGTTGGATGTTGTGACGGCATAAACAGTTTCATGCGTTCCTCTGTTGTCGGCTTCCCATATACCACGTACATACGCATCATCGTCATCATCATGCGATATTGAAGGTTAATCAGATATAGGGGCCCGGGTGGTATTTTTGAAGGTTAGCCTTCGGTTCGCTGACCTTGCTTGCGAGCGCCCTGACATGTTGGCGACGGCACATCACAGGAATCCTCAATGAGATGAGAAGATGCTTCCAAGCGTCACCCACCCACCCTCACCCCTCCCCCTCTCCATCTTAGACGGAGACATACATATCTGATTCACATTTTCGAATATAGGCCGGGGGAACGAATTGTTAATCAGTCAAGGATTATTGAAAAAGATGGAATTTGTTCTCGGACATAGAGCTTAATCCCCAGGGTTAAACCCTAGAAATAAAACTAGTATAGTTTAAATAACATTTCTTGAATGACAGCGAGAAGAGGCGGGGGGTGGAGTTGTGTGTGTGTGTGTGTGGGGGGGGGAATTAAGCAGAGGGAGATATTCACCTGCACTTAAGCACCCATATAGCACCGAAGGCCTTGGAGTTATTGATTCACACGTTTGTCGTGCAACGTTTCGCTCGCCGGAATCATCTGACCCTGATTGCCTCTTGTTTTATTGATCAGATTCACATTTTCCAATAGATAAATGGGTTTAATTCTCGTGGAATTTGTTATCAGATATATAGCTCAATAACCCGGGCTAAACATTTGAAATAAAAGCGTTGTGGTTTTAAATGACATTTTTTGAGTGACAATGAGAAGGGGTGGGGAGGGTTGGGGGGGATATCTTAAGTGGAAGAAGACTTGCATTTAAAGCAGTTTACTGTATGTATGCCTTCCTGTACTGTATAGCCATTCAAGCCATTGAAACCTATATTGAATGGATGCATCTTCAGTAGGTCAAGAGAAATGCTAATAACGTGACAGTTCAAGGCTATTTTTACACCCGCCACCATAGCGAGCTCAAGCTAAAGCCAGAGAGTTTACACTGGGGGAAATTCAACCCAACACGTGCGGCTGGCTCGTATTGATATACTGTCATTTTTCTCGTGAAAGCAAAGTCATTATACTTTGACCACATACACTAACACAATGGCACCTGTTGCGTTCACCCAGATTTCACAGCAGATAATATTCTACCAAAATGACTGTCCTTTTAGTCAGTGCACCGGTGCCATTATGAGGTCTAACGTAAAAAAATGCATTCAACATGTTTATTCAGGTACCAGTGGAAAAAGGGTGATTTTAGCGATAGCTTCAGTGTGGAGTTCTGTAAGGGAGGAGGGGATGAGAGATGGAGGGGATGAAGGGTGAAGGGATGAGGAGAAGAGATAGATAGTGCATGGAGCCATTGTTTGTAACTCATGAATGGTAAATGTGTGTACTTATATGGTGCCTTTATTAATGATTGTGAATTGTATAAGGTCGCGGGTACAATCGGACGAAAAGCGTTTTCTCAGACGGGTTGCTGGTATCTTAGAGCAGTGTTTCTCAACCACTGTGCCTGGGGAGTGGGGACCTTTGGTGTGCCCCTGACAAGGGTCAAGTGTGCCCCTTGAAACTGCTTGAAAGCCAGTATTGTATTTATCATTTTAAAAATGATTTAAACTAGTGAAAACAGCCGATCTACAAGCACACAACGCCTGTGACGATATTTACACCCCCGTATTATGTCGGTGTGCCCATGGATTCTTGGGACATGAAAAGTGTGCCCATGCAGAAAAAAGGTAGAGAAACACTGTCTTAGAGGATAAGAAGTTCAGTCACCCGAGAGACTTGGAATAGAACCGCTGCTTCTACACTTGGAAAGGAGCCAGCTTAGGTGGTTTGGGCATCTAGTACGGATGCCTCCCAATTAAGCGCCTATAGGAAGGTCCTCGATGCACGTCCCACTGGGAGGAGACCCCGTGGCAGACCAAAGATCAGATGGAGGGATTATATCTCCAAACTGGCCTGGGAATGCCTCGGTATATTCCCAGAGGGAGTGGAGGAAGTTGCTCAGGATAAGGAACAGCTGGGGGCTATGGTTTGGTATCCCCTAGTCCATACATAGGCAACTGGCGGCCCGGGGGCCCCACCTTCACTTAATGCGGCCCTCAGGTTAATATCGGAATACTGATATATTATTGATTTCAGCTGTTACAATTCCAAACATGACCTGCTTTAATTCCGTCAGTCAATATTAGTAGCTTAATGACTAGTATAGTAGTATTAAAATGTATTTTTTTTTATGTCCAATGTATTTGTATTTAGGTTCATAAAGTTAACATGAGCATATAACTAAATGCATTTGAAATTAGATAAAAATGTTACATTTCAGGATTCCAATTCAAAAACAACAAAAAATAATTCAGGATTCCAATTCAAAAGAAGCAAAAATAGCCGATCTACAAGAGTTTTGATCTTGTAGATCTGCTAATTTTGCTTCTTTTGTATGAGATACTAGAATGACAAAGTAGGACGTAGCAATATGCAATGTGGCCCTCTGGAGTGAAGGTGGAAATATAGTGGCCCTCACCATCATCAAAGTTGCCCACCCCTGCCCTAGTCTATGGCAGGGTTAGGCAACAGCATAATCTCTCAAGAACAGACGTATGCTACACGAAAGGAAGAGGAAGCTTTCTTTGATGATGGTAAGCCAGATTGGGCAACAGGTGGTCCTGTGGCCTATCAGGAGTAATATCTGGCACGAAAATGATTTTGTAAATAATTTACCACATCTGACTGACAGTGGCACATATACTGTAGGCTTCTTTAATGTCTAAATATAGAATCTATCTACTCCCACCTGAAGAATGCTGATGACTTTTATCCATGCAGAGAGTGAATAACAGACAGCAGGGGGCACTGTCGTGCTAAAACCCCCCATAGTGGGATCAATAGGTATATTATGCTGATAGTACTGTTGAGCAGTGTTGCCATGCTTGGCATTTATTTGGCTACATTGTTGTAGACAAGCCATTCTCAGCTGGTTGTGGGCTGCATGTTTTAAACTATTCATATCAAATACAGGCCAGTATACAGAGTAGATGAATATCTTTGAGACATGTATGACACGTTTTGATTTTTGATAAATGGCCCTGAGCATCTTGACACATATAGCCTAACAGCCCATATGCAGGTGGGTCTGGAGTTACCAAAGGTTGAGAACCCAGCAGTGGAAAAGGTGCTCCAATTGTTTACTTAAGTAAAAGTATCAATACTGCAATGAAGAATCGTAATTCAAAGTGTACTTGTTTGAAAGTACAATAGTAGTTGGTATCAAAATATACTTATACCAAAAGTAGAAATTGTATAAAATGTGTAAAGATCTTTAGAAAACCGCAGACCCACAAACTCACAATGCATTGAGAGCTTTTAGATCAGCAAACTGGCTAGCCATCGTCAAAGAAAAGGGAACGCCCGCTCGGTTTGTCCCTCTTCCTTCCTTCAGAAGCGTAGCTATCAGACTGTCTCGAGAGAGAATGGCAGATCAGCTATTTTCAAATGGACGAAATGTATATAGGGCTGAAGTGGGTAATGCATGTTTTGTAATAATAATAAAAAAGTAACTAGGCCTACTATTGAAAGTTTTGAAATAGGCTACTTGTTGTGGAGTAAGAGTAAAAGCATTGAAACTTGGAAATACTCCCATAAGGTTAAACAACATATACACCACTGATCGATAAGAGCCCAGGACTTTGCATGGATGAAAGCACTGTAGGCATGAAGGAACACACACAGTAGCTCTCTGCTGCTGTGGAAGGGTCAACCAGTTCAAGTTCCTCCGAGTAGCCTACACATTAGTCCGGCAGCCAAGGGGTTGGGGTGTGAAATACATTCATGAATTCATTTGCTGACCGGCTGTCAGCATTGAGCATTTTTTGTATTACAACAATATATTGGGCTCAGAAATTTAGTTTTCTACAACTTGTATTATTGTAATCCATAGGCCTAGTGTATGACAAATAAAATCGTTGCAAAAAATGTAATGTCAATTTTGCATTGAGAAATTTGCCTAATTAGCAAATGACCTATAAACATTCAACTGGACCGAGTGGGGTATGCAATTTCCGCAGGGTATTTTGTTTTTGGTGGTTTTAGGTCATTGAATATGCTTAATGCGTTCATTGTGGTCCAACCTGCATGACGGTTAGACATCAACTTCTTCCTCTTCAGAATATTCAACTTGGAGTTTTTCTCTTATTGTTGCGGACAGAGCTCCCTTGACATTTGCAAAAAAGTTGTGCAAACCAGACCAGACCTTAGTTTTACATGGAGTTTCTGCTGCACACGCACACATATCTTCTGGTGCAAGTTGTCTGGTCAGTGTAGTCTCTCGATTACAGACCTCCGCATTGCTGAGGACCGACCTTTTCAGATAGAATGGTAATTTTGCGCTAATCAGTCTAAAAGCGCCACATTTTGCACAGATATAGCCCAGGGCATGCTCTATTGATTTAGCTAGGGAGCCCGAGTTTGCAACCTTCGGGGTCGCCACAGCGGCCAAATGAAGTTGGGCTCCCATCGGCTTTTCAATACAGGAGGAGAATACCCAGAAAAACACCTCAACGTGTCGTTATAACCAACCACACAGGTTAACTTGCGGTCGGTCACGTCGTGATAGTTTTCCGATGTTGTGTACAGTATACTTATGATGGATTTTACTAACAGAAAGTTCTATCCACCGTCCTTGGATCATCATCACAGACGCAAGAGACCCAGCAGCCCTTCCCTCCCTCCCTCCCCCTCTCTCTCTCTACTATCCTTGTCAAATTTCCCCACAGTGCTATCGGGGAAGAATTCTTGTAGTGTGAACGGTCTATGGGGCTGTTAAGTCTGACATCATTTTGTAGGCAGAGGAGAACTTTTGGGGCCAAAAGGCCCCAGCGCCTGTGAATCTTTTTACTATTTTTACTATCTACTAATTTTTCTTCTCTTTGTTGTTGAAAGGAAAGTGGTAGAATTATACTTTAGTCGTTATTTTTGTCTCGGATCTGTTGAAATAGCGAGGGACAGATATTGATAATAAATCTGCTTGGAGGTCTGACTACAAAATGATGTCACGGCTTAAAAGCCCCATACTCACACAGCGTGACACAAGACCCAATAATCTTCAAGAAAGAGGACTGTCTAGTGTAAATGCTCATACAATCCGATGAAATAATGATGAAATCGGATTGTACGCGAAGTCTTGTAGTTGTAGTTATTCCTCTCATACTCAGTGGAATCAGCATTTGGAGGCTCATGAAGAGCTGTCTTCCAGATGGCACATTGGAAATGGGCTCTCTTCTTGTTTTCCTTGAAGGCCTCTGATGTCGTCGACAGAGAGCACAGCTTTGGCATTTTAGATGTTGTCTTCCCCCGTCTTTGCCATCCATGCCTTCACCCAGGCAGCGGTCATTGAGGTAATATCAACAATGCCATTGACAGCACAAACGAATGTTGTTGCTTGGGATATGACAGCTTCTATGTCTGCTGCTAGAGCCCCAAGCAAACTTCTGCACTTGGCACCTTGAACGGTTTTCCACATTTTCCCCTTGTTTATTCCATGGCGCATTGGAACTTGGTCGCATCCAGTCACAGCATGAACTGGTAATAATTCGAGGCATTGTTCTCCAAGTTTGTTTACTGTAGCTTCTATGACAATGGGCTCTTTCTTGATGTATCAGACTAATGTCATGGGGCAGTGATTGATTTTTCCTTTTTTTTTTTTTTTTTTTTTTTTCAAATAATTGCAGTGGAGTAAAAGTACAATACCTGCCTGTGAGATGTAGTGGAGTAGAAGTAAAGGCTACTGCTACTACTTCCAGTAAAGTAAAAGTAACTCAAAATTGTACTGAAGTACAGTACTTTGGTAAAATATTTAGTGAAAATAGTTAAAAATAAAAATTACTTTAAACCACAGACAACGAGTGGTGCTATCGGCAATGGGAGGAGAGTACCAAACGTGATGTGTTGTCAAAGCCCTCGTCAAAGCATCATCAAGACACAATACAGCTTTTCTTGGATAAAAACAACAACAAAAAACTAATTGTGTTTAAAAAGTAGATCTGCTTTTTTTGGGTAATATTCCCCATTGCCCACTGGGGTTCCCCGGACCCCCTGTTGAAGACCCCGGATCTTGTCCACTGCCTTATGCCTATTAGGCATATTTTACTCATTTGAAAAACACTTAGTTTAAAATGGTTTTCAAAATAGTCAAAACCGTCAAGAAATATGTAGGTTAGGTTTAGGGATAAGGGGTAAAGCGACACACAAGATAGGGCCCCGGGCCCCCATGACCTACATCGTTCCTCATGTTCTTCAACTACTAGCTGAACCTTTTCTCTTCGTACAAGAAGAAGAGACCTTGAAAACTAAAAGTTTTCGAGTTCCTGTTCTAGGAACATTATGGAGTTATTGTTTTTTTTTTCTCTCTCTCTCTCTCTCTCTTTTAAAAAAAGACAGTATGAAAGTCTGTCTCAAGATAACACGTTAGAATATGTTCTCTCAGGGCTTAATTATTTCATTTGACATTTACATAACAGAGCAGAGAGCCCACGCACGTTCTTCTGAGCAAACGTTTGGTGACCTGACAGATAGTGCCAAGTTAAAGAACAACTTTAACAGGAATAGGAGCAGAAGCAGCTGGCTCTAAGGTGGGTGGATCTGCCTCTGTGCACGGAACTAAGGGAAACTCTTTAGTTTGTCAGTTTTTAGTTTGTGTTAGTTTTGTCACGTTAGATTTTCACCACTTTAACGATTATTTTTTATTCCTGAACTATTAAAAAATAGCAGATATACGCTGCAAACTTGTAGATCTTCTATTTTTGAAAAATCGTGAACATTTGTGCAAATCGTTAAATATATATACATTTTTTTAAAGCAAACTTTTGTAAATCTTTGCTTCTGGGCGGTCCCTGGAACAAAATATTTTTAGATGGGGTCTGCGATCAAATAGATATATTTGGAGGGGTTCTTGACATTAAAAAGGTTTGAGCACCACTGACCATAGAAACATACTTTTTTTCAGAAAAACGTTTTTAAAGAAAATGTTTAGGTATTTGTCAGGCCTAAATGGGTTAAATTGCACTATGGGGTAGTCATGACAGTGGCGTGGTGAGATCCACAGAGATGGATAACCTGGATAATAGCTGCAACGCCAGCAACAGTAACAGTAACAACATCATAATGACAGCAGTAATAGCAGCCATAATGACAGGCAGTCTGCTGTTCCATGGACATCCACAGCCTGCCTGCAATCACCATGACATTGGCAACACCTGCAACACTGAAAGACCTCCACAGGGATGCCCTCGGTCAGCCAGCTGGTCCAGGGACTCGTTGTGCACACAACAGAAAACCTAACATTAAAAGAAGGCTGGAGTGAACCCAAAACCACAGCAAAAAGGGAATGCTTGGTCCTAAATATAGGGAATAATAATAATACAGTGGCAGAATACCTGAGCAGTCTGGCACAGTGTTTCTCAATCTTTTTTTGGCTTGAGTACCCCCTTTCCCTGATTTTTGAATTCAAGTACCCCCAAGTACCCGACAACATTTTCCTTATAAAACTGCAATTAAAACCATAACTAGTGGTTTATGATGCTATGACACGTGAGTTTCAAACGGTGCCTCCTGAACAGATTTATTTTCAACACTGTGGCCATGACATTTCAGTCAAGTTTTTATGTCAATAACTTAAATTCAAACAACATTCAAACACATGCATCCCAGTTGCCTGGTACCATTTGGGTTAGCAACGGTCAGGCTCACAACAAGTTTCTCCAAGTGTCATCATTAAACATAACAGTAAATGCTTTTTCTCCTTCTAATTCAATTGTAGTTCATTATTTAAAGGAGCTATAGTCAACTTTTTCTTGTAAAACGGATGCTAAAATAAAAATAATGTTTCGAAAATATTTTATAAAAAAATAAGGTTTATATATGTGTTTCTATTCAAAAATTACCACAAAAAGCGGAAAATAATGATAAAATAATCATTTTGGCCATTGTCAGACCGACACTTTGTTTACATTCTAGTCTATAGACTAGGATGTAAACAAAGTGTCGGCCCTACAATGAAAAAGTTGACTATAGCTCCTTTAACTATCTAACTACAGTATGAATAATATTCATTTTTTATACTTCTATTTAAATTTTTGAGGTCATTTTCTCGAGTACCCCCTGCAGTAGCTCCACGTAACCCCTAGGGGTACGCGTACCTCCATTTGAGAAACACTGCTGTGGCAGACCCGAAACTAAACCTTGACTTTATACAGACTCAGTGAAGCCTCGCAAGTCACGACAGACACACCTTGATTGACAAGCTGGCTGACTGCTGACTGCCGACTGGCTGAAAGTCTGTCAGAGTTATACCTGATTTACACTTACACCAAAAAATAGCTGGCACAAGGGCTTCTAGATCAGATATGTTTAGGCTTAAGAAATAAATGTATTCCTAAAATCCCTGTCTTAAAATGTTGATGTCGCAAGTAGCCTATAACCTCTGTGCGTGCATGCATGCAGGGGTGTGCGTATACGTGCGTATGTGTGAGCTAAGGCGTTGGCAAAAATCTGTTCAGTGTCTGCGATAATTGGCATTCCGAGTAGGAGACGATCAGTATCCTGAAATACTTGTTGAGTTTACCAAGGTTGCTATGCGTCTGCTATTGTTTGAGTAATGCGTCATCCAATAAAGAGAGCTTAGCCTGTTCAATTTCGAAGTGATGGATCTGCGCAAACAAGCATTTCACCCATATTACCTGTAATGTGATATGATTGAATGATAAAGAAAGTGAGTTGAGTTCTCATCAACAAGAAGTATAATGACAGCTGGAATAAAACATGTGTGATCTGGGACGTGCTGGGCCCCTGATTCAGCCCGGGAAAAAGAGTTGGAGAGGCCCTCATTGCGAGTAGCAGCAGCGATATAGAGAGAGATCTCTCTCTATAGCGCTGCTGCTACTCAAAGATTTGCCATTTCAGATCATGACAAGTGGCAAGCCAGTGGGCCAATTACATGAGTTAAATGTTGTCGTTGTCGGGTGGAAACCTTGTGTGTCCAAAACCGTTTGTTTTGTATTTATCATTTTAAAAATTATTTAAACTAGTGAAAACAGCCGATCTACAAGCACACAACGCCTCGCACCGCGAGGCGTTGTGTGCCTGTAGATCTGCTGTTTTCACTACTTTTGTGCGACGGCCTTGTACGAGGAAGCAGGGCTTTGCGAAAACATTTACAAATTTGAAACTTGGAGATACAAGGTTTCTGCCCGACAGTGACGATTTACTTTGTTGACTGCCCAGCCCCCCAAAATGGAACGAAGGCTGAATTTTTTTTTTCCTAATGGCCGGCCTGGACGCTGGACCGGCCGGGAATGAACCGGCCGTTCGGGAGTTGTCCCGCTTTTCCCAATGGCCAGCACGTCCCTGCGTGTGATTTATTTCTATACCTGCTGACGTATTATCGCCATCATCAGCAGCGACATGCGTTCCTGAACCACATTGCACTGCTCCACAGTTTCATGACTTTGTTCATGAAAGCAAAATGCAAATAGAGTATGATTGGTATATGTTGCATTACATTGACAATCTAAAATGATGGTGCATCTGTTTATTATAGTTTCAGTGTTATTGACAGTGTCTGCATTCTTACAGTCTTTTATCCAAAGCGCTTTACAGTGCATGTGTATTATTTATTACACCCCTTCACACACGCGCGCGCGCGCGCACACACACACACACACACACACACACACACACACACACACACACACACACACACACACACACACACACACACACACACACACACACACTCAATACAATCCATATGCAAGGCGCCAACCCTCCGTTGGGAGTATCTTACTCAAGGTCACTTCAACAGTGTGTGATATATGTTATGAATGAAGTCTTTTAGATACCGTATGCAGCTGTATAACCTTCAGATTATTATATATGAAATAACAATAAAAAATCTGATGCTAAGCCTCAGATTTATTTTCTGGCTAAACTAATGTTGAGTAAAGGCTATCTATACAGCATGCATTGTATAAACTGGTTGTAAAGAGGCCTGTAACTCTGACAAAGGTATAATGCACATTCATATTCTTATGGATTCAAATTCCCAGTGAGATTTTAGTCATTATTTGGATTCCATAGAAGCCAGCATGACTTCTATGGAAGACTCACAATGTTGCGACGCTGTGAGATCTTGTATCGGCTATTTTCGTTATTATTTTGAGATCATTCCATTTGAAGTGGTCAAACTAGTTCAGAAGCATCTTCCATAATAAAACCCAAATGGTCATAAAATGTCACATAAAAGCAAAGTTTATGTGGTGGAAAAACATACAAAGGACAAGACAACACTTCGTCCAGAGAATCAAAGAGCTCCAGACAGTTAAAAGGTCTCCCTTCCTAACTTAGACTTACGGAACCATTGCTGTATTGACTTTGACCTCTAAGGAACTATTGCTGTATTGACTTTGACCTCTAAGGACCCTCCAGGAAGAGTGCTCATGTGCGCCTTGCGGTGACACGCTTCCTAGTTTCTTCTTTTTTCGCACTGATTTTTGACACTGCACTATTAGGTTGTTAGTGTTGGTAGTTTCTGAGTATTTTTGCTTTGTTTAACAATGACAGTGAGATACTTGTTTGCACTAACTAGCATTGACTGCTATGGTCTCTTTTGCAAGACACTTTATGTATATATATACTTATATATTATTCGCCCCCTTAATTGATGCACCTTCTCTTTATTGGTACTGTACTGCTCTTGTCTTTGTTTTAGTTTTTTTTCCCCTCTTATCTTTCTTTTCTTGTCTCTGTAACTTTGTAAATAACTGTATACTGCTACTTCTGGACAACTGAATTTCCCCCTTGGGATAATAAAGGTATCTATCTATCTATCTACAGTTTCAAAGTAAAAAGACTAATAGTGCTGTCCATGAACAGGGTCAGCAGAGAATGACAGTTTGAAGCAGGATGCAAATGTCTACTTATACCTCTTCGCAGTGGCGTCAGATCAGCAAAAGCTAAGGTATGGCAACAAGACTGGTGTCTTGGCGCGTGCAAGACACCAGTCACGTTGCCATACCTTAGCAACAGGCATGATGAATTTATTTTAAGAAGTACATTTATTTTTTTCCCCCCTGTAGCCAAGGTATGGCAGCTACCGTATCATACCTTGCCATACCCACTTGACACCTCTGCCTCTTTGTGGCTATGTGGTTTCAATGTGAAGAGGAAGTGGGTATCAAACGCAGTGGCGTCAGTTGAGCAAAAGCTAGGGTATGGCAAAGATGGGAGTCCTCATGGAAAAGAGGCATTACATTTTTGAGCGGTGGTCACACCGTCTCCATAGCGTGGCCGTGTGTGTAGGTATGTTTGTTTGTTAGTTTGTTTGTATGTGGGTGGGTCTGTATGTAGCCTCAAGCCTGTGTAGTACCTTTTCTGACCACACATGTTAAGGGAGGGGCGTTGTGTCCAGGCCCCACACACACACACACACACACACACACACACACACACACACACACACACACGGGGGGGGGGGGGGGGGAGAACCACCGCTCAGTTCACACGGGTGTGATTTTTTATAACAGTTCTGAAAAAAAAGTTGTGTTTTTTACACAGGTTTCTAAACTTTCTACGGTTTCTTGGGCTGGATATGGCAGCCTGGAATGGTTGTTCAAGTGCAGCTAAACTTAGCACGTTAGTAAACGTGCCACAATTAACAATAATGCATTGCACCTGTGCAGCTGACCTGCGGAACCTGGGAATATACCATTTTGTCAAGCTGGGGAGAATACAAGTGTGAATAATATGATTATAATACCTTAAAGTGACCATTTTGTTACATTTAGCATTTGTAGTTATTTTACTGTAATTTAACAACATAATAAACAGCACAGATAGACAAAGAGACATTCATGGATTTATATTGAAAAGTAACTTTTATTTTCCCTCCTGGACCCAGGGTATGGCAGCTGCATACCCCTGCCATACCCAATTGACGTCCCTGATCAAACGTGGGTCCCCTAAACTTGACATTATCAGGATGCAACATCCACAGGTTTTGCAAGGGTCACACAGATGTCAGGATGCAGATGTGGCGGTTTAACAAAGGGCACTGGACTGCAACGCTAGCACCCCTGTAGGGTCATGGCCAGGCCCAGACAGGGAAATAGGGAACCTAGTGGTTTCGAGTTTGGACTCTTGGGGATACGAGGGCTACGTGACTTAGAACACTGGGGTGATGGGGGCAGGCTGAGGCATGTGTATTGTGTATTGGTCGGATGTGAACACACTGTTTTTCACATTGCACACTGAAGATGAAAGGGCAGGCATTGACACTAAGGCTTGCCCACTTCCGCCCGGCAGGTAAATAAAACTTTAGGGCAGGTGAAGTTTGCTTTCAGGTTGCCCGACCGGGCAAGTGCTCGTTTGAGAGGGGGACACAACTGTCTATAAACACAGCACCAGATATCTGTCTAAACACCTGAATGTGGCCAGAGCATCTTCTGGTCTGTGGAATGTAAAATAAGAACACTATTTACCTATAATGTGCTGTTTTCACTGTTGCTACACTTAAAAATATAAAATAGGTGTGAACCCATAGTCATATTCAATAATATCCACTGTATGTAGGTATCTGAATGAAAAAATTCAGTATGACTGTTTTTATTGCACAGCCCCATAAAGTAAAACAAAATAAGAGTTAAATTGAACGGTAATTACATTTTTACCTATCATTTTATAATAGACAATTTACTTTTCGGGCAAGTGGGCATTACCTTTGGGCAAGTAGAACATGACCTGTACTTGCCCGACAGGCAAGTGCCTCTGAGACCTTAGTGTCAAACCCTGAAGGAGGAAAAACACTACCGTGGCAGTAAAAAAACACATCACATGACATATAGGATACAGGTGGAATCAGTAGTTGCACAACACTTGGGATTATATTTTTCCTTTACAGTTAAAGGAGGCATCCAGACTAAAACACATACAGTATAGGGCTAAATCTACCTTTTATCAGATCCCTTCATACACGCTGCAGTTTTTTTTTTTTTTTTCATATACCGTACATGCCCATGTTCTGCATTCTCCCCACCCCTCCACAGCTAAAACATGTGTAGGCCCTATTTGACGAGTAGTCTACTACTCGTCATTTCTACATGAACGGCTGACAAACAGTGCATCTGTGAGTCTCATGATGAGACGGTAAATATGCGACCCATTATTACCCTTTATTATTATTATTAGGGTGAACTGTTGTATAATCGCAATATTACCTCCAAGGTCTGTGCTTTATCGCGAGAAAATAAGATATGATGGGAACGATGCACAAGCATTGTGTTTCACCCACTTTACTTCTGTAGATTGTAGATTTGACAATAAGCTGATTCTTCTGATTCTGTTTCACCTATTATATTATGGAACATGCCTAGAACAGCTGGGGTTCATGGAAAAGCAGATCTCTTCCACTCATGTCTGTCAGCATCACATTTGTCTCCTCATCTATAATTGATTGTGAGTCTCCAGTGTGTAATATGCCCTTTGACTGACATCCTGTTGATGTGGTGTTATTTTCAGCGGTGCAAAGTAACTGCTGTAAGTACATACTTACAGTACATAGGCCTACCACTACATCTCGCATCCAAATGTTTTACTCCACTGCAATTATTTGAACACTTTTATTACTAGTTACTTTGCAGATATAAATGATTATATTATAAAACATACTTTAACCACTTTAGCCCTATTTTATACCTTGGAAAATAGCCAGCTATTGGGAAAATAGCCGATCTACAAGCTCACAATGTGTTGTGGTGCGAGACGCTGTGAGCTTGTAGATCAGCTATTATCAGACATTTTGTAGGCCTTTAACTTGTACTTTAAATACATTTTGATGCCAACACGTTCATATTTTTACTCATGTCAACAGGATATTTCTATATTGCAGTGTTGATACTTTTACTTAAGTAAAATATGTGATTACTTTTTCCACCACTTATTAAGAACCAGATGTGAATGTGTTGTGAAGCACGTCAGCCAACGTTCAAATAGCAATCTGAATATTTGAGCAGGTTGTGTTGAAATATTTAGAAGTTGGAAGTAGAACACCCTTAAAGTTAGCAGCATTCTGCCTGGAAAGCTTGTCAAACCAAACCAAAAATGTGCTAATAATAATATTCATAGCATCTTAGTTATGATGAGGATCAGGAAATTCACTTTGTGAAACGTTGAAGACGAGTTGAAGGCTTCATAACCATCTTTTGCACAGATTAGAGAAATGGTCTTCAACAGGGGGTCTGTGGCCCCTCGAGGGTCCTCAGAGTTATTACAGGGCGGGCACCAAAGCTTTGGGTGATCGGAACCTTTATTTATTTTTATTTTTTTACATATAAGCCACTTACATGCGGCTGAAACTGGTAACGGTAAACTTATATTTAATATGGACACAAATAATCGGATGATTGTGTCTGAAGCTAAAGCATGAAAGCTAGCATGAAACCTATGAAAATGTTTAATCTGCACAGTATTATATGATATGTAGTGGGGGGTCCCTGATTCATCTCTCTTTTAGCTAAGGGGTCCTTGGCCTGAAAAAACATTGAAGACCCCCGGGACTAAGCAACGGTCATTATGGCCATTTGAAGTGTACCTGTAGCGCCCCTTGTGTGTGCAATGTAGGCTTTTGAGTGCAACGAAATTCGTGCGAGGCCCCTGAATAGTGTTTGTAGCCAGTTTGGTGCGGATTGGAGCAATGGTGTGCCTGTGGCCCCTTGCCTTGAGGCCCCTTGCCTGTGGCCCCTTGCCTTGAGGCTCCACACGTGGACCCTGGAGTGACCATTCTCATGGCAGACCCCTGAACAGTGTCTGTGCCAAGTTTGGTGCAGAACCATCTTGGATTCTGTCAGACTTACTATGTGTTCTTGGTTTAATTACCCTATTTCTATGCATTTGATGTATTACCTTGTGCTGTCCTTGTTTATTAGTGTGGTTGCCATCAGGGCTGGATTATCCATAGGGCTGTTGGGGCCGGGGCCAGGGGTCCTTGGGGGAACTGGGCCGCGTGGTCATCGACAATTTACTAAAGTGAAATGTTTAAGTTAATTAAATATCAAATTTGTGGGCCCCTCCTCTGTTGTCTACAAGGTGCTTTCTTGACCCACAGATGATCATCATGGCTTAAAATCCGAGCAGGGTGGTGCGTGTCGGGATCATCTTAAAAAACAAGTTAATATTTTTATGATGTCATTGTGGGGACGCGCAATTATAAGCCAATCAAATTAATTGTCTGTATAGCCTGACTGTATGACTACTTATTGTACTGGTCAGCAGTTGTTGGGCAGATTACACTGAGACAGTTTACAGTTTACAGTTTAGGCATTTAGCAGACGCTTTTAATCCAAAGCGACTTACAATAAGCAGATACAAAACATCACAAGATAATTTGTCAGTACATCAACAGCAATATAACAAGTGCAAATGGATATCTATCTAGAAAAAAAACACAATATAATCAAAGTTCTTAAAAACCTAAAAACAAATGCTAACTATCTTCATGTATGGTCATCTGTAGTGCTAAGGGTTTAGGTGGAGTCTGAAGAGGTGAGTCTTCAGTCCACGGCGAAAGCTAGCGAGTGAGTCCGTTGTTCTTAGTGCGACAGGGAGTTTATTCCACAACTTGGGGGCCAGGAGGGCAAACTGTCTCGGACGAGTGGATTTTTGCCCTGGAGTTTTTAGCGAGGGTTCTGTCAGCATCCCTGTGTTGGCTGATCTAAGTGAACGGGTGGGGGTGTAGGCGTTGATCAGGTCTTGGAGGTATGGAGGAGCCATACCTTTGGCTGCTTTGAAGGTCAGCATCAGTGTTTTGTATTCAGTGCGGGCCGCAACCGGGAGCCAGTGGAGGCTGCGGAGAAGGGGAGAGACATGTGAGAACTTAGGCTGGTTGAAGACCAGTCGTGCCGCGGCGTTTTGGATCAGTTGGAGAGGTTTAAGTGCACATGCCGGGAGACCAGTGAGGAGAGAGTTACAATAGTCAAGTTTTGATATGACAGATGTCTGAATGAGGAGCTGGGCTGCCTCCTGGGTGAGGAAGGGTCTGATTTTACGGATGTTGTAGAGTGTGAACCTACAGGATCGGGTGACTGATGCAATGTGTGCCTTGAATGATAGCTGGCTGTCCAGGACCACACCAAGGTTTCTAGCAGTAGGAACTGAAGTCACCAATGCATTATCAGTTTCAGACTGTTTCAGGATCCACCCTGGAGAGAGATCACATGAACTACTGTATCATACTATTATAATTTCGGGGCTGACGGCAGACCTTTAAGTAAAATTTATGAGGTATTTGTACTTTACTTGAGTATCTCCAATTTCCAATAGTTACTTACTCCACAGTCTCCACTACATCTCGGATCCAAATATTTTACTTTTACTCCACTACATTTATTGAAAACTTTAGTTACCATAGTTACTTTGCAGATATACATTATAATATTATAAAACATACATAAAGCACTTTAGTCCTAATTTATACCTTGTCTATGTGAAAATAGCATTATATAGATCTGCTATTTTCAAACCTTTTGGTATTAGGCTACTTTTGGTACTTTAAGTACATTTCGATGCCAATTAACACTTTCATACTTTTACTCAACTACCTTTTGTATTACAGACCTTTACTTGTAAGGGTGCCCTCACACCAAAATATGAGTGGAATCCACGTTCCGCCAATGCATTTCAATGATAAGGGAGCGTTTTTTGCAGAAATCCTCTGCTGACATGAAACCGCTTCACTCTCATTGAAATGCATTGGCGGAACGCAGATTCCACTCTCATAGGTATTTTGGTGTGAGGGTACCCTAACAGACTATTTCAATATTGCAGTGTAGACACGTGAGTACTTTTTCCACCACTGACTTCCAGGCACCAGCCTGTTGTTGTTGATGGAAGCACAACAGGATGAATCACTTCTGCTCACAGAGAGACAGAGCTTGTTATGTCACGACTACACGCTGTTAAACAAGCAGTGGTGGACAGTAACAAGAACAAGAACATTTACTTGAGTACCGTTCTACAAGCAGGGGTGTCGCACCAAATTCTGGGCCCTGCTGGGTACAAGGATTCACTGCGGGCCCCCCATGGGGACAGGGTTTAACTCATTTAGACTTGGAACGCATTATTATGCATTATTTTGTGCTTTAACTATTGAAAAAAAAAGTGCTGCGCTGCGAGCTTGTAGATCTGCTATTTTTGAAGAAATTGTGAAAAGTCTTTGAATATTTCAAATCCTTCCTTGTTTTCTTTTTTTTTTGGGGGGGGGGGGGGGACCTATATTTCCATGTCAGTGGTGCTCAAACGTGTTCATGTCAAGGACCCCCAAATTGATATGTATTTGACTACGGACCCCCATCTCAAAATATATAGTTCCAGAGACACCCCAGAAGCAAAATTTGAGTTACAAATGTTCACTTAAAAAGTACATAAATTCAAAGATTTGCAGTTTGCACACAATTTCACGACTTCAAAAATCGCAGATCAACAAGCTCGCAGCATGGCACTCGGTGCCGCGCTGTGAGCTTGTATATCAGCTATTTTTCAATAGCTAAAGTATGAAATAATTAAGGCTCCTCCACCTTGGGCCCCAGTAACTCAGTCTCCCCCCCCCCCCCCCCCCCCCCCCCCTTGTGACGCCCCTGGTGGACAGTAACAAGAACAAGAACATTTACTTCAGTGCTGTTCTACAAGTACATTTTGTCGAGCATCTGTACTTTACTTTTGAGTGTTTTTGGATAGGCCTACTTATTATTACTTTCACTGCAATACATCTCAAAAACAAGATATTGTACTGCACAACATTCAAATAGTGGACAAAAGGGACCTTTTTTAATACCTTCAACATGAAAGAAAGAAAGAAAGAAAGAAAGAAAGAAAGAAAGAAAGAAACCGACTAAACTATATCTTTGGGAGCAGCAAATTGGTGTGCAGCAGTGGTGGAAAAAGTACTCAGATGTTTTACTTAAGTAAAAGTATCAACACTGCAAAATAGAAATACTCCGTTAGGGTGCCCTCACACCAAAATACCTAGAGTGGAATCCGCCAATGCATTTCAATGAGAATGGAGTGTTTTTTGCCAGTAGAGGATTTCTGCAAAATATGCTCAATTCTCATTGAAATGCATTGGCGGATTCCACTCTAGGTATTTTGGTGTGTGGGCACCCTTACAAGTAAAAGTCTGTAATTCAAAAAGTACTTGAGTAAAAGTACGAAAGTATTGGGATCAAAGTGTACATAAAGTACCAAAAGTAAAAGTACAAAATGTTTGGAAATAGCAGATCTACAAGCTCACAATGCGTTGCGATGTGACGTGTTGTGAGCTTGTAGATCAGCTATTTTCAAATTACCTAGGTATAAAATAGGGCTAAAGTGGATTTATGTATGTTTTATTATATAATCATTTATATCTGCAAAGTAACTAGTAACTAAAGTTTTCAAATAATTGTAGTGGAGATGTAGTGGAGTATAAGTAAAAGTACTGAAAACTGGAACTACTCAAGAAAAGTACAAATACCTCAAAACTGTACTTAAGTACAGCACTTAAAGGGGAAGACAACCCATTTTCAATATTGAACTATGTCATTAATATACCTTAGAGGAGTTGTGTGGAAATAGAAAAAAAAGTTCCCCCCCTTCTGTGTTGCCTAGAACTGGAGGATTGATTTTGGGGTTTGTATTGTAAAGTACAATGTGTGATGTCATCAAGTTGTACTTTACAATACAAACCCCAAAATCAATCCTCCAGTTCTAGGCAACACAGAAGGGGGGGAACTTTTTTTCTATTTCCACACAACTCCTCTAAGGTATATTAATGACATAGTTCAATATTGAAAATGGGTGGTCTTCCCCTTTAAAGCTATACTGTGTAAGTTGCTCAACTAGTGGTCAGAGCTGTATAGCAAACCGCGGTCGCGTCCGCGTCTTTCGGCCGTTTTTCGCCGCGGACCGGGCCTCTCGCCACCGCGTCTGCCTCCACCTCGCCGAGATCTATCTTTAGAGGGGTCCCTGGTTCCTGTGCGTTCAGGCATTCCGGAGAAACACACTCCTTCACCCGAGTATGTTGTTGTTATGTTGAGGCAAGCTACTACCTGAGAAGTCAGCAAGATGCGCCTGTGATTGGGCGGTAGTGTACCATGTGTTTATGATCGGCGATATGATTGGCCAACGTATACACATGATGCAGATGACGTCATTTTGCCGCGAAATTCTCCCCCCCTCACGGCTCATAGAAAACATATAAAGAGAAGGCTTTAGAAGCTGAAATTAACGGAGTGGGGGTTCTAAAACTTTAGCGATTTAACAGTTAGGACAATTTTAAGATTTGTTTTATAAAAAAAGTTACATGGTATAACTTTAAGTACTTAAGTAACTGGTGTACAGACTGTTTCTTTTCTAGTTTAGTTGTTATTCCAATTGATTCCTCCCCACACAGTTCCTACTTTGTTTTGTACAAATCAAACGTGGAGGACCACTCAAAAAAAGAATGCCTACGTTAAATGTGATAATTCACTGACTGCACAACGAGGCACGGTTTGCCCACTCAGTCATTCTTCTGCAGAATAGAAATACTCGACTGAAAGAACCCCGCAGTACCATCAATTCACAAGTGCCTAAATGGATTGATCACAAAAACACATGTGGGAGCTTGAAGCTGCTCTCTCTCTCTCTCTCTCTCTCTCTCTCTCTCTCTCTCTCTCTCTCTCTCTCTCTCTCTCTCTCTCTCTCTCTCTCTCCCCCTCTCCTGGTGCTCCATCAGTAACCTCGCATCACCAGGCTTTCCGCTGGGGGAAAGCCTGGAAACAGTTTCAACCCAGTTAGCGCATGCGCAAGTAGTTAGCGCATGCGCAAGTACGGGTTAAAACTGTTTCCGGTCGTTGTTTCCGGCCAAAGTGTAGTCCGTTTTGGACTACAGAAAAACGTAGGAGCCCTTCCGCTCCCGACCGGATCAAAAGCCCGAAATTGGAAGCCAGCCCAGGCTACTCCATCAGAGGCGGATTTAACAAACAGGGTGCTCCAAGCAAAGTAGAATTTTGGGTCCGCGCCAAAAAAAAAAAGAAAAAAAGATTGACGTTCATCTAACTTGACTTATGCAGCTCTGACTGAGTCTGTTAGCTGTTATCTGCTGGCTGCTGCATTCTTCACACGTCGGTCAGACGGACTTTAACTGTGTGTGTGTGTGTGTGTGTGTGTGTGTGTGTGTGTGTGTGTGTGTGTGTGTGTGTGTGTGTGTGTGTGTGTGTGTGTGTGTGTGTGTGTGTGTGTGTGTGTGTGTGTGTGTGTGCGTGCGCGTGCGCGTGCGTGTGCGTGTGTTTGAGAGAGAGGGAGGGAGAGAGAGAGAAGGGCCGACGGAGTGGTGGAGGTGTTTGTTTACTTTAGACCAGGGCTACTCAACTTATGGCTCAGCAAAATACAAAAGGTCCAAGGGCCGCAAGCTAAAAATGACGGCCCTATTTTGAATGATTTTGTAACACACTTCATGACTATTTTTCGGTAGTCTGGGATCACTTCACTTTACGAGGTTTGATCCGGTCGGGAGCGGAAACCACTTTACGTCATGTTGTAGTCCTAGACGGACTACTCTTTGGCCGGAACTATCTACCGGATTCAGTTTTAACCCAAGATATTCCCCTGCACCCAAGGACATAGTTTTAGGGCCTACCTAATAAACACCTTGATGCGGCGTAGTTTTGCTTTCGAAAAATTTGTTTGGTATGTGATCTTTTAGTCCAACTCATAGCGACTGGCAAGACTACACTAGGCTTCTCGAGCATTTTAATAGTGATTGGGGAAACAAACGAGGGGAACTAAATCAAAGCGACGCCGCTTCTTCTAGTGGTTTCCACGCTTTAGGCGGAAACCAAACGGTCTGTTGTGAACGAACACCAGGCTCTCTCCCGAGAAAGACTGGTAGGCGAGGTTAATTTTTCGGTGGCGGCGTGCACACACCGCGTGCACATTGTGCGAGCGGCGGCCCCCTTCTCGGCCGTGCAACGCCTTGTCTTTCACAGGCAATCAGCAAGTCTGCATGGTCCATAGAAAATGGGGCCGTTCTGACGAAACAAGCAGGGCAGCTCAGGTGTGTGTGTGTGTGTGTGTGTGTGTGTGTGTGTGTGTGTGTGTGTGTGTGTGTGTGTGTGTGTGTGTGTGTGTGTGTGTGTGTGTGTGTGCGTGTGCGTGCGTGTGTGTGTGTGTGTGAGTGATAGGAAAAGGGACGCAGGTGTTTTGAGACATCGCCGTCATTCTTCTTAATCTTGTCTCGGATCTGTGAGTGAATTACAGATGGAATCCATATGGAGGATGACGTCATGTGTCTGTGTCTTGACCGTCTGGGTCACAGCGAGTGGTGCGACAGTCTCAGGCCGATTATCAAATCAAATACTTGGGGACTTTGACTTCCCTCCTTGGGAGTTCAGACTAGCAAGTTCTCCTTGGGAGAAGGGACTTCCGAGGACGGGAGGACGGGAGGAGGGTAGTTCTGCTATTGGAATAGCAGCATACTCAATGATGTCACAGTCTCAGCTTGCTTCAGGGCATTCTACTGTTTCTGTGAATAGGTCTATATTCTGGGCAGATCTACAAGTTAAAAAAATAAAATAAAACACAACACTGGCTCTGTTCTTTCTTTCTTTTTTTTCGAAATGTCAACCTACTGTTATACAGTATATTGTTTTTAAAAAAGCGTACAGAAATGTGCATATGAATATCCTATATTATTAGCCGAATGTGCCCCCGACTACCTGCTGCGGCGGGGAACACGCGTGCCGAATTTGAAATAGGGAATGAATTCCCCACCCTTCTAGTCGGCGACCTGGCCAACTCGGGAACAATGTAAATAGGGAATGAATGCCCCGCCCTTTAATGCAAACCTCATTATACCTGTCATAGGATCCGTTTTGACCATCTGTTTGCGTGTGTCCATTTATGCCCATATATGGAGATATCTGTCTGTCTGCGTCCATTTTATGTCCATATATGGAGATCTCTGTAGGACCCGTATTGACCATCTGTTTTCCTGTGTCCATTTATGCTCATATATGGAGATATCTGTATGTGTCTGTCTGCATCCATTTTATGCCCATATATGGAGATCTCTGTATCTGTTTGTCTGCATCTGTCTGTGCCCCCGACTACCTGCTGCGGCGGGGAACACGCGTGCCGAATTTGAAATAGGGAATGAATTCCCCACCCTTTAATGCAAACCCCATTATACCTGTTGTCATAGGACCCGTTTTGACCATCTGTTTGCCTTTGTCCACTTATGCCCATATATGGAGATCTCTGCAGACACAGCACCCCTTACTTTACTTACAGCGCCCAGGAGTTCCCTAGCCCCTGGGCTCCTTATTCCCCTTTATTATTTAAGTTTAGCGTGAGAGGGAACTGCCCGGGCTTATCCACATTATTCACCTGGTTCTCTTAAAGGCACAGCCCGCTAATTCCCCTGAACCCAACCGCTCTGAAGAGCACCCTGAACTTTGCTCACCTCAAAGTGAGAGGAAGAAAGACTTTAGTTTATGCCACACTCAGAGAGATTTTTTGTTGACTCATGTAGCGTACGTGATGTCAGAGCCTTTTATGAAGTGATGTCACAATGAGTCAGCGCTTGCTCCGGAACAGCCCGATGTCAGTCATCTCCGCATACGGAGATTCCAAACCTTTCGTGCCGGATCCGAAAAACTGTGTATCGGGTCGGGTCGAGGCCTAGCTAAGAACGTAGGCAAAAGTCTGAGCTGTCTGTGTGCGGAATTTGGAGTTTGTAGCACCAACCATGTGCTGTCAGGGCTCATCCATGCAATTCGGGCCAATTCGGATTCGGCGTCCATTGGCTTCAATTAGTAGTCAGGACTCCGCATATGGAGATTCCGAACCTTTCGCGTTGGTTCCGGAAAACCGCATATCAGGTCGGGTCGAGGCCTAGCTAAGAACGTAGGCAAAGGTCTGAGCTATCTGCGTGCGAAATTTGGAGTCTGTAGCACCAACCATGTGCTGTCAGGGCTCATCCATGCGATTCGGGCCAATTCGGCCTCGGCTTCATTTAGTAGTCACGATAATAATATAGCCCACTGTGTGTACAGCCCTGGGTGATTATCGTATTATGCCATTCTCACGGAAATCTTACTGCAAGTGGCCAAAAATGTAATAATGAAAAATAAAGTCAGATATAACATCTAAGCTACTCTTCAATAAATGACTTTTCAGGGCTTAATGTGCATTGACAATAAAACGAAATATGAAATACTGAAACAGCCTTTCCAATTCATTTGTTCATTCAAGTGTAGCCTATATTAGGTCAATATAATTGTAAAATGTATTGATTGAATATAATCAAATTAAATACTGCAGAGTATTTTAAGCATCAAAGCCAACAGTAAAAACAAGTTGTGGGAGATTGCACATACTGTAGTGTACTGTAGATGGTGCTGTTTAACAGTTTATTGACAGAGAAGCAAGAGAAGAAGAAATGGTGAAAGGCATTGTGGGTAATTTGCTATGAGAAGTCTGTGCAAGTCTTGTCAAAGATATTTAATTAATGAAGATAGCTCATCCTCATTGGATCCACTAGAGTGCGACATGGTACACAAATCCTACAAATAGACTCCTAAGTGGGCGCCGGCTCTGACGGCAAATCTCGCGCACGTCCTGTTTACTGGTGCTATAGATCCCGCGAGAGTGTGTGGGTGCTATTGGCTGGGACAGCTAAAGAGCAATAATAAAGTTGATTTTCTCAGTTGTTGTGTCGCTGAAAAAAGCCACTTTAGTATGACAATTTTGTTAATATTATGTGGCTTGTGATGATCTGGTCCAATATTTAGTTCAGTGACTATAGCTTCTGAACTATTATTTTGCTCTGTGTTCACGTTAGCTCTCCCATTGTAAATGAATAGACTCCAACCTGCTTCTGCCTCCTAAAAAGGTGTCTCCCCTACGTCATGCAGAAACGGGAAGTACAGGTCTTTTGCACCCTCTTGCTATCGCCCTCTTGGGTCTTGTCCAGAGCAGACTTAAAGTAAGGTAAAGTGGGAGGATCGGGGCGGATCAAGTCTACATCCTGTTATTTTGTCTCTACTTGCTCAGATGCAGACTTGAGGATTGGAATGGTACTTGGGCAGCGACTGATTTCTAGGATCTCCTTTTAGTTGACCTTGTACCAGTGATTTGTACTGTCATGAAACTGTACTTTTTTCTATTGCAAACTTCTAATACATTCTTCAATCAATCAATCAATATCACAAGTTCACAAGGAGGCAAGTAGAGACAAGTAGGGATATTGAGAAAGACCCACAGTGTCTCTCCAGGGGACCAGGTGTACGTTTTGTTCCATTTGTACACTCTCAGATCCACAAGGGGCCATTTGGAACCCCCTTGAGGAACCCTACTTTGAGACCCATGTGTAGCAGTGTTTCCAATGAGCCAAAACATGCAACAACCACATTATACTTTTTACTTAAAGGGGTACTGTCACCTAAATTTAGGGGTTGAGGGGCAGATTACTCTGTGACATAAGCTTCTCTGAAAACGGTCTGAAACAGTCTGAAGCTCATGTCACAGTATAATCTGCCCCTCGCCCCCCAACAACAGCTGACCAGTACAGTAAGTAGTCATACAGTCAAGCTATAGACAATTAATTGGATTGGCTTATAATTGCACATCCCCACAATGGCATCATACAAATATTAACTTATTTTTTTAACATAACACAGGGGATACTCAGAAAATGCCCCCCCAAAATATAAATAGTATAAATTGATTGATTGATTGATTGAAGGCTTTATTAGAAGTTTGCATAGGAAAATGTACAGATTCATGACGGTACAGTTCACTGGTACAAGGTCTACTAAAAGGAGATCCATGAAAAGACTAAGCTTATTTCAACAGGAAACCATTAAAGTATCTCATATAACATTGAATGACAGACAAATAGAACACAGTACTATGCAGTAGATATGTAAAGAAAAAAAGAAAACAGTAGGTCTATACAATCAGTAAGTACAGTATATACAATATATACAAGGAAGGGGCAGGTAGCAGTAAGTCTAAACAATCAGTATGTACAGTATATACAAGGAAGGGGCAGGGAGGGTAGGGTTGGGCTAGGTTTTTACCAGTTGTGAACGGCTGCTGCCTGTAAGTGGTTTTTTAGGGCAATTTTAAAGGATGCTAGTGATCCACACTCCTTTATGGCCTTCGGTAAGGCATTCCACATTTTTGTGGTGTAGCAGAAGAACGAGTTCGACCCTTTCTTTATATATTTATGTAATATTATCATTATCATGATAATATATTTGTGTAATATTATCATGATAATATTACACATAGTTAAATAATTAAATTGAATTAGAAGGAGAAAAACATTTACTGTTATGTTTAATGATGACACTTGGATAAACTTATTGTGAGTCTGATAGTTGCTAACCCAAATTACATGGTACCAACTGGGATGTGTTGTTTGAATCTACGTTATTGACAAGAGAACTGGACTGAAATGTCATGGCCACAGTGTTGAAAATGAATCTGTTCAGGAGGCACCGTTTGAAACTCTCACTCCCCATTGTTTGTGATGTTATATTCTTGAAAAGGGGGGTTCTTTTTCATAGCATCATATACCACTAGCTATGGGTTTAATTGCAGTTTTATATAGAAAATGTTGTTGTCGGATAAAGGTGGTACTTGAACTCAAAAATCAGGGAAATGGGGTACTCAACTCAAGCCAAAAAAAGATTGAGAAACACTGCATTAGAGTAATGTTAGCACCATAGACACAGACAAAGTACAAAACTATGGCACAACAACTATGGCACCACCTATTTAAGTAAAAAATGTGAGTGGCCTACTTCTTCAGCTCTGTGTAACATTATAACGCTATGCTCTGTGATTTCTTTATCATGCAGAGATAATAGACCCCTCAGACATCCACGCCTGTCTGGGACGCGTTGTGGTCTCTCAGATGTGAGAGGGGAACAGATGCCATGGGTTCGGAACAACAAGGGAAAATGGCACAGCGGGCTGGCTGTGTAATGGTATGTGACAGACAGCTACACTAATGAAAGCTTCATGTTTTATTTTGTTTGAATATTTCTGCAACGTTCTTGCCTCAACAGACCACATAAAAACTTGTCATATCCACCCAGCCGCGTGTCAATATTCTCATGGATCTTGACCCAGCAAAATACATTACAGCTCCATAACTTTTTGTGTGTGTGCATGAGAATAAAAAGTTATTTAACCGATTATGTAATATGGTCGAGGATTGTAGTGTTTTTTTTTTTTTTTCTTGTTTTTTTTTTAATAGAAATAATCGCCCCAAAACACGCTCGCCCCGGGTCAAATCCAGCGACCTCGGAATGGTCGGCAGTTACTGAGTTTCCTAAACGTAACCTCAGTAAAACTAAGACTAAACCGAATGGTCTTTACACACCAGCGAATTAACGAATCGTCGCGAAAAAGCGACCCAAAAATGCAAAGTAGCCTATTCGCCTTACGCATGCACACCAAAGTGCGACGCGAATATGCGTATAAAAATTCTTCAAATTGTATTAGGTTATCTGTTGGGCAAATTGTTTGGGGCTGGGCTGGCTGACGCAACCCATCACATCACAGCAGAGAGGACACCACGGGTTCACCGTTCCCCCGCAGACAGGCAGCAGCAGCAGCAGCATGTAGTGGTGTAAATAAGTAACTAGGTACTTGAGTAGCCTACTGTACTTGTAGGTATTTGTAGGCTACTTGAGTCCAATATCCAGTAGGCCTACTTTCCTTCTACTCCACTACTTTCGGTTCCTATGGTATTTTACCCAACTATTTATTTTAAAACATAAGTTAGTCTTTTTGCAGATATAAATTATAATAAAACACATAAACCATACTTTTACCAGTAAGAAATTCAAGTACTTTTTCCACCATTTACGGCAATACTAGCAAGCAGCCACACACACACAGACGAGACGACACGGAGAAGGAGAAACACTGTCCCCTCGGCCTCAATGCAAAGGGATGGTCCCTCGACCAAGTCCTCTCTCTCTCTCTCTTTAAATAGGATAGAGTGAGCTTGCTTTGATACAGAGAGAGAGAGAGAGGAGTTCGCCTGCAAATGTTCGCAAAATTCGACACAAGAGCGAATAAAAAACAGACGCTTTTTCGCTTTTCCGAAATTCGCTAATTCGCCCCCGGTGTGTAAAGACCTTTATTCCTAACCTTTGACCTAAAAGAATAAATAACTGCTCAGGACGAGCGGTCCGTGGGAAAAGAATGGGGGCGAGTGTGTTTTGGGGGTGAGCGTTCCGGTCACCCTTTTTACCAGGCACACGTCATGGCTGTCCGGACCAAAGTCCCTTTTGAGTGGTGACCGTGACAAATATCTAGTTTTCATTATCATTGTTTTTCCTTCAGGTTGGGAACATTTCCGCCAGCCTGAGCATGGGTTTATGAAAAATAGGCATAAGGTTTTCTTTTCATGGTACATCATATGACAATAAAATACAATTTATCAAAGAATAGTACAAACACACAATCAAACATGCTGTTTGCAACTGTCACACTTTGGCAGACCTCAATGCAAATTGGTTTGCATTCAGCAATAATAATGACAATGCTTCAGATTCAACCGTTTTCAATAGAGCAGACCTTCAGTTCATTCATAAACCATCTGAAGCAAACACACACATTCTATTCTTTGCACGAAAAAGGTTGTGTAGCCGTTTACATGTGTAGTCATAGTGGGGACAGACAGTATTTGAACTTTAATTGAAACATTTTAAACGTTTTAATTGTGGCTCCTTAAACTTAAATAGCATTGGTTTTCCTCCATCTCTCATACCCAATTTCTTCTTTTTACCTCCTCTTCTAGTCGTTATGCTAATTAATTCCTCCTCACACATTGTCTGTTTTTTTCTCACCTCAGTGAATAATCAGGGGATATCTTAAAAAGTCCTGGAATAAATTCCTTACCAAAACATTTCTTGACCAATGTGTTCGTAAAGGTGTCTAGTAACACATCTCACAAAGACTGAAATTCAGTTTCCCTAGGAAAATCTTTGACAGCTAGAGTAATTATGGGTCTCATTCACTCACTATACACTATACTATAAGGGAAAAAATCACTCCCAAAAAATATGCTTGAAGTGGGATGTGAGGGGTCTAACTAGGTGTTTGTAATTATTCTGAATCCATTGCAAGCATTTGTTTTGCACAAAAAAAAACATTCATTGGGCTAAAAACAGCCCATAAAATGATGGTTTAGTGATGAGTCATCCCTTTTCACAGTGGTATGGGGGTCCATTTCTAGCCCAAGGAATGTTTTTGGTGCAAAACAAATGCTTGCAATGGATTCAGAATAATTAAAAACACCTCGTTAGACCCCTGACATCCCACTTAAAGCATATTTTTTGGGAGTGATTTTTTTCCCCTATAGTGTATAGTGAGTGAATGAGACCCAGAATTACCCTAGCTGTCAAAGATTTTCCTAGGGAAACTGAATTTCAGTCTTTGTGAGATGTGTTACTAGACACCTTTACGAACACATTGGTGAAGAATCTTTTTGGTAAGGAATTTATTCCAGGATTTGACACTATTTCTAAAGATATCCCCTGACTAGAAGGGAGGAAACCAAAAGCATGGCGCGTGCATGAAAATGTGCCAATGTGCTGATCCCATTCTGATACCCAACACGTGTACCTGACAAACTGTGAATGAAATGAGAAACCACAGGAAATAGACGCTCCGACACCTGCAATGTTACAGTAGTTCATTCTTTATAATACAGCATCAATATCATATTTTATACATAAACAGTCAAATGGAACCGTGGTTCTCAAACCACTGAAAAACAGATATCATGGGGGGTTTTATAAATTGGTCCACCCATTCCTGGGACACGTGAGAATGGTCCAGTGAGGCACAGTCTAATTGCCCATTGTGAGAGCATGGGATTTGTTTAATTTTTTCTTTCTTTCCACTACCGCTGGGTGAAATTCACCCGAACACAACACAGGGATGGAGGCAGGGAATCACATAAACATAATTGTCCGGGGGGGGGGGGGGGGGGGGGGAGAGAATCATCCGGCGTTAGTGTTCTCGGGTTAAGGGGTTTCCAGGGGGTCCCCAGCTAAATGACTGATGCTCCGATAGTGTACATGTAGCATGGGGTTTCTGATCCGGTCGGAGCAGAAATAACTTTACACCATCACGTGACCGGAACCAACTGGTGCCGTGGCGTGCACCTCCACATTGATTCCCTTAGTTTAAAACAGGTTTAACACTAATGGGATGCCTAACACGTTTTGGAACATGTTAACATAACTTACACACAGATCATCGCGGTTGTATTTTTTCCTTCTCCGCGTGAAAGAAAAGACTTTCGCGGCCGTGAACAGGAGCCGCCGATCGCGCACAATGTGCACCGTGCCGCGGGCACGGAGCCATAAACAATCTGGTAGATACAATGGGAAAAACCCTTGGCAGTTATGGCAAAACTATGGCAGTGAATTGGTACAGTATAATCGTTTTGTTTCTTTTGTAATCGTTTGGTATGTCCATCTTTTATTCTACCTCGTAGCACGACTAGCGAGACTAAATGAATTGATTAGCATTATGTGGGGGGAAAAAAACAATATGTAACCAGAGTAAAAACTGCATTCATGGTCTGGAGAGGGCGCTTTTTACAGACGAATAAAGGGGCTTTGATGTCTATGTGTGCACGTGCCTGCATGGCCCTATAGAGTAACTGAGACCAATATCAGTAGAAGTCCATATTTGATTTTTTTCTAATATATATATTTTGGGATTTACCAGACTGTAAACCACAAATTAGTCATTTTTAAATCTGTTAAATTGTTACTGCAATCTCCCCTCATTTTGTTTAATTGTCGGTTTTAATGTTATCTGCTCCCTTTGTCTGCTGAATATTGCTTGTACAGACTCAGACTGTTGTTCCACAAACTGCCGGAGATATACTGTTTTTCCACTTTCCATCTAAAAAATCTCTAAAAATCTAACTCAACAAAATGAGGGGGGAGTACATTAAGACTTTAAGAAATTAAAAACTAGTTTGTGGTTTACAGTGTGGTAAATAAAAAATAAAAATCTTTATCCAAAAATTTTAAATACGGACTTAGACTGTTATTCGTCTCAGACACTCAATAAACCAGGGACCTTTGAAATGATAAAGTTTGAGAACCACAGCTTACAGTATTCTGGAGAGAAACACAGTTAAAAACTAACAGCTGCACAAGACCATGGTGTGGTGGAAGGTCCAGAGGTCAATGAGCGTTCTGCTGCTGCTGCTGGTGTTGGGTGTTGTAGGGGTCGTGGTCAGCGTCGTAGCTCTGTCTGGACCACAGCTTGTCCATCAGCAGGGAGAGGGACCCCCGAGACCCCCTGGACGCCACGGCGACTAGGAGGGCCGGCGGTGGCGAGGAGGAGGAGGAGGCGGAGGAGGCAGGGGGGGCGACGCCATCATCATCAGACGGTTCCTCCACAGACTGCAGGGAGCGAGACGCCACTGGCGGGCGAGACAATCAGAGAGTGAGTTAGAGTCAGAGAGAGAGGGTGCGTGCACTAGGGCATTCACGAATAGTGATTTTTAGTATTCGAATTATTCTACCTCAAAGTATTCGAATAGTCGAATATTCGACAGGACTGGCCAAACTGTCAAATATTAAGTAAGCAAGAGGCAAACATTGTGAAAATAGCAGATCTACATGCTCACAACGCCTCGCAATGCGAGGCGTTGTGAGCATGTAGATCTGCTATTTTTACAATATTTATCTGCGGAACCGAGTCACATTAAATGTAATACCTACAATTCCAAGTGCTTGTCAGGGCGGGGGTCCCCAGTTCAAATATGTTTATTTTGGGGGTCACGGGCTAAAAAGGTTTGAGAATCCCTGATATAGAGCATTAACAAATTCTTCCACCAGGGGCATTGACAACTCATTCATATGACTTCCTATCTAGCCAAGTTTTATAAACTATATATTTTTTAAAGAGAAAACGATAGAAAAATAAAAATAAGCGAATATTCGACTTCGGTGAACAATGTCGAATAGTGACTTTGATATTCGATTATTTGAATAGTCGAATATTTGGTGAATGGCCTAGCGTGTACGTGTGCGAGCGTGTGTGTGTGTCTGCTGTAATTGGCAGCCGCCATATGGCCTGAGACACTGTTACTGTAAACCCATAGAGCACTGACTGACATGCTTATTGTATCATGAGGACTTACGGTATTATGCCGTGATTTCCTGAATGTAACCTTAACTGTACCTTTTGGATTGATTTTGTGTCCTTCAGATGAATTGTTGGAACGAGTGTGTGTGCCTGTTGGGTGTATAATTCTGTGTGCGTGCCATGCATGCATGTGTGCGTGTGGTCGTGTGTTTGTGTGGTCATGTGAGCAGTTGTGTGATCGCGTGTGCGGTCGTGCATGTGGGTGTGGGTGTGTGTGTGCGTGGGCACTAACCCTTAGTCTCGCTGTACTGGCCTGGGCTGACCTGCTGGCTGTAAGGATCAGGTTGGAGACTGGGAGAGAGTAGGAGAGAGAGAGACAGCAGCAGAACCTGGATGGAGAGAGAGAGAGAGAGAGAGAGAGAGAGAGAGAGAGAGACTCAGTGAGCACAGCCACCTGGTTGCCCATAGGGCAGGGGTTTTCAAAGTGGGTGACGGGGCACCCTGGGGTGCCGCGAGATCATTTGATAATATTTGGAATTTATTTGGACACTTGAAAAATATTTAGTTTCATTTTAAACTTGAAGTACAAAGTTATTTTCAGACAGTTCTAACCAAAATGGCTATTATCTCAACGTTTTTCTCGCAACATAATCACTAAAATATCGTCACTGTCGGTCAGAAACCTCGTATCTCCAAGTTTCAAATGTGTACGTCTTTTGATAAAGCAAAGTCCTGCTTCATCATACCAGACTGCCGCACAAAACTAGTGAAAACAGCAGATCTACAAGCACACTTGTAGATCTGCTGTTTTCACTAGTTTAGTACATTTTATAGATGATAAATACAAAACGAACGGTTTTGGACATATACAAGGTTCCCACCCGACAACGACGATAAATATATTTATAGGTTACATTGCTATAAATATAAGGTGCTGGGAGTGAAAATTATAATGTAGGGGTGCCTCGGATTAAAAAAATATACATGGGGTGCCCTGAGACAAAAAGGTTTGGGAACCCCTGCCATAGGGGACAGACTGTGTTCTCACTGTGGTCAAGGAGAGGTAGAGACAGAGCTCCACTTCTTGAATGCATGTGACAAATATAAACACATAAGAGAAGAATACTACCCTAAATTCACACAAATAACAAAAAACAAAGATACAGTTTGACTCTATCAATGCAATCCCCCATTTACTAGGTGAGAAAGCCCAATGTTCAAGGTTGGCAGCAAAATATGTAGCAGCCTGTCACAAAATGAGGGACAACGGGTGAACAAACACTATACCTGTAAGTGTTGATCACAATGAATAGACTAATGTAATTCTGCTTATATTTTTCTTTGTCTTGTTTATATTGTTTGTTCTGATTCTGAACATGTATTATTTGGTTATTATTATTTTGTATCATACTGTATGTAAAGGCCCATTCCCACTGGGCCTGATAACAGATAAAAAAAATCTCTTTCTCCAGATATTTTTCCATTCAAAGTGGATGGTAGATACAGATAAAAAAAATATCTGCCACAGATAAAAGAAATATCTGTGGCAGATATTTTTTTATCTGTATCTACCATCCACTTTGAATGGAAGAATATCTGGAGAAAGAGATTTTTTTTTATCTGTTATCTGGCCCAGTGGGAATGGGCCTTTAGAATGCTTGTCATACCAATAAAGCTTAATTGAATTTGACAGAGACAGAGAGAGACAGACAGAGAGAGACAGAGAGACATCGCTCACTTTCATACTCAACGAAGGCTTTGAACAGAATGAATACATTCCTCAGGCGTCCACTGAGGGATGTTTTCATCACAGATGCACCACTATGTAATACTGTTTACACCTATGGGGACCACTAGCACACAGTGTATTCAGCTCATCCGCTTCTTTCTGATAATGGAACTCAGCCACAGAGGCAGCGTGTATGTTATTATGTGTGTTTTACTGTTGTCTTCTGTATCTATTCCACCACAGGAACCCTAATCTGGTGTGTGTTTATGTGTTTATTTATCTAGCGCCTCTTTCTAATGCACTACGCATTGGTCCTTGGATTGTGTGAGTGCACAGACAGATGTATAGAGGTGTTTGTGGACTGTGTGAGTGCACAGATGGTGGTGGAATACAGTAAGTGCTCACATTGTTTAAAAAGTATCAATACTGCAATGTAGACATACTTTTAAAAGTAAAAGTCCCAGAATTCAAAATGTACTTGAGTAAAAGGACAAAAGTGAAACGAAAATTTGAAAGTAGGCCACTATTTGCCTCTGACATGTAGTGGAGTAGAAGTACAATTACACTCCAGAGAAGTAAAGGAAATACCTCAGAATTGTACTTAACCCAGGCCTGGAATTATTTTATACTTTACCTATTAAAAAATAGCAGATATACAAGCATGTAGATCTGCTATTTTTGAAAAAGCAATATTTCTTTGCAAATCTTTGAATATATATTTTAAAAAGCGAACCTTTGTAACTCAGTTCTCTACTTCTGAGGGTCCCAAGAACAACATATTTTGAGATGGGTGTCTGCCGGCCAAATACATGTATTTTTGGGGGTCCTTGACATGAAAAAAGTTTGAGAACCACTGATTTAGAAGAAGGATTTAGAAGACATGTGTAGAATCGGGTCAAAATGTTCAAATACTTTCACAAAATGTCAGGATTCCAGCGCCAGACAGATGTACAGAATCAGATGTGTTGGCAGGGACGTGCTGGCCATTGGGAAAAGCGGGACAACTCCCGAACGGCCGGTTCATTCCCGGACGGTCCAGGCCGGCCATTAGGAAAAAAATAAAAATAAAATGTCGGCCTTTGTTCCATTTTGGGGGCTGGGCGGCCAACAAAGTAAATCGTCACTGTCGGGCAGAAACCTCGCATCTCCAAGTTTCAAATTTGTACATTTTTTCGCAAAGCAAAGCCCTGCTTCATCATACAAGGCCGTCTCACAAAAGTAGTGAAAACAGCAGATCTACAAGCACACAACGCCTCGCACCGCGAGGCGTTGTGTGCTTGTATATTGGCTGTTTTCACTAGTTTAAATCATTTTTAAAATGATAAATACAAAACAAACGGTTTTGGACATACAAGGTTTCCACCCGACAACGACGAAATATAACTCATGTAATTGGCCCACTGGCTTGTCACTTTGTCACAAATCTTTGAGTAGAAGCAGCGCTATAGAGAGAGATCTCTCTCTATAGCGTGCAATGCAATAGAGAGAGAGATCTCTCTCTATAGCGCGCAATGAGGGCCTCTCTAACTCTTTTTCCGGGCTGAATCAGGGGCCCAGCACGTCCCTATGTGTTGGAGTGTCTCTCACCAGCACGCAGGTTCCTTTCTGCGTCGTCTTGCCGTTAGCGAGCAGCGCCTGCAGCCGGCTCAGCTGCTCCAGCAGTGAACTGCATGATGGGAAAAAAACAAAACAAGTTAAGGTTTTCCGCTGTCAACGGTTCATGGATTCAATCATGAAACTATAGATAGACATTGTTCAATATTTTCTGGGGCAACCTGCCAAGATCACACATGTCACACGTGTCTTCTTCTGTTTTAGTTTTTTACTCTCAAAAAAGCGCCTGCAATGTAGTGCATTTGAAACCACATGGCAGTGCAAATCACGGGGTGATCACTGCTTGCCTCCTGTGAATGTTGTTTTATATTTATTTTGGTTTATTTTCTTTTTATTTCGTTGCTGAGTGAGGTCAGCAGACAATTAGTGATGTGAGTGAGGTGAAAAAACCTGGGTGAAATCTGCCAATCTCAATAGGCACTAACAGTATCGTCGTTGTCGGGTGGAAACCTTGTATGTCCAAAACTGTTTGTTTTGTATTTATCATTTAAAAAAATTATATTTAAACTAGTGAAAATTCAGATCTACAAGCACACAACGCCTCGCACCGCGAGGCGTTGTGTGACAGTCTTGTATGATGAAGCAGGGCTTTACTTTACGAAAAAAAAACATACAAATTTGAAACGTGGAGATACTAGGTTTCTGCCCGACAGTGACGATATAATTATACAACAATAGAAAGAAACATATTGGAGGTCGGAGGAGGAAGTGCACAAGAGGTCCTTGTGCCTGACATTTATATCAGTGTTGATTTTGATGTGGTTTTATTCATAGTCTTTCTGAATAAATTAGAATTTAGTTTAACGCTAAATCTACCGACCGGGTCGCTAAATCACCGACCGGGCCGCAAAATCACTGACCGGGTCGCTAAATCTACCGACGGGTTGCTAAATCACCGACCGGGCCACAAAATTACTGACCGGGTCGCTAAATCTACCGACGGGTTGCTAAATCACCGACCGGGCCGCTAAATCACCGACCGGGTCGCTAAATCTACCGACCGGGTCGCTAAATCTACCGACCGGGTCGCTAAATAACCGACCTGGCCCAGTCGGTGATTTTGCAGCCCGGTTGGTAGATTTTGCGACCCGGTCGGTAGATTTAGCGACCCGGTCGGTGAAAACTACCGACCAGGTTGTGACCAGGATGGAGGTCGCTAAATGATCTCGCTCCTACTGTCTTATTTTCCATGGCTCTGCTCACTGTGAGTCTCTATCTGGTGGTCCATTCTTAGAGCCGCTGGAGGATTCCTTTCATCCCCGCTTTTCAGTCGGACTTAATTCAATGCACCCAGGGGTGTCACAAGGGGGGGGAGTGGGACTGAGTTACTAGGGCCCAAGGTGGAGGGGCCTTAATTATTGCTATTTTCTATGAAAAGTCGTGAAAATGTGTGCAAATCTTTGAATATACTGTATGTATTTTTTAAGCAAACATTTGTAACTCAAATTTTGCTTCTGGGGGTCCCTGGAACTAAATATTTTGAGATGGGGGTCCGTGGCCAAATACATATAATTTTGGGGGGTCCTTCACATGAAAAGGGTTGAGCACCACTGACATAGAAACACGGTTTTAAAAAAAAAAAGAAAACCTTAGAAGGATTTGAAATATTCAAAGACTTGCACACATTTTTAAGATTTTTCAAAAATAGCAGATCTACAAGCTCGCAGTGCGGCACTCGGTGCCGTGCTGTGAGCTTGTATATCTGCTATTTTTCAAGAGTTAAAGCACAAGATAATACGTTCCTAGTCTAAATGTGTTAAACCCCCTCCCCCTATGAAGAACATTCATGGGGGGGCCGCAATGAATCCTTGTACCCAGGCCAGGGCCCAGAATTTGGTGTGACACCCCTGAATGCATTCACTTCATATCTGTGTCTAGCACTCGTCACACGCATGCACACACGCAAGCACACACGCACGCAGACACACACGCATGCACACACGTGTGACGTGACGTCTTTCTCCATTCATTCCATCTATGATGCACTCAAAAAACCAAGACAACCTTGGGAAGAATAACAGCAATGGCACCTTGAGCCTCGCCTTAAAACCCCTGCATCCTATTGCACACACACACACACACCGTACACACACACACAACACACACGACACACACACACACACACACACACACACACACACACACACACACACACACACACACACGCACCGCACACACACACACACACACACACACACACACACACTATTGTCTTTACTTGTGAGGACACCGTTTTAGAGGATGCCAATATTTTTCTGAACACCATTAAAAAAAAGTAATTTTAACCGTGAGCCTATAATAGCAGATGTACAAGCCCACAACGCAGCGCGAGCTTGTAGATCGTCTATTTTTTTTTTTTGTGCACGCGTCATGCATGACTCTCTGATCTCTAATCCTAAAGCTACTGTCTGTAACTTCTAAATGTCTCTATAATCAGTTTTAAAGAGGCGGTGCCATAGTTTGGTCCTTTTTCTGGTTTTCATGTTTCTAGGAGGTTGACAGCTCTTCATTAGACCCCCTGGTGTGGTTGTTATGAGCAATTATGTATTCCCTTTGTATTTGGGATTTCTTCCTGGAGGCTGACACCTTGTGGGTCAAAAGTGCCAATCCAAAAACAGTGAGTATATTACATCATATAATCATCCCCTCCCCTTTTACCATTCACCCAACACTGTGGGCGTGGCTAACTTCAGCTGGGTCACCACCCACCATGACAACCAGGCATACTTAATGAGCTGGTGGGTGTGTGGACACATAAAAACCAAATTTTAACACTTTCTGTACACTCTTTTGGAATAAATCCTCCTCCTAGTATAATCATAATACCTGGTAATCATGTTTTAGAGGGGAAATAAATCATGGCACTGCATCTTTAAACATAAGACCATGAAAATGCACGGTCCTCGTCCTCCATCACAGGTATACTGTAGTAATGCCAACACAGTGCTGGGTCACCCAGGGACTGTCTGTGTCCTCATGGTAACAGCAGCAGTGGTGTACTGTAGGCTGCTGTATGTGAGGTGAATGTAATGACCAGACTGTACCTGTTGTTCTGCTCCAGCTGCTGGACCTTCATCTGCAGCTCCAGGTTGTGTGCGCTGCATGCAGACATCCTACACACACACACACACACACACACACACACACACACACACACACACACACACACACACACACCTATACTGGTAGATGTGGTTTAGCAGGACCCTTTAGCTCAAACCTGCGGTTTACAACATTAGCAGGACACCACTTTCCACTTGCTTTACTAATATGTGGAGCATGTCAAAAAATCTATTTTGAGCCATAGAACACATATTTCACTTCAAAAGTTGAATAAACTCAACACAACTCAAGTTTTAACAATCTGACAAAATCCTACATTAGGAGGACATTAGATAATTAGGTTCTAAGCTCCGCCCATGTGAATTAACAGGACTAACTACATTAACAGGACAGCTGCAATTAAACACATGAAAATATGTCACTGCAGGGTATTTAAGGGTCAAATGTGATTAAATGTGACATAGCTAAACACAAACAAGGCATTCTATTGATGTTTTTAAATCTCTTCCTAAGACACATTTGTTTTTTCGCTGGCTTTTAATGTTCCTTAATTTTCCTGCGCAAATCGCTACACAGTATGTCTACACTCATGTCATCAACATGGATCTGTCCCATATAGCGCCCCCATCAGGCCGATTTTTTCAAACACATTTTTTGGCACACTGTGAAATTTTGCCCTAAAATCACGAAAATCGGTACACCCCACATTCTCTGAGCCAACCAAAACTATACATTGTCCACACAACTAGGAACCAATGCCAGTTACATCCGTCTTTGTGTATACATGTGACCTGACGGTCGCTTATCTCCCGATTAGGGAGTCTTACTGGTAGGCCTGTTTGTCATTTATGCACCATGTACAGCACTTCGGTCAATGTCTCTTGCCTACAGTGGTGTGTTACTGTTTCAACACCTGACTTGCCCTCAGGATCAACCATACAAGTGGAATATAAGCCAGTAAACATGAAGGACTGGAATGACATCGATACAAAGCTCACTAACTAAGTGTTGTTGGTGCCACTGAGATGGTAAACTACAATTCAATGCAATATGACTACTGTGTGTGACTTAGCAGGCCTGAGAACAGGCTGAGAGATGTGATTTCAACATCTTCAATGTTGAGCTACTGTTAATAAAGTTCTGCAGTGAACAAACTAGCATTTTCATCCATCTTGGTCGAAGGGGGACATTGAAAATGTCATGACTGAGGGGTCAATAGACTTAAGCTTTGTGAAGTTAACTTTACAGCTCGTCTGTTATTCTTGACTTCTTTAGAGATTTTCATAAGAGATTTACTGGAAGGGTTATAAGACCAAAAACTATAGCTGAAAAACACACCAATCATGAACAAGGTTCAACATTTATTTTTTGTAGGACACAGGAATGTAGCCCTGCCCCGCTGTAATCAGACAAAATTCGGGGAAGACCGCCAAAGCACCTCAGACCGTAGGGATGGGACAATATACGATATTATCGTTTATCGTGATAAAAAACACTCACAATAATCATATTGTGGAGATTTAATTTATCGTGATATCATCCTCTGTCATACACTGGGATCAATTCACCTTTTATTTGCCGAGCTGCATATCCAGTACTATTTAAACCCTCTATAATTGGTAAAAGGTACATAATATATGTACTTGATACAGTAGTTTTTCACTCTCTACCAAATCTCTTTGCCATAAAATAGACGATCTACAAGCTCACAATGCTTCGTGCTGCGAGCTTGTAGATCTGCATGATTACTGCATGATTGATCTGTCGCAAAGCCCTCTCCCTAACTGTGAGGATTGGACGACAGCGTAGCAAAACACTTCCACCCAAAGTTGGCTCCCATAACCCGCTAAAAAGCCCGTACCTTGGCCCCCCATCGACCGGGAGAGACGGGGCCAGCACCCAGGGGGTACCCAGGGGCCCAGCCACCGCCAGGGCTCCCCACGGACCCCCTGGGAAAAAAATATGGGAAAATAGTCAAAAGTAGCCGATCATAAATGTGACCCGATTAGGGAGTCTTACTGGTATATAGGCAAATTAATATCAAAAACATTTATATTACATTATTACGGCCATGGTGAAACGTTGCTGCTGGGGGACCTGCTACAGTGATTATAGCTACCCAGAACATTTGAAGGGAGCATTTTTCAAATCATTTTCCGAAACCAAAATCTGCCTTAGACTGCAGCCTGTCGATTGTAGGTATAAATTATCGATACATTTGTTGTTTTTGGGTCAGTTTTAAGTGCACTGCAATTAAGCAATGACATTGTTTTTTCCAGCGGGTAAATGCACAGGAAGAAAAATTAAGTGAATCTTTAAAATATAGCAGATCCACAAGTCTAGGTATGCAGGTCGCCGGTTCGATTCCCGATCCGGACGACCTTTGCCACATGTCATTCCCCATCTCTCTCCCCATTTCCTGTCTGTCTACTATCCTAACAAATAAAGGCATAAAAAGCCCAAAAAACTAATCTTAAAAAAAAAGAAAGTCAGGTCTGAGATTTATCACCCAGCCCTACTTTAATGTTGAGTTACATGTTGTATGACATCATTTTTGTAGCTGCAGGAATAATTATGGCAATTATAATTTGATAATTGATTTGCAGTATCTCATAAGCTACAGTGCGTTACTGCATCCCCATTATTCAGTTGCCTGCAAATGTATAAATAGGCTACTTTTTCCAGAATTATGTTTAATACCAGCGTTAGTCCAGAAACCCCCACATTTACATAAATCAAAACATCTATTTTCAATAAAGTAGTAAATGAGGATCTCCCTCAATTGATCTTTTCGAGAAATTAAATAAAGGTTGAATGAATGCAAATCTTTTGTATTGCTAAATGCTCATGATGTCCCCGAACATGCCATGACAAGGCAAATGTTTTCTTTGGATATTAATGTTATCACCACCGGCACCACCAAGATGGTTACTTTGTCAACTATCATTATTCTGATATTGCTACCATGCTGTTATGTAAAAATGTTCATATTCTGTTCACACAGTGGTTCTCAAAGTGAATTCCAGGTTGGAATCCACTTTGAGAACCACTGTTCAGGCCCAGGGACTCTGACACTGTTGTTTTTGACAACAAATTTTGATTTAGTTTTGAATAAAATGTCATTTAATTTTAGTCATAATTTAGTGACCTGAAGAGTTTTAGTTTTAGTCTAATTTTAGTCGACTAAATATCATACATTTTTAGGCGACTAAATCTACAGTTCATTTAGTCAACTAAAATGTATTTTGGCAGGCCTTGATGGCATCGTAATGAGTGATTTTACACTTGGTTGTGTGCTGAAAATAGCAGATCTACAAGCTCACAACGCGTTGCGCGACACGTTGTGAGCTTGTAGATCTGCTATTTTCAGCACGCAACACTTGAGAACAACCAAACATAAAATGACTCTCTACTCCACTAGTCCCTCCCTAACGTTTTAGTCTAGTTTTGATTTTGTTGACGAAATTGTCAATATAATTAGTCTTAGTTTTAGTCATCACAGCTTAGTTTTTATTTAGTTTTTGTCAGTGAAAGAAATGCAATCGACAAATACTTTTCGTCATAGTTTTAGTCAACAACATCTACACTGCTCTGACAGTACAAATGGAACCAAATGAACACTAAGTCTCATGATGCAAGGTTAAATTAACATTATCTGTCTGTCTGTCTGTCTGTCTGTCTGTCTGTCTGTCTGTCTGTCTGTCTGTCTGTCTGTCTGTCTGTCTGTTTGTCTGCCGATTGTTAACCAATTTGAGTTAAGCTCTCCTCCACTCTTTTCAAAGATTTCACCTTGTGCAGGGAAACCCTTTCACTCATTCTTTCCACTGTAGCCCACTTGCTGATTACTAGCTTGCAATGCAATCAGCCACTGATCAAATTCACCTGTGCTGCCTGCCCATCCCCCATCCCCCATCTCCCTCACTGCACTCACTCAAAACTGTGTGAGTGAGAAGCTGCCCCTCCCCCCACAGTCAGTTGGTTTGTTTGTATGCAGTCTGTACAAGGCAAGGCTTTAAATACTGTGAATATGTGTGAAAGTAAATCCTACGTGTTACTTTATGCTTAGGGTAGTCTTACTAGTGACTATATACAAATGGAACCAAATGGAACTCATAATCTGTGTAATCTATGCACATGGCTTATTTTTTTGTTCTGGTTAGTTAAAGCAGTGGTTCTCAACCTCTGGGTCAGGGAATTATTTTGGGGAGGGGGTCCCCAGATGATTATCTAAATGACTGTGCACCATTGCTTTCTCTCTGAACAGTAAACATACAGCATAAGGTTTAAGTGTAAGGGTATCTTCAGATTTCTAAAGTACCCTTCCGTAATCAATGGGGGCAATTTACCCCTTTTTGTGCAGCTATATGACCGATTTGTTGCATGTCTGAGTCATCATGACATCACTGAGATGCCATAGACTCCTACCTACCCACTGTCTGACGTGACCTACCACTGCCGGATGCACCCACGCACACGCGCACACACGCACCTCATCCCGGATTGTATAACAGATTTCTTAAGCCCGGTTCACAATGCAACATGCTAGCCCAGATGATCCTTTTGCCGTCCTATAACCTAAAAGCCTAACATGGGTTGTGACAGCACTGAGAGTAGAGACGTGCTACAGCCAATCAGAGAACAGGACAGGTGGCTTGTTTGATTTAATTCACACATTATTTTCTTTTATATAATTAAAAGACTGTTTTTCTGTCTGGATCAATCCAGTGATATAACTTTAATAATTCTCGTGGGCGAATCCAGGTGTGACAGAACACTCTCAATGGAGCTATTGTAGTCCAGCCTGAGGATGCAGTAGACTCCGAACCTCTTCAGGCGATAAAAGCAATATAGTTGCAAATTCTTTATCCTCACGTGCGTTGTGTCCCACTTGAGCTCCTCTTTATTGTGTACTTCAAGGAACTTGTGTACTTCAAGGAACTTTAAATCCCTGCTCCCTCAAGCAAGGAGATGAGGATTAGATTTGAGTCTGGAGGAATCAAGCAGGTTAGACTGATTGTAGTCCGAGCATTTCAGGCAAAAAAGTGCGCGATTCCATCAAAATACTGCACAAACTGGCCGGACTATAGTAACATTGTGTCACATATGAGGAAATGGCATATTCGGGACAACCTTGGTAGTAGGCTAATAAGGCTATGCTTTATTCAAGCCAAACGAGACACTCTATTTGGTGCTTTATGATCCCACAGGGAATGCTACAATTTGTCAATCAGTGTCATCACCGATAAACAAACTTTTACTGCACTGTTTTTACAGTACAGTAAAAGTACAGACAGTACAGTACAGACAGTACAGTTCAGTGATAAAAGGTCAAGGTCACAAGCTTATTTAGAATAATTTGACCTTAGAATTGTAGTAAGCTACTTTGGTGTCATATACTGTATCTGAAGGCTAGTGAAGTCACTGATCTACAAGATGTACACACAATTCGTAACACAAGAATTTTGCCTATACTGTGTAATACTGTGTAGAGGAATAATTCTAGAATCAGTATCGGGATTTAAAGGGATATTCCATTTAAAAAAACTCTGCCTTGCATGGGTCTGCCTCCCCAGGCTCAGGGCCTCTCCCCACACACACCCATTGTAACTTCAAACTCCATTATATTTTTTTCTGGTGACTCATACTACCCTCCTAATACATGAGCAGGCCATGTTTTTTTTCGATACAATTTTTCATTTATTTGTAATAATTTTAATTTTTCAAATTTTCCCAAAGAATTATTAAAAATAAATGAAAAGGGTTATTGAGAAAACACGGCCTGCTCACGTATTAGGAGGGTAGTATGAGTCACCAGAAAAAAATAGTGTGTGTTTTTAATGAAGTTTGAAGTTACAATGGGTGTGTATGTGGAGAGGCCCTGAGCCTGGGGGGAAAGATAACATTTACATCAAATATATAAATATTAAAAACTGTTCAGGGTGTTCATAAAAGCCTGATTAGATGATAAAGTGACCAAAATGATCTGTAGGCTTGAACTTAATTAGCATTTTTACCCAAGGGTAAAAATGGTGCCTGGGTGCCTGCCTACTCCTGTATGTCGGAGTTAACTTAAACTCATATGTACTGTACATGATGTCATGGTCATGATGTGGTCATGTGATACTGTATATAGGAGCTACGCTGATCAGCATACATGACTGTGCAGAGCTGCTACCAGTGGTGCTTTGGGGTTTTCTTTTCAGGGCGGACGGTCATTTATTGACGTCACATGCACGAGCGCCTTTAGATGTGTGCGTGCTAACTAAAAGTTTGCTTTGAACAAATCTCATCTATCACAGTAATGGAGCCAGGTAGCCTGAGACACGCACAATGCACATACAGTCACCGCTGGAAACCTACAGTAGGTGTTAAAGTAGCCTATCCATATGAATAGGGGGGTATGTGCAAGCCCACCACTCACTGCCTGCCTGGTAAACCTGTTATGCGAATAGCCATTTGATTACCATGGTCATCACTTGTATAGCTACACATTTTTAAAGTGACAGTTTAAGTACTTTCTAATACCTCTAGAGTGACAGTTTAAATTAAACATTGGCCAAATTGACAAATATTATGCAGAAATTGTGAAAATAGCCAATCTACATCCTCGTGAGCATGTAGATCTGCTATTATTATTAATTTAGGGGGTTGTGTCCTGAAAAGGTTGAGAACCACTGCATTAATCCATTTAGGCCTGGGGCCGATTCTAAAACTGCCTTTTAAATCCGGCCAAGATTTTCATTAAGAAAACAAATGCAATTCATTAATAAAAAATAGAAACATGTAAGAACCACAAAATGTACAGTCAATTGGATGAGTGGTTTGTAAAATATGCATAGCCTCCTTGGAGTGAGCTAAAATGTTGGCAAATTTGGAAAATGGACATTAATATAAACGTGATTTTTTGGGACGTTTTGATTAATTATTACACAAAATAACAATACAACAATTGCAATATCTGGTTAAATTTGTATAATTAAGAAACATTGTCTGTATGTTATGCAAATCATGTTGCAGGCCCATGGTGTGGCAAACCACCAACATGGTAGACCCCTGAACAGTGTTTATGCCAAGTTTAGTGTGGATTGGAGCAACGGTGTGCCTGTGGCAGCCAGGGGCCCCTGGGAGCCACATTGGGCCCCTTGTGTTGCTATTATAATGGCCGACCCCTGAACGGTGTTTGTTCAATCAAGTTTAGTGTGGATCGGAGCAATGGTATGCCTGTGGCAGCCAGGGGCCCCTGGGGGCCACATTGGGCCCCTTGTGTTGCTATTATAATGGCCGACCCCTGAACGGTGTTTGTGCAATCAAGTTTAGTGCGGATCGGAGCAACGGTGTGCCTGTGTCAGCCAGGGGCACCCGGGGGCCACATTGGGCCCCTTGTGTTGCTATTATAATGGTAGACCCCTGAACGGTGTTTGTGCCAAATTTAGTGTGGATCGGAGCAACGGTGTGCCTGTGGCAGCCAGGGGCCCCTGGGGGCCACGTGGGGCCTGTGGTGTTGCTATTATAATGGCAGACCCCCAGAACGGTGTTTGTACAATCAAGTTTAGTGTGGATCAGAGCAACGGTGTGCCTGTGGCAGCCAGGGGCCCCTGGGGGCCACATGGGGCCCTTGGTGTTGCTATTATAATGGCAGACCCCTGAACGGTGTGTGTGCCAAGTTTAGTGTGGATCGGAGCAACGGTGTGCTTATGGCAGCCAGGGGCCCCTGGGGGCCACATGGGGCCTGTGGTGTTGCTATTATAATGGCAGACCCCTGAAGAGTGTTTATGACTAACGTTATTCACCCAAAATGCTATGTCATTGAAATGTTCATAAAAACATGTATGTGCATTAACAGGACTCTGACACCCAGCCAATCAGGTGCTTCAAAACATACACTGTGTGTGAATATTCATGAGCTTGTGTATGAACATGCAGTAGCATTACACAACCTATGGGGGCGCTGTTCAGACACAAAAAAGTCGGGTGTATGTGTATTAACAGGACATCAAAAAAAAAAGGTGGATTTGGGCTCTCTAGACCAATAGAAACACTTCTGCTATTTCAGAATTGTCCATGAATTAGCAGGACACCAGTCCTGTCCTGCTAATCCAAAATGTCCTGTTAGTGTGGTGTGTATTCAGGCCAATTGTCCCGTTAAACCACATTTACCAACACACCTACACACACACACACACACACACACACACACACACACACACAGTTCAGATCAGTTCAATTCAATTCAATGCAGCAACTTGACATCGATAATTGATCACCGAAGCCTAGATATGATTATTAACTAGAAGAAGTGCTCTTCCGAGCACAGGTCTCCACCAGGCCACGCGTCCTGGCGATGCTACTGTATAATAGGCAAATGTAAAAAGGGTGGCATGTGTTGTTCTTCACCAATCTTAAACCTTTCATGGCGCCACCATGAGGCTGATTTGAACATTTTGCAGGGTAATTTCTTCCTTGGCCTTTTGCGAATGTGCGTGCACAATTTCATTACAATTGCACGCTGTGTTTGATTTGAGGCATTTTGTTCTAAGCGGATCAATCCTGCAAAGTTTGGAGGCCAATCTTAGCCAATCAGGATGGAATATTTAATATGGGACAGATCCGTCTTGATCATATGACTGTAGAGATACTGTGTACTGATTTGTGTTAATTGTGGGTAAAATCTGAAGGAGTAATATCCAAAAATGTGTCTTACATAAGTCTGCCTCCTGGTGGCGCTATAAAAGGCTGATGTGAAAAATGCAAGGAACGGGTTTTTCCTTGGCCTATAGGGAGTGCGCTTACAAAGTTTGAAGCTGATCGAAGGAGTTATAGGTAAAATCACAAATTGGCCTGTTATAGCGCCACCATGAGGCTGATTTCAAAAATTTGAAGTGGCATTTCTTCCTCGGCCTAGTGGGAACGTGTGTGCGCGATTTCATGTCAATTGCACTCTGCGTTTGTGATTTGAGGCATTATATCAGCCAATCAGGATGGAATATGAACAATCAGACAGATCCGTGTCAATCACATGACTGTAGAGATACTGTCTACCGATTTGCGTGATTTTTGGACAAAATCTGTAGGAGTAGTATACAGAAATGTGTTTTGCAAACATCGGCCTCATGGTGGCGCTAGAACAGGGCCATTTGAAAAATGTGGGGCAGAGGTTCTGAATTGGCATCCAAGGAGTGTGTGTGCTCATTTTGGCAGCGACTGAGCCAACGGTGCCGGAGTTTAGCTGGTAACAAACTTGGAGGACGGACGGACGGACGGACGGACGGACGGACGGACGGACGGACGGACGGACGGACGGACGGACGGACGGACGGACGGACGGACGGACGGACGGACGCACGGACGCACGGACGGACAGAGGCGAAAACATACTCTCCCCCTGCCTTCGGCTGGTGGAGACAATTATCTATAATTAGAATATAATTATAATGCTGTAAATATAAGATTATATGTATATGTATAAAATATTGTTCAGTATATCTGACTGCTTGTATTGACTGAGATTTGCCATGTTGTGCAGTAATATAGAAAAGTGTGATGCATCGTAGAATTAAAAAACGAATCAAATTGTTACCTGGTGAACTGTAATGGAATTGAATCGTGAGGGTAGTGCTAATGCACACCTCTAGACAGCTGTGGTGGGAAAAGTACTCACATTTTACTTAGGTAAAACTATACTGCAATGTCGAAACATTGGTATCAAAATTTACTTAACGTAGCCAAAGTAGAAATACTTGTTATGCAGAATGTCCCATTTCACAAGTTTTCAAATGTATAAAATGTATAAAAATAGCGGATCTACAATCTCACAACGCGTCGCGATCTTGGTCGAAATGTACATGGGTTGAAATCATTAATGTACAGTATGTTTAGTGATAATAATACAAATCTACAAACTAAAGTTGCCAAATAATTGTAGTGGAGTAGAAGTGTTTTTTTTTTTCCTTTTTTTTTTTAAACCAATGGTCTTCTCCTCCACAAAAGGCTGTTGAACCTGAATGACATTTTCTTTTATGACACCTGTGGTGGTGTCTCTTCTCCACTGCTCCAAAAGTGTGTCACATTGAGTGGCTTTAATTGAGCAATTTGACCTGCTGTGGTTTTGATATCAAGAAAGATGATGATGGAGTGTGTGTGAAAGAGAGAGAGAGAGAGAGACAGACAGACAGACAGAGCGAGAGTGAGAGAGAGAGAGAGACACACACACACACACACACACACACACACACACACACACACACACACACACACACACACACACACACACAGTGTGTGCGTGTGCGTGTGTCACCCCTGTCACCTGCCTGTCATGGTTGAACCCATTCTGTCATGACTCACCACACTAGCACTCCTCTGTCACTTAGTTCTCCGTTAAAGTGAGTCACCTCCATCTGTCTGCTGTCTGGCTGTCAGTTAGATTATTTATTTATTTAGATTCAGATTATCACTACAAAGCTTAGCAGAACCACTTATTTTACACGTTATTCAATAATGTATCTATTTGAAAAATAGCCGATCTAACAGTCTCACAACGTGTGAGCTATTTTTGATTTAGACAAAAAAAAAGTATTTAAATTGGCACTATGTACTGTAACTTTAAAAGTTTCATGAATATAATGTAAATGGATCCAATCTGTGTGGTAGAGTATGTTAATACAATATAACGCATACAATCTGTATACTGTTGTGCAGCTTTAAGTAGATATGATGCCAGAACTTTCATCCAAGTCAATGTTGAATACTTTACTCACAGAGCATATCAGAGTGCATTGGGGTGTTTATACTTTCACTGGATTCAAAACATTTGAGTCGTTCTTCTTCCACTGAGCAGCTGGTGTTCTCAAAGCTGCATCTGAACCCTGACAGGATGAGGAGCTCGTACCGCGCGGCCAGATGGTCCACCATGATGCTTTTAGAACGTTGCACCCATGGCGCCCGGAGCACATCTACTGTACCGCTTTGCTTTGCTCTGATGTTGACAAGCTATGCGGCGTGCCTACCAAAAAAGAAACGTTTTTTTTTTGTTTGTTTTTTTGGCAAATAAAAGTGAGAAGTGACGAGGCTCTCTTCGTGTGTGTTCGACCACATGTCCGACTGAATAAATGAAAAGGAATTGAGTGAAACAGGAAACCAGAAGAATATTAATAACAATTGGATTATTTTGATCAAGACTAGAGTAAAAAAAAGTTTAAAAAACATGTTTTGTTTTTTTATGAAACAACGTCAAAAAGTATACCTTAGGACACACATCTGAAAAGCGCTTTATGGCTCCTGCCAGAGCAAAGGGTTGTGTTTGTGTGGTGTGATTTCACAGATTTCACACAACTCCCAAAGCCTCATGAAAGACACAAGACAGAGAGACACCATCTGTCACAACGTTAGAGCTATCTGCCTTTTGTTTACTTGTTATTGCTAGCTATCTGCCACATTATTATCATACCACAGGCATGGAGAGCACTTTGTTGTCACACTCTATGTGGGAGCAACTGTCCAGAATAGATCATTAGGCCTACTTCAGCTCGACTACTCCTGTACAGTGTGTAGCACGGCGTTACAAAACAAACATTCTACCACTTTTTCACACATGTCACATGTTCAAATACTGGATTCTCATTGGTTTAACACAGTGGTAAATAGGCCAACAACCCTCTGAGTTTTAACATTTCCAAGATCAATGCGCCTCCCAAACGACCAGAGTCAGAACACCTTCCTTTACCGACCCCAGTTCCTTACCGTGAGCTGATTATTGAAAACGTAGGGGCGATCTACAAGATGGAAGGCTACGTCTATGAGAATTAGTGAAACGGGACGTTTATAATGAGTACTCTTACTTCGGTCGGCCATCTATTTTGATGCCGAACTTTTACTCAAGTGAAAATGAAATGAAACAGTTTGAGAACCCCTGCGGCTCGTGGCACAACCCTGAAACAGTGGTAAATCAGCCAACAACCCACTCCCTCTCATGGTAAACAGTGGTAAATCAGCCAACAACCCACTCCCTCTCATGGTAAACAGTGGTAAATCAGCCAACAACCCACTCCCTCTCATGGTAAACAGTGGTAAATCAGCCAACAACCCACTCCCTCTCATGGTAAACAGTGGTAAATCAGCCAACAACCCACTCCCTCTCATGGTAAACAGTGGTAAATCAGCCAACAACCCACTCCCTCTCATGGTAAATGGCTTACATTTTGGGGGGTCGTGGCCTGAAAAGGTTGAGAATCTCTGGGTTAGGATGCAGGGAAGGAACAAAAAGGAAGCACTGATCTGAAACCATAAGGGAGAGAAATGCCCCAACCCAACGCCAGCAGACCTCTAAAGATGGTCAAGGACAAAAGCAGCGAGATGTGATGATTATGGAACTGAAACTCCTCTGAGGGAAGGATGATGAGCTCCAGATATCTAGCGTACCTTCCTTCCAGGCTGTCCACGTACTCCTTCTTCTTCTTGCGGCTCTCCTGGGCAGAGCGCTTGTTTCGGATTTTCCGCCGGATCTTCTTCAGGACCCTCTCTTCAAGCTGCTCCGCAGAGTCGCCGCCGAGGAGGGAAACAGAGAGAATACCAAGGGTTTTGAGGAGTCATTCCCATGAACGCATTATTACGCATTATTGACAAATAGCAGATATACAAGCTCGCGGTGCCGTGCTGCGAGCTTGTAGATCTGCTTGTAGAAAAGTCTTTGAATATTTCAAATACTAATGTTTCTATGTCAGTGGTGCTCAAACCTTTTCATGTGAAGGACCCCCAAAAATGATATGTATTTGGCCACGGACCCCCATCTCAAAATATTTAGTTCCAGGGACCCCCCAGTGTGTGTGTGTGTGTGTGTGTGTGTGTGTGTGTGTGTGTGTGTGTGTGTGTGTGTGTGTGTGTGTGTGTGTGTGTGTGTGTGTGTGTGTGTGTGTGTGTGTGTGTGTGTGTGTGTGTGTGTGCGTGCGTGCGTGCGTGCGTGCGTGCGTGCGTTGGACAGTGGTAGTGTGTGTGTGTGTGTGTGTGTGTGTGCGTGCGTGCATGCATGTGTGTACCTTGGACAGTGGTAGTTTGTTGGGCAGGTTCACCCCCTCCTTCGCCAGCAGCTTCTTCTCGTCTTCGTTGAGCACTAGCTCGTGCAATGCATGCTGGGAGCTCCGCTGTGCCTGCCAAACAGAAAGGCCCAACATAACATCGACCCTGCCTGCATGTGTCATTTCTGAAACATCAAGGCAGACTTTTAAATATAAGATGTGCCTTCCTTGTAGAGGAAAGGCAAGAGAAACATGACTGGTGTCTTGCACACGCAAGTCAACAGGCATACATTTATTTTAAGAAGTACATTACATATTTCCCCCCGTTTCTACGGTTTCTTGGGCTGGATATGGCAGCCTGGAACGGTTGTTCAAGTGCAGCGAAACTTGGCATGTTAGTACGTGCCACAATTAACAATAATGAATTGCACCTGTACCATTTTGTCAAGATGGGGAGAATACAAGTGTGGAGAATATCATTATAATACCTTGTTAAAGTGACCATTTTATTAAATTTTGCATTTGTAGTTATTTTACTGTAATTCAACAACATAAAAACCAGAACAGATAGACAAAGAGACATACATGGATTTATATTTAAAAGTAACTTTTATGTTCCCCCCTGGACCCAGGGTATGGGCTGTATGGCAGCTGCATACCCCTGCCATACCCAATAGACCGTTTGTCAGCCTTCTGATTGGTCCCTGAGACTCCCTGACTGGCCAACCAGAAAAAAACATTCACTTTTTGCTATCGGGGGTGGAGTTTGTGCAGTGGAGAATGTTGCTTCAGCCTTTCAAAAACTGTCCGCAGTGCGCGACACGGAGATCGGCCGGTACGGTGATAGCGACGGCAAGCGTCAAGCGATCTCGCTCATCATAACGAATAAGCTTCAACAAACTAGTTCACATGTACCTTATCAATGGTCTAAGAGTCACGATTGGGTACATATAATTTAAATGGGCAGAATTACGAAAAGCCAGCCTATTATGTGAGGAGAAACATTCTCTCTGTCCTCTTCCTAGTACCCAAGATGCAATGCGCTTCTCTTTCTATCTCTGATCCAGAGGATTAAACTAATTAAAACATTTATTTTTCGGGGGAAAACTACTGTTTTGCTATGTAATTACTGTACCTTTTTCTTCCCTTTTTATTAATATCACGTAGATGTGTTTTTTGTGGTACTTTATATAGCTGTAATGAGGCTATGAAGGGGAAAAAAATCCCATCCACTACCACTATAAAAGAATCTGCAAAGAGGATTCTGTCCCACTGGGATTAAACAAATTAAAACATATATTTTCGGGTAAACCCCCTGTTTTGCAATGTAACTACTGTACCTTTGTCTTCCCTTTTTATTAATATCACCTAGGTGTTTTTCCTTTGGTACTTTATATAGCTGTAATGAGGCTATGAAGGGAAAAAAAATCCCATCCACTTCCACTATAAAAACAATCTGCCCAGGGTTAATGTCCCATCATAGTAACAGGGCAGAATGGGGCGGGATTTACAAAAGGGTTTATTGACGCCCCTGAGTGAAACCTGTGTGAACGAGGCCTAAAAGGGATATTTCACTTTCAAAAAAACTTTGGGGATTTTATCGCCTAATCAGGCTTTTATGAACACCCTGAACAGTTTTTAATTGGCTTGATTCAATATTTAGATATTTGATGTAAATGTTGTCAGGCCCTCCATCGATACACGACCAGTTTTAAGAGGCAGCTGTGCACTTTTTCACTCTTAACTGTGAAGGTGTAAACTTTCTGAAAAGCAGCAGTTGCTACGTAATTCATAGCATGGGCATACCTGCACGTTAGTTTACACGTTGCTGCGTGTGAAACTATGAAGCCTAAACGACCAATTAAGCTGCAAATGCTGCATTTTGCGGTCATTTCCTCCATTGTTCACAGCTGTGAAGCGCTCGAGACATGGCCATGAAAACCAACCAATCAAAACACCACATCGTCAAAACCCATCTTCCGAGTAGGGTCGGTGAGTGCGTGCACTCAGCATACCGGTGCGCCGCGCACTGGATTTCCAAACGACAACGCACCAAGTGCACCGAATAAACGAACGACAACATGGCACACCAGTGCGTTGAGTGCGCTTTTCCCGAACGCACCCTAAGTCTCTCTCCTTTACCTTCTGTCCGAGGTTGGACAGCAGCAGGTCCTTCACCGAGAGCGTGTGATTGGTGGACAGCCTGGAGGTGTGGCTGTTGGTCAGGTAGTAGGCGATCCCAAAGTTCTCCTGGAGATGATGCTCTGACTCCCAGCCTGTCAAAACACAAACCAAACGGAACAAAACAACAAATGATTTAATCAGTCGTTGGTACGTGGTGAAGCCATCTGTGCAGAGAGAGAAGAAAACAACTTTTTTTTTTTTCTACTTTTCAATTTATTTTTTACCCATTAAAGGAGTAGTTCACCCTCAAAATTACTTTTTTTCTATCGATATCTCACCCCAGGGAGACTTGAGTTCAATTATGTATTCTGTTTTTGTTGCATTCCTAAGCCAATGATTTGATTATAATAAATGTACCCCCATTAATTCCGGACGGAGACCGTCTCCGGAATCAATGGGCCTACAAAGAGTCTCCTCAAATTATTGGCTTAGGAATGTGACAAAAACAAAAACATAATTATTATTGAACTCCATGGGGTGAGTAATCGATAGGAAAAAAAAAGTCATTTGGGGGGTGTGTAGCAACTCATAATGTAATAACGGCTCATAATGTAATAAGGGCTCATAATGTAATAAGAAAAATGTAATAAAAACTCATAATGTAATAATCAGCTCATAATGTAATAAAAAAACGAGTGCATAACGTAATAATGGATTTTTCAATAATGTAATAATGTAATAATGTGTTACCTTAAGAACCTCCACATAGGAAGCTCATAATGTAATAAAACTTCATAATGTAATAATGTATTTTTTATTACATTATGAGCCCTTATTGCGACCGCTGTCTGTCTGTCTGTCTGTCTGTCTGTCTGTCTGTCTGTCTGTCTGTCACGTCACGTCACGTCACGTCACGTCACACTTTTGCCCTACTCATATATCCGCCATCGTTGCCCCTATCCATGTGAATTTTCCACACACACTCCTTGCCTGCCAAACCACAACCTTCAGGACCCCCGGACCTCCACGGACCCCCAGGGACCCCCTGCCACCGCCGCCAAATAGTGCAAAAATGACCAAATCAACACCCCAACTGGGCTGCTCACAGGGAATTCCCGGGGACCACCGACTCCTGCTGCTCCAACAGTCATTCACATTCATTGGTTTAACTTTGCCCCGCCCCCTCCCCTCATTGGCCAAAACTTTATTTGGCTTTACTCATCAACCGTTTGTCGTACAAACTTGTGGGTGGTGTCAATTGACTTGATTAAGAGTTCTTCACACAAACGTGTGGGTGGTGCCAATTGACTTGATTAAGAGTGCTTCACCTTAATTGGTTTAACTTAGCCCCGCCCCCTCCTCTGATTGGCCCAAACTTTATTTGGCTTTACTCATCAACCTTTTGTCGTACACACTTGTGGGTGGTGTCAATTGACTTCATTAAGAGTCCTTCACCTTAATTGGTTTAACTTTGCCCCGCCCCCTCCTCTGATTGGCCGAAACTTTATTTGGCTTTACTCATCAACCGTTTGTTGTACAAACTTGTTGGTGGAACCAACGATAGGCCTCTTTGTGTATACTGTGACCTGACGGTCACTTATCTCCCAATTAGGGAGTCTTTCTGGTTAAATTATGAGTTGCACACCCTACCAACTTTGTTGATGAAGAATGGAGCAACTATCTGCTAAACATGCAGCAAATTAATACATATGGGGATCATTTAGCTGTACAAAGAGCATCCACAATGTTCAACATACAGTTTGTGATTGTATCGACATTGGGTGTTGATGCAACATCGATAATATCCCCATGTGGTCAGTATGACGACAGTCTGCTATTGCTAGTTCTGGGCCACTTTGCCAAACAGGCATTGACACTAAGGCTTGCCCACCTGCCCCCGGCAGGTAAATAAAACTTTGGGGCAGGTGAAGTTTGCTTTCAGGTTGCCCGACCGGGCAAGTGCTCATTTGAGAGGGGACACGACTGTCTATAAACACAACAGTCCCGGCCAAACTGGGACGTCTGGTCACCCTACTTAATAGTGTGGTCTCAGTTGTTATATGAGATACATGAAGGTTTCCTGTGCAAATAAGCCAAAAAGCTTACTAGGATCTCCCTTTAGTTGACCTTGTACCAGTGAACTGTACTGTCATGGACCGTTTCCTATGCAAACTTCTAAAGTCTTCAATCAATCAATCAATCAATCAATTAATCAGGGATAGATAGCACTTTAACTCTGCAGCCACACTGAGGCGCTCCAACACAATAGTGCACCCGTTCTTTTAGAGTTGTGCATACTAGTATCCACCTAACGTTTCTTCAAAACCCTTAAGTGTAACCAGTAATTACAGACAGCAATTAGCTTAGCTTAGCTTAGCTCATGTGAATATCTTTTGTTTACAGTTGATCCTCTGGTGCCCCCCTGTGGTTGTTGATGCCCTGTGCTTCAGCACGTCAAGCCCTATTATAAATCCGGCCCTGGGCCAGAGTGAGGGACTGAGTCAGGGCCAGAGTGAGGTACTGAGTCAGGGCCAGAGTGAGGGCTAGACTTAGGGCCAGAGTGAGGGACAGATCAAAGTGGTGTGCTCTCCTCTGCTTCCTGGACTCTTTGAATCAAGTGTGTGACTGGTCCATCAAGGCTTACATAATGGTCCCCATGACCTTCGGGAAAGTGGCCCAGAAATAGCAATGGCAGACTGTCGTCATACTGACCACATGGGGATATTATCGATGTTGCATCAACACCCAGTGTTGATATAATCACGAACTGTATGTTGAACATTGTGGATGCTCTTTGTACAGCTAAATGATCCCCATATGTATTCATTTGCTGCGTGTTTAGCAGATAGTTGCTCCATTCTTCATCAACAAAGTTGGCAGGGTGTGTAGCAACTCATAATGTAATAAAACATGTAATAAAAACTCATAATGTAATAATCAGCTCATAATGTAATAAAAACAAGAGCATAATGTAATAATTAAAATGTAATAAAAGCTCATAATGTAATAATCAGCTCATAATGTAGTAAAAAATACATTATTACATTATGGAATTTTATTACATTATGAGCCTCCTATGTGGAGATTCTTAATGTAACACATTATTACATTATTACATTATTGAAAAATCCATTATTACGTTATGCGCTCGTTTTTTTATTACATTATGAGCTGATTATTACATTATGAGTTTTTATTACATTTTTCTTATTACATTATGAGCCCTTATTACATTATGAGCCCTTATTACATTATGAGTTGCTACAGGGTGAACTACTACTACTACTACTCTCAAACGTTTCCAAGTTTTCTATTACTTGTAGTGGAGTAAAAGTAAAATATTTGCCTCTGAGTTGTACTGGGGTAGAGGTAAAAGTATTGAACATTGGAAATACTCCACTAAGGTAAAAGTACCTCAAAATGACAGAACTTGAGTAAATGTACTTGGGCCCCTGCAGATGCTTTCCCGGTTTTAATGGGTTAAACCGAGTGAAAAGTGTTTCCTTCTCCAATGAGAAGCCAATTTGGTCCGCCCTCCAACAAAGCCTTGTATGACCCTGCATCATGGAAAGACATGCATCATTTTGCCTGGAAGCCTGTTGTTATGTGGTTGTTATATGTTATATGTATATGTTTGTCTGGAAGCCTGTTGTTATGTGGTTGTTATATGGGGGCTCAGGAGTGTCCTTGAGCAAGACACAGAACCCCAATTGCTCCCGACGAGCAGGTTGGTGCCTTGCATAATTTCCTCCGACATCAGTGTGTGCTTGCGCGTGTTTGCGTGTAAAGTTCCTTTGAATTGAAAATATGTATTATTTTTCTTTAATTATTTTCGTTAATTTTTAATTTATTTTAAGTGCAGGGAACTTTTCTTGGCCAATTATGGTTCTGTAAAGAATCTGGTGTCATTGGCGTTGAATGGATGTAATCTCTGGTTAGGCTTTTGAAAAACGTGTTGTTGTTTAGTTTTTTTTCCATCTTGATTATATGTATATCGGTTGTGTTTTTTGTGTTGTAAAAATAGCATGCGGTGTGTAGGTTGTGTAAATCAGTGGTCCCCCAGCAAAACGTGACAATACAGCATCACGCTCATTTGAATCACTTTGTCCATTTACTGTATATGTTGGTGACGTACATTAAGCTCAGTGTGCGTGTGTGTGCGTGCGTGTGCACTTGCGTGTGCCGTGTGCGCGTGTCTGTGTGAATGGGTGAATGTAATGCACAATCTATGTGAAGCGCCTCGGATAAAGGCACTACATAAATGCACCGTTTACCTTTTATAAAAGGCGACATACATTGGGAAAAGAGGGCATTAATTTAAAGAGCCTTGTAGAAGACGCTGTCTTCACATGAAACCTGAACAAAGGAAAAAACCCTGGGAATTATGAGGACAAAATCATGAGGTCTTTGTGTGATGATGATGTGTCTTTACATAGAGCCACATGTTTACAGTCAGAACATGTATTATTGTTGTCGTATTCACCAGAAAGCGTGAATGCATGTACGATCCTGGACAAAAGTGAGGCAATCTTTTTTTTTTATGTTTTATTCGTAATTGAAGGCCCTACTTTATTATACAAGAGTGTTGCACAAAAGTTGTGAAAATAGATTTATTTGGGGTCTTTTATGCGTTCATTAATCGGACAGTAGACTGACAGGAAACGGGGAGAGAGATGGGTTGTAACATGGAGCAAAGGTCATCGGGATCGGGACTCGAACCCGCAACACGCTGTCACGCATCAGAGCTCATGTGGTTTGCACCATGGACTGCCATTTTTGATTAGCCAAAGTACAACATAATGGCTTAAGTGGATCAAATCTAAAATGACACGTAATGCCTTCTTGGTTTTAACTTTTTTACTGCTTCGGACGTTCCCATTCGCCCCAATTTTTACGGCGGCGCGTTACCAATGCGGCTCGTTCTTTTTACCTTGTCTGATGACTGTAAGCTGATGAGGGGTCGCGCCGCCGTGTACAGTAAAAACATCTCCCGTAATGCTGCTCTCAAAAATCCACCGCCCCAAATCAGTCCCAAATCACTTCCTGGCTGTTTTCTGTGGATATGTTCTAGAAAATGCATTTTTGTTCTATCTGCACATTTATAAAGTGTCAATTTAAGGAATTCAAGACCGTTTTAATACCAAACTGGCCAAACTGTCAAATATTAAGTAAGCAAGAGGCGAACACTGTGAAAATAGCTGATCTACACACTCACAACGCCTCGCAGTGCAAGGTGTCGTGAGCATGTAGATGATCGGCTATTTTCACAATATTTATCTGTGGAACTGAGTCACATTAAATGTAATACCTACAATTCCAAGTGCTTGCCAGGGTTGGGGTCCACTATATGTTTATTTTGGCCCAAAATAAATCAATGGTGTCATAGCTGGGTGCTTTAGCTCCCAGGCACCCCCAATGTTTTCTGCCCATGATTTTGGGGTCACGGCCTAAAAAGGGTTGAGAACCCCTGTGTGAATCATCAGTTACCCAGATCGATGCAGACGTCCGTCCTCTCGTGGTGGTTGGACGGAGGGTTTGAAGAGGACCCGTGGGCCTGTGGGGGGACGGGGTGGGTCTGGGTGCAGAGGTCAAGGAGCGGGGGGCTGGCGGGGGGGCGGGGCCGGGGCGGCGGCGGGCTGTCCAGGTCCTCGCTGACGCCGCTGTCGCTGGGCGACGGCGACCACAGGGACATGGGCGACACCGGCGCCGACGACGACGACTCACTGCCGCCCCCTAGCAGCACCTCCAGGAAGTCCCGCGTGTCGCCGTCCTCCGCACCTCCTCCTCCTCCTCCTCCTCCTCCCCCCGCCGGGCTCAGGATCTGTGAGGGAGAAATGGAGAATCCTTGCTGTGTTACCACTCACTCCTTCACTGCAGTGGCGTCAGTTCAGCTAAAGCTAAGGTATGGCAACATGACTGGCACGCATGACACCAGTCATGTTGCCAGTTGTGCTTTGGGATTTTCTTTTCAGGGCGGACGGTCATTTATTGACGTCACGTGCACGCGCGCGCCTCTATAGGGCTATTTACCAGCCGGGGCGCCTGATGGAGGGGAAAGGAACTGGTTGGAATAACGTGTTCCTTCCACGCGCTACGTCCAAACCAGGGAAATCCCCACTGTCAGGTGAAAAGAAGCAACTTGAACTCCTCATGCATAGAAGGAAGCATGAGGTCAGTCCGTTGTCTCCCCAGGCGCGGCAGAGGGAGAGCAGAGCCCAGGATTACATAAGCAATTGGCACTGGGTGAAAAATGGGTTACAAAATTGTGGGATAAAAAAATAATAATTAAAATAGGGCTATTTAGAAAGAACGGATGTCAGCAGATCTAATGGTGGGAAAACAAAACAATGTTTTTTAATCTTAATTACATTTGCATTGTTTCTTAAGATTTAATTTTCTATTTTCATTCTATTCAATTAGAAAATACAGTGCTGCAGTAGAGAAACAAAGTTTGCTTTGGACGAATACGGTAATGGACAGTGTTGCTGTAGTCTTGGGTCGCGCGACCCCAACAACCCATATCTTTTCTGAGCCGGAGTCTCGCACAAAGAAACATTCTTTAACAAAGAAACATTCTTTAACGCTCTGGTCCAGAGTGTCAGTCAGCGCCTGGACCAGAGATAGAGGACGCACACACATGCACACATGCAGTCACCGCTGGGAACCTACAGTAGGTGTAGTAATATCCATATGAATTCATGGGTTGCATTTGTAGTCCTACACCAGCCATTTTGAGGACCAACACAGGTGTTTTGATTAACGTAGAACATTGGTTCTATGCCAATCAGACAAATTGAACACCTGTGTTGGTCCATAATATGGCCGGTTTAGGACTACAAATGCAACCCATGAATAGGGTACTTGGGCTTGTGAATCCAGGCATGATGATGATGATTACTATCAGTGGATAGTTTTATTTTACCGCAGGCACAACTAAACAACTGACTGCCACACTTGAGAAAATGTGCCGCCCGCTGCTGCTAATTAACAATAATACATTGCACCTGTGCTGACCTACTGAACCGGGGAATCAATGCATTTGTCAAGATAGGAGTGTTGTGGAGAATATAATGGCAACTGGCTTTAACTATTAAGAAATAGCAGATATTCAAGCTCACAGGTGCCGCGCTGTGAGCTTGTATATCTGCTAATGTTCAATAGTTAAAGCATAACATAATGTTTAGAGTAATAATGCGTTCCAAGTCTTAATGGGTAATGAGGCCCACAGGTTGATATTGGAATACTGATATAGTATTGATTTCAATGTTACAAGACCCGCTTTAATTACTTAGTCTATATTAGTACTGTTACTGTAGCTTAATCTACACAGTCACAAGGACGTCCCACACTAGCAAGCACACGTCTGGAGAGCGTAAAATGAAACCAATGGTGGTTTCATTTCATATTATTGTTAAACATCTGCATTGCTCAATTTACAGCGTTTGCCTGTTAACGCATCCAACCGATAACAAAATCTTTTCTAAGTTTTAGGTCTGAGTGGCAAAGTCTCTAAACAAATGGTTCGTGGCTCAAATGCCAAATAAATAATGGGCCTTGATATGAAAAGGGTTGAAAACCACTGACACATTAAATCCTTGAAGTGAAGAAGAACACATTTGAACCAAATGGACCGGTGCGGTGGTTTTGTTCCAAGCCAAGGTTGACTAAAACAAATTAGATTACCCCCAATAAAAACTTATTGAAATGTATCTGAAATGAATACCAAAAAAGAGGCTTTCCAAATACTGAAACTGCACGATTTTGCAAAGCTAACACAATAAAACCAACTATAATCACAGAGAAAATGTCCTTTAATCTTGTTAACAGGTTGACAGCTGTGCCGTGTCGTGCAGCTTTTAACTGTGATTAAAAGTTTGAGTTTGTTGAGTTGCACTAAATCTATTTAAAACTTAACTTGCAAACTACACTATAAAAAAATAATAACTGAAAGTGAAAATAAACGTGAAATAGAAAAGTTTCTTTCTCGGAGCACAGGTCTCCTATACCCAGGGAAAAAATATAACTCAACATATAGAGATTTGTGGAAAGGAAATCGTGCAAACATGGATCATTTGCCCCAAAAGATATGTATTCCAAGACGGTAAAATCTCGATATTTCGAGGTCCCATTAATTCGACTAATAGTAGAGGAGCCTATCAATTTTTGTAATTTTGGAATGATAATTGTTGGAGACATGTATATCTTCATTCTTGGGGTTCTCACAATGCCAAAAAAACATGTCTTCAATTTTTCTTTTTGGGTTTAGCATGTGTAATTAGCATAATTAGCCAATTAATTGCCAAAAACAGTAAATAGCAATAACTTTGCTTCTGGGTAACTTATAAAGGTGATCTAAGAGTCTAAGTCCATGTGTGTGAGGTCCAGAAACTCATCTGTTACCATTGTGAAGTCATACAACCTTTCCTAATTAGCATAACTAGAAGCTGGGCCGCCCTTCGGGCGGCCCAGCGTCTAGTCGGCGACCTGGCCAACTCGGGAACGATGTAAATAGAGAATGAATGCCCCGCCCTTTAATGCAAACCCCATTATACCTGTTGTCATAGGACCCGTTTTGACCATCTGTTTGCCTGTGTCCATTTATGCCCATATATGGAGATATCTGTGTCTGTCTGTCTGTCGGCGTCCATTTTATGTCCATATATGGAGATCACTGCAGATATAGTTCTGGGTCCATTTTATGCCCATATGCCCATATATGGAGATATCTGTCTATTTGCGTCCATTTTATGCCTGCCCCACCCTTTAATGCAAACCCCAATATACCTGTTGTCATAGGACCCGTTTTGACCATCTGTTAGCCTTTGTCCCCACCCTTTAATGCAAACCCCAATATACCTGTTGTCATAGGACCCGTTTTGACCATCTGTTTGCCATTGTCCCCTTATGCCCATATATGGAGATCTCTGCACACACAGTACCGGTTGCGGAAAACTCTGATGTCAGACATCAGTTCCGCATACGGGCATTCATTTTATGCCCATATATGGAGAACGTGGGAAGAATGGTTTAGAGATACTCGGATTACATACATACATACACATTCACAGAGATTTTTTGTTGACTCATGTGGCGTACGTGATGTCAGAGCCTTTTATGAAGTGATGTCACAATGAGTCAGCGCTTCCTCCGGAACAGCCTGATGTCAACAATCAGCTCCGCATAAGGAGATTCCGAACGTTTCGCGCCGGTTTCGGAAAACCGCGAGTCGGGTCGGGTCGAGGCCCGGCACTGCACTCCGCGCGGCGGCGGGGAACGCGCGTGCCGAATCTGAAGCCGGTGGGACGAACGGTTCTCGAGATACGCGGATTACAAACAAACAAACAGACAGAGATTTGTCGCATTTATAGATAGATTAGCATACATTATGCAAAAACAAGGTGAAAATAAGCAAATTGCTGCATTTCTTTGTTTTAGTCAACTTTGAAAGCTTCTCACAGACTCTAAGATGTATGTTTACAAGTCCAGGAATTATTATTACCCTATACATGAATCATGCAACCTTTTGTCTGTGTAATAATTATGTAATAATCACACCGAAACCAGAAATAGCTATATTTCTTTATATATCCCTCATATAAAATAAAGAACAATATGGGAAATGGTCACAGAATTATCAGATTGTTTATACTAATATGTACAGAAAGTTCTGTAAACACATTTAAATAGAAGGGTCTCCATCTTCGTCGTCGTCATCGTCAATCCCCAACAGTTGTGCCTTGCTTACATTACAACACACATCTTCATCTTCCCCACACATGCACATCTCGGAGCAGTTCAAATTTTGAGATCGACAAGAACAATGTGACATGCACTGGGATTTCTTACAGCCACATTTGATCAGTTGAGTAATGGTGGCTGGAGCTGGGGGATCCCGTGTTGTGACTGGCACCAGATGATCTCCCTCAGCCTCCCATCCATATTCAGTTGCTGGTGGCATCTGTGGGTTAGGTACGTGGTCCTGATACCATACCATTGCCTGGTAATGGGCACGGGCAATGGCTTCATGTAATGCTCTTTGTGTAGGTGGCAGCTTCTCTGCTTATAATTGTTTCTTTGTGAATAACCTCCACCTGAGTTCACCAACATCCACAAGATTTGTACCGGGCTCGTACAGCTGGCAAACAAATGCTTCAATCTTTTTTTCTGTGTCAGAACTGAGCTTTTTTTAAGTACTTAGAGTAGCAAATGCAGATACCACCTCCACAGGACACCGGTTTAGGGCTTGCCAACAGGTTAACTTTCCCTTTCCAGCAAAATGGCCTGTCTGGTCAGCTCCAGTGAAGGCATGGAACCCTGGTAAGACTGAAGTCCTTGTTTCACCCATTGCCTGCACTACTGGCTCCAGTGAGATGATACGTTTTTTGTTTCCCACACCGGTGATGAAATAGGTGTCCTTGCACAGCTGATTGTACCGTCGGATTGCAAGAACAAAGACATCAGTGTCCGGGGACTCAATGTAGAGCTGTGTTGCCCCTCTTCGGACAGCATCCAGGCTGTGCAGGATTATCCTTGTGTCAGCCTCTTCCTGTGAGCTGTGGAGATGTTTTACATCGATATAGTTTGAGTGGACATCTTGCCTTGACGTGATTATGAAAACGTTGGGTTTCCCCTGGAAGTGTTGGAGGGCTTTCTTAGCAGACAGTCAGCTCATCTTTGGTGTGGATACCTGACAAGAACTGTTTTTCAGACACCTTCCCTATCGGTGTGTTGTCTTCCACATGATAAGTGGTAGGGGGCTTGCCACCCTGGCGTCGCATACGCGTGGCCTCCTTCAGTGAAGATGCAATATAGCGGTCAAATACTACATGGGTCTCACTATGTTCTTTGGTCTTCCTGTCCAGTATGGCTATGAAGTGGTCAGCCCACTGGGAACATATCTTGATCCATGATGGCTTGCCCATTGCCTCTACCAATGCCATTCCATCTATGACACTTACACTCTTAGATGGCAGGGGACAACGGTCAGTGGCAGCACTCTGTGGTTGCTGATCAACACCAACGTCACCAGTCCTCTTCTCATTCTGCAGCTCCTTGAGAATGGTCATGAGCTTGCTCTTGTCTGTGTAGGGCCGAAGCTCACCAGTCACTGTGGAGAGAGCATGTGGTTTGGCAGTGAACTCGTGCTGGCCAATGGCTTCTTTGAGGTTGATCTCTGACCGTGATTGAGCAACAATCAGCATTCGAGCAAACAATGACCTGTCATCCTTCAATTCCACCACCTGGTCAGCGAGCTTGTGTTTCACAACTTTTCCTGCAGTCTTCCACATCTTCAGTTGAACCTTTTTCATTCTGGCCCAGACACTGACTTCATTTTTGGCCCAGACACTTACTTCACTATGTTGCTTTCACAAAAGCAACATAGTTCTGCTGGCCAATTTCGTCTTGGCTGCATACATCTTTCTCCACGTGGGGTGGCATCACAACTTTTGTGATGATATTGGGTAGGTCTTTGCCATCATATGTTAGAGGATTCAAAGATGACTTGATCACATGCTTCAATCGAAGTACATTCTTTTCCTGCCTTGTCCAGACAGCAATGGACAAGTCATGGTTTTCCTTTTGTTTCCTTTTGTTTGTGTGCCAGCCATCTGGCATGCTTCTTCAGCAAGTCTACTCAGCTCTGGTGCGACCAGAGAAGAACCTTTCCCTAGCACTAGCATTCTGAGTAATGCCCACAAAGCCTCCAGTGACCTTCATGATGCCATTGTGATGTGTCCAAGCAGCATCATTCAGGTGTTTTCAATAACTATGATTAGCTTTATCAGCTGTGATCCCTCACAGCTGAAGCACAGTTGCTTGACTAATTATGACAAGAATTAATCTATGGATATCCTAACAGAAAAAGAAACAGGTAATTTCCTACTTTCAGACTAATTAATAAATCATGTATGCAGATAATACTAATGACAAAAGGTTGCATTTACTTACATCAGGATAGGAATTTCTGGACTTGTAAACATACTCAATTAGTCAATAAGAGTCTCAAATTATCTCTCCAAAGTCAGCTAAATGTGAAAAATGAAACGATTTCCTGATTTTCAACTCGTTTTTGCATAATTTAAGCTGATTATGCTAATTATGAAAGGTTGTATGACTTCACAATGGTAACATATGGATTTCTGGACCTCACAAACATGGACTTAGACGCTTAGATCACCTTTATAAGTTACCTAGAAGCAAAGTTATTGCCATTTCCCGTTTTTGGCAATTAATTGGCTAATTATGCTAATTACACATGCTAAACCCAAAAAGAAAAATTGAAGACATGTTTTTTTGGCATTGTGAGAACCCCAAGAATGAAGATATACATGTCTCCAACAATTATCATTCCAAAATTACAACCAGCAGAATCACTTGATTGGCTCCCCCACTATAAGGGTTAGGGACGGTCCGTTTAAAAGGAATAATTGGTATAGTCCATATGGGGGGGGGGGCCATCAAATAATAATTTGAGCACTTGGGGGGACCATGTTTTTTTTATTTTGTCTGTAGGGGGGGGCCATGCAACTTTAATTGGTTGAATTTTGTAATTAAAAATGCTTAGCTTTGTTGTTTATCTAAATAACATCAAGTTAGTATATCAAAGTTTCACCCCTACATAGTTGACTCAACTTGGTACATTCCACTTCTACACGTCCCTCGGCCCCGCCCCCTCCTCTGCTCTGTTCTGTTCACTGCGTTGTGGACATTCGCTGTGTGCTGTGCTCACACAGGAGGAGTTTCCTGGTATAGCAGCTGGATACATATATATAGTCTTAAACAAACACCTTATTTGTTGTCACAACTCGAAAATTTCACTTACCAAGAGAGGAATGTATGCATACTTCCTGTTTTTTCCCCCAAAAAAGAAAAGCATGTAGAAAAAAAAGGTGTCTCAGTCACTCACTCACACACACACACACACACACACACACACAGCTGCAGTGGGAAGTAGTCAAAGTCAAGGAGAGAGAAAAGACTCATGCATCCTTTGTTTACTAATATGCTTGGTTTCAATATCACAGTTGCTCAATCTTTCTTTAGTTTGGAGTGTTTTTGTAACCCCAAGAGGGCACCTATGGAACCAAATGGACCCCCGACATCAAATAGTGTGTTATAAAATTTGCCTCTATTGATAAACCATATAGGCTATAGCAGCAATTATGTTAAACTATCTAGTACAATAACGGGTGGCTCTTAATAGCCGCTTTGTGAGTTTCTGTAACCCAGAGAAGGGGACCCTCAAGGCTGTCATGGGTCCAGTGGTGGAAAAAGTAGTCAAATTATTTAAGTAAAAGTATCAATACCATAATGAAGAAATACCCAGATACAAGTAAACGTCTGGAATTCAAAATTTACTTGAGTAAAAGTACAGAAGTATTGGCATCAAAATGTACTGAAAGTACCAAAAGTAAAAGTACTCATGCAGAATGTCCTGTTCTTTTCTGATCTTTTGAAAATAGCAGATCTACAAGCTCACAATGCAATGCGTCACGTTTATTTTCAAATGGCCAAAAATGTATAGGCTATAGGGCTGAAGTGGTTGATGTAGGTAATCAAAATATACAAAGTAACTAGTAACTAAAGTTTTCAAATAATTGTAGTGGAGAAAAAGTACAATATTTGTCTCTGAGATGTAGTGGAGTAAAAGTATTACAGTATTGGAAATTGGAAATACTCAAGTAAAGAATAAATACCTCAAAATTAAAAAGTACAGTACTTAAGTAAATGTACTTAGTTACTTTACATCACTGCATGGGTTTCTCCTGTTGTCTTGAATACAAAAAAACATTGTTTATAGTTGGGGGGGACATGCATTTTCCTCAAGTCTCTAAGGGGGGGTCACCCAAAAATATTTGAAGGGTGTGGGGGGGCCAAGGAAAAATATAAAAATGATATCACGAATGGTCCCTTAGGTTTTAGGGTTAGGTTTAGGCATAGTTTTACTGAGGTTAGGGTTTGGGTTAGGTTTAGCCGGCATAGTGGCATTCACCAGGTTACCATTCACCAGCGTCGAACTAATGGGACGTCGAACAAATGTTACGTCGCAATATCGACACGCTCCCTCGATCTTCAGTTTTTGTTAAGTTTTTTAGTTTTTCAGGCGAAGGACCCCTTAACTGACAGAGATGAAGCAAGGACTGACGAAGACCCTTTGCAGGTCAAAACGTTGCCAATAAAAAAATCTCTTTGGGAGCTTAAGACGGTGTGCAGGCCTCCTCCTTTGTTGCTCTGTACGTATTTTTGCTCAGCACCCGGAAAGTTTTTGTAATATGTGCGTGCTCATTTGACTTCTCATGAAGCAAGGACCCCCATCACATATTGAGGACCCCCCTCGAAAACGGAATGCTGCATCTCATGGGGCCTCTGGTTAAATTTCAAATTAAATATCGTAAATTGTGTTGCAACCATTTTTTGATAGATTTCTCAGATAGCTTCCTAGACTTGTTTGACAGCACTGTCATCAGTGTTGTTTTGTTGATGTGTGTTGTCAGACATTTAACCCATTAAGACCTGGAACCACTTTAACCATTATTTTATGCTTCAGCTATTCAAAAAAATAGCAGATATACAAGCTCACAGCGCGGCACAGAGTGCCGTGCTGTGAGCTGCTATTTTTTGAAAGTCAAAGCATAAAATGGTTAAAGTGGTTAAAATCGAGAGTGACAAGGATGCGTTCCCGGTCTTTCCCTCTACAGTACACCAAATGTCTTTGCCGAAAATAGCAGATCTACAAGTTCACAACGTGTCGCAGCACACCACATCGTGAGCTTCTAGATGTGCTATTTGTTCCCCTGAGAATAAGGATGCTATTAGGGTACTAAGTGGTTCATGTAATAAATAAATAAATAAAAGTTCCTATTACACAGATTTGGCAACACCCTGTGGTGATAACACTTCCCCCTGTCTTTCTCCCAGCCTCATTCTGTCAAAATGTGATTTAGAACATATGGGTGAATTCACAGGGGGTCCTCAGCGTGGGATGGCTCAAAGTAGCTGACAGAGTACAGCATCTTGCAATGGGCCTGGTGTACAAGATACACTACACCTCCAAGATTCCCATGTACCTGACAAACTACTTCTTAAAGGTCAAGGATGTTCACGATCACAACACCAGAGGCAGCTCCACTAATCATCATCAACGTAGATTTAACACTAAACAAGGCTCTAACTCGTTCTCCTGCTACACCATCAACATGTGGAACGCCCTTCCTCAAGCCCTAAAGGAGAGCAAATCCCTAGCCTCCTTCAAAATTGGTATGAAAAGTCACCTTCAGACAGCTGCTACCCGTGACTTGTAAATAGATTAAGCCCCCATGCTCCCCCCTCCCCCTTTTTTTCCTTTTTTCTGCCTTTGTATTTGATGTTATGCTTTTGAAACTGATATTATCCTAGATAAAGTACTATGTTCTATCCGTCTGTCTTTCAATGTTATATGAGATACTTAAAGCTATACTGTGTAAGATTCTCAACTAGTGGTCAGTAGCCCTATAGCAAACCGCGGTCGCGTTCGCGTCTTTCGCCCGTTTTTCGTACCTTCACACCCCCGCGTCTGCCTCCACAACGCCGAGAGCTATCTTTGGAGGGGTCCCTGGTTCCTGTGCGTTCAGGCATTCCGGAGAAACGGACTACTTCACCCTGCCTGGTAGGCGAGATTACCTTTTGAGTAAAGAGACACACGGGCGACTACAAATATGGCGACCCCACTTCAAGATGCGCTGTGATTGGCCGGTAGTGTACCATGTGTGCATGATCGGCAATGTGATTGGGCAACGTATACACAACGTATACAGATGATGCAGATTACGTCAATTTTGCGCGAAATCCGGTCCACGGCCAGGATCATAGAAAACATATAAAGAGAAGGCTTCAGAAGCTGAAAATAACGGAGTGGGTGTTCTAAAACTTTAGCGATTTAACAGTTAGGACAATTTTAAGATTTGTTTTATAAAAAAAGTTACATGGTACAACTTTAAAGTGTGGTTCCTGTGGAAATAAGCCTCGGCTTTCTAGGATCTCCTTTTAGTTGACCTTGTACCAGTGATTTGTACTGTCATGAAACTGTACTTTTTTCTATTGCAATCTTCTAATAAATTCTTCAATCAATCAATCAGAATCACAGTTACTATGGCAGGGGCACTGCCAAAATCCTTTTACGTTAAACTCTAGCATCCCTATTCTGGGGGGAACGATTGCCGAAATCGAACGCTGCGACGCGTTGTAAGCTTGTAGATCAGCAATTTTTGCCAAAGAGATTTGGTGTACAGGGAAGACCAAGTACAGAGCCAAAGGTCAAGTGAGTTTGAGTGTGTTTATGGTTTACAGTTCTACTGCCAGATGTTATTATTTATTTATTGGGTCTGGTGCCAGCAAAAAGCAGCTTACCTTTGCGATGTTATAGAAAATTATATTGATCATTTTCAAACGAATTCTTTCTACAATACAACGCTCATATGTGTACTTTAGCCGAGCTGGTGGCAGAGGGCAGCCTTATGCAAAGAATGACTGTGAATTGGGCCGCTTCGCTTGCCATCCATTCAGAGCATAGAAATGAATTTTCTAGAACAGATCCACAGAAAACAGCCAGGAAGTGATTTGGGACTCCATTATTGCTAACGTGCGGTGGATTTTTGAGAGCAGTGTTACAGGAGATGTTTTTACTGTACACGGCGGCGCGACCCCCCCATCAGCTTACAGTCATCAAGAACGAGCCGCATTGGCAACGAGCTGGGTTGAAAATTGGGGCGAACGGGAACGTCCGAAGCGGTAAAAGAGTTAAATATATACACATTAACACAAATGACAAATCCAATATATTAATACAAAAGATAATGTGTAAACAAACAATAAAACATGAATTCTACAAGGGTGCTGTCAAACAATTCTATGAAATCTTAAATGTACATAAATGTAGTGGGGGGGTCCCTGCTTCGTCTTGCTCTCAGCTACGGGATCCTCGGCTTGAACTACGTTGAAGACCACTGTCAGGTGCCGGTGGTCAAAAATGTAACTTTGAACAGGTATAACTCATGCCCTGTTGACCTACAGCCATGAAACATCGATGCACATACTGTGTGCGTCTCCTCATGCCGAACAACTTTCGTGTTTTGACTTTTGACCTCATAGATGAATTATAATATCATATTTTATTTCATATTTCCGGTAGAACTAGCTGTGCTTTATGAAACGTGGCAGAATGGTTAGAGGATCATGCAAAACGGACAAGAAACAAAACTCTCTCTCCGAACCCCTGCTGAGGTGGAGCACCACACCTACCATCAGCTCCCAGTACTTGCCGCACGACTTGCCAAGCTGTGCTACTCATACACTGAGTTGGCGGTGCCCGGAATTGAACCTATGACCTTGCGGTACAAAGGCGAGAGCTCTACCGACTGAGCTACCCGAGCACTGCTCCAAACCATATTGAGTAACTGCTAACTTGCATAATGTCTTCACACTGGGACTCAAGTCTAAGATGTAGGCCTACAGGTCATCCGGTGTATTCCATCCTCCAATACGATCGATCTCCCACATTGCAACAGCACATCCCAGCCATCCTTGAACAGGGGGTGAAAGTGGGTGGAGGTGGGTCGTGATGCATGGGTCGTGATTTATTTTTCTCTTCTTTCTTTTTCTCTCGCTTGCAAGTACAGAGACCTTTGGCTCTGTACTTGCAAGCACCGATAACGGGGTGCTTGCAGATATATATCGTCACTGTCAGGCAGAAACCTTGTATCTCCAAGTTAAATTTGTACATTTTTTCACAAAGTAAAGCCCTGCTTCATCATACAAGGCCGTCGCACAAAAGTACTGAAAACAGCAGATCTACAAGCTTGTAGATCGGCTGTTTTCACTAGTTTAAATCATTTTAAAAATTATAAATACAAAACAAACGGTTTTGGACATACAAGGTTTCCACCCGACAACGACGATATATATATATTTTTTTTTTCCAACCATGCTTGCACCATTTCCTTTACACAAATGCCGCTAAATGTCGGCTAAATGTCATAGCCTTTCCAGTGTCCACATTGACAGACAAGCTGACCTCTCTCTCCATGTGTGTTAAAGGATTTCAAGTCCACATTAGTGCAAAGTAAATTAGTACGTATATTCTGTACAATCTTTCTTACTTGAGCATAACCATTTTTCAATACTTGATACATCGCGCCACATCTCAGAGGCAAATATTGTACTTTTTAATTGTCACAAAACAGACAATGATCACTTACTGTAAGCCCTAGCTGTTTTATACTTCGGCTATACGGAAACAGCCAATCTATAAGCCCACGCACAGCGCAAGGGATTGTAGATCTGTTTTCAAGAACATTTGGTACATTTTACTTTTAGCTTTGGCGCCGTTAAAGGTAGGGTAAGAGATTTCATTTAATTCAAATAATAACAAAATGGGTCTACTGTATGTTCTTATAGTTACTATAGAGTGTTTGGTCCATGTGGACTTCAGCCTTATCTCCTGTGAGGAGAAAAAAGCAGTTTCAGTTTTGGTGGAGGAGACAGGTTTTCCTCCAATCAGGAGAGAGTAGGGCCTTACTCCGCGTCTGTACTCGAGTCAACGTTTTAATAGCCTACATGCCTTTTACTTAGTTGTTACACAGTATTTTTATATTGTAAATTGTTATACTACAACATTTACTTAGGTAAAATAATTATAAAAATAATACTTCTGCACTGCCAAATATGTAGGTATTCCATGTATTATGCTGATGTTGATTATATGATTACATAGCATCCTAACCAGAGGCTTGTGACAGAAGAAAACAAGAGGGGTAGCAAAAAAAAATCATTACCACATAGTGTATAATTTGACTATATATTTGTCTAAAATAGCCAAAATAACCTACTTTCGCTATTTGTGTCCTATGTGTGTGTCTGTGTGTGATCACCTATAATGACAAATGACATGCCCACAATAGAGCCAGCAGATGGGTTAATGGACATATGTTTGCAGACATGAAAACACGTGTATAACATACAGTTAGTGTGTCACATGTACTGTAGATGGACCGCTGGCAATTCTTTGTTGGGCTTTTTTTTACCCATTTCCCCCCTAATTTAGTCGTTATGCCAATTGATTCCACCTCTCACACACATTATCTGTGTGTTGTCATGGCTGTTGTGTCCTACTATCTCACCTGCCAGTGAGGAGCCCCCACCGGGAGGACGTATAGGCAGGGCCTTTGTCCTATACTCCTCCCGTCCTACACTCCGCCTCCCCAGCCCTTAGGACTATGTGCAGTGACAAATTTGCCTGGCGTTGCCAGCCTCTTTCACACACTTCGTTTTGGGAAGAAAGTCTGGGATTTCAGGAAGAGTTTTCATTTCTGGGGTTTGCCCCAAACCACTTGCCCCAAGCCTACAGAAACCACATGCCCCAAGCATACAACCCTGATTGGCCAACCCTTGAAGCTGGTTGGGGAAATAGAATCTCAATGGATCGTTGCCAGACCGTACTACAACACCACTACCGCCAGGGGGTGTTATTGTGTTCGGTCTGGTTTATTAACCAGGCAAGTGACAAATATCACCCTCATGGAGTTACACACCAGTAAGGGACCCCCCTCAAGGAACCACGAGGGTCCCTGGACCATACTTTGAGTTGCTCTTAGCAGAGTGTTTCCAGTGAGCGAACATGCACCACAATCTCAGCACCCTGTTTCACAGAGCCTTCATCTTATGGCTGCTGCGCATATGGCCAGTGTTGCACTGGTCCGGTCACGAGTGTACACCAGGGGTGGACTGGGCATCTGGCATACCGGGCATATGCCTGGTGGGTGGGCCCACTGTAAAAGTGGGCCTGCGGGCCAGAAAACTGTGCCTACGTGTTGCACCCTCTATTTGTTTTTATTTTTTATTGTCCCTTCCACACACTAGGCATACATGGGAGAAAACGTGAGCGGTGGATGTGAGCAGTTCGTTTCCTAACTAATCAGTGCTTGCTCAACAGCGCCCCTTAGTCAACCAGGCCTGCCACTGGTCAGGCCAGCGGTATTGCAACTCATGCATGCTCCATACATACATAGATAGTAACATAGTAACTAACAAACATACAGTACACACGCAGTCACACATAGGAGACGGTGCAATCTGGGAATCCATCGTCAAAGAAAGGGCAACACCTATCGGTCTGTCTCAGAAGCGTAGCGACTGAGGCTGTCTCGAGATATTAGAGACGGTGTGACCACCACTCAAAAATCTGTTCTCCACAACTCATGGTGCTTCACAATAATAAAAAAAAACAATAGAGGAAAAAATGTTAAAAAACATTAAAAAGCTCCTCAGCTCCTTGACAACTTTGGTAAAATAAAGTGCCAATGCATTCAAAGTTCAATATAGATACAGTGTTATTCAAAAGTGCTACGTAAGTATGTTGTTGTTGTTTTTTTTGGTTATTGTGTATTATTTTACTCTTATGTTACTGAGTGTACAGTGCTTTGCTTCAACGCATGCAGTCTTAGATGTTCAATTATCAATGATTGATTTCATTAACTTGACATTCCTTCCACAGCAAACGACCTGCCCTCTGATGTGGACTGTGTTGATGTTATGCCTTCTTATAATAAACTAGACCAGGTCAACCTGGTTGTGCCAGACCCCCTGTCTGTCATCATCATTTATGACATCATGCCTTTTGTAGGCATGTCATCATCATGTCATCATCATATATACCCTTTATATAGAAAACCCGGACAGACATTTGCTTATGTAGGCCTACCCATTTCATGGGTCTGGCAATAATAGATATGTTGGTCCTTGAGCATCACTGACCTGGGGACTGGCGATCGTCCAGGGCTGGTCACCATGGCAACCGGAGGTCTCGTCTGTGTTGTGGAGCAGCAGGTTAATGAGCTCCATCCCGTCCTGGACCTGTGCAGTATGAGACAAGCTCTGTGATTGGTCTATATGACACAAGCTCTGGGATTGGTCTGTGTGTGTGTGTATGAGACAAGCTCAGAGGCAACACGATGCCAGCTCTATGACTGCAGTCCTGCTAGACCAGGGCTGCCCAAAAGGTAGATCGGGATCTACCAGTAGATCACAGGCTGTGCAAGTAGATCACAAGACATGCCCTTAAAAATATATAATTAAAATATTAAAGAATTATGGCTGGGATGCGATTAAAAAAATTAATCTAATTAATTACAGGCTCTGTGATTAATTAATCGCAATTAATCACATTTTAATTGCACATCGATATTTGACCTGAGAAGCATTTTTTTTCAAGTATTAAAACACATTTTGTTGTACGAGTGAATCAACAAGTGAGTTTTTTAAATCTAAATTTCGCATCCACTGGGCCAAGCAAAGTGCTCTGATCGGCTACTTCTCCCTTTGCGTTTGTTGTCTCTTCTTGGTTGGTGCATCGCTATGATCAGTATGCCCGAAACTGAAGGTTCTGTTGTGCAAAAACTAAGTGTGATTAAAATGCGTAATGTTTTTTTAATCAAGTTAATTTTCTGTAATTAATTAATCACAATTAATCAGTTTAAGTCCCAGCCTTAAAAAAAAGTAGAAACAAAAATCACAAAACCCCTCTTTTTGGCACCTGTCACTTAAATTAAGTTGACTTGATAGATCAAGAAATCAAGACATATCAAGAAGGGCCTGTCAGCTCCCTTCATAGCTTCTAAAGTAGGCAAACCTGCCCATGCAATGCTTTGTTTCAACTATCAGTAGCATTACAAAGAACCCTGAAAACCTACCACTTCCATACGGAATGGGATGAGGACTTTTACCCCCTTTACTTCCCATTCCAAGTTCATTTGTCTTACGCCTGTAACGCCTGTGTTGCTATTCCAAAGCCGCCACAAACATATTCGCGTGGGTAGACCATGTTGACCTGGCCGTTTTAAAAGTAGCTCCCAAGTCCAACAAGTCTGGGCACCCCTGTGCTAGACTAAATGCCTCCCTGTCTCTGAGCATCATGACGAAAGGAAGCAATAATAATACAACACACACACACACACACACACACACACACACACACACACACACACACACGCGCGCGCGCGCACACACGCACACACGCACACTCGCACATGAGAGGCCGCCGAACAGACTGGTTATTTTCTCTGCCCAGTGGATGGGAAATATATTATTCGAACATAAAAAGGTGCTTAAAATGTGCTTTGACATGGAATTAAAGGAAACAAAATGAAAGCAAAGCATATAGGCCTAGGCCTACTTGTTGAGCCAGAGTTTGTTCACACACACAAACAAGGAAACAAGAGGATTTCCCGGGAGAAACGTCTGTTTGTGATTTAGAGTAGAAAGATTCCCTTTGCACTCACTTTGCCTTATGTTTGGACAACGTTCTCACTCCCAAGAGGGCAAACTTCCTGGGACGGACGTCCTAAGAAGTCAAAGGTTTGACTGGAAGGGAGTACTGACAATTCACATGTTGACTAGAGGGGATATGAGTTACGGTTCTGTCCCTGTTCTGTCTGCGACGTTTTGAACTTGTAAATCTGGTACTTCTCATTTTACGTATGTACTGAAAAGCAACAGTTTTGGACATTATGCTAAACTGAGACTGAGACGCACAGGACATCTGCTCTAGAATGGAATCCTTTAAAGGAGCATTCTGCCTTTCTTCATCATCTATTGCAGTGTTTCTCAACCTTTTTTCTGCATGGGCACACTTTTCATGTCCCAAGAATCCATGGGCACCAACATAATACAGGGGTGTAAATAGCATCACTGTCGGGAAGAAACCTTGTATCTCCAAGTTTCAAATGTGTAAGTTTCTTCGCAAAGTAAAGCCCTGCATCATCATACAAGGCTGTCGCACAACAATAGCGAAAACAGCCGATCTACAAGCACACAACGCCTCGCGGCTCGCTCCGCGAGGCGTTGTGTGCTTGTAGATCGGCTGTTTTCACTAGTTTAAATCATTTTTTAAATCATAAATACAATACTGGCTTTCAAGCAGTTTCAAGGGGCACACTTGGCCCTTCTCAGGGGCACACCAAAGGTCCCCAGGCACAGTGGTTGAAAAACACTGATCTATTGTTCCGCACTGATGTGAATAACACACACAATACATGTCATCAACAGATACAATTTTAAACAATATGTGGGATACATATTGTTTAAAATTGTATCTGTTGATGACATGTATTGTGTGTGTTATTAGGAGAAAAGGGGAAACATGTCAGCAGCAGTGAATGACACCTCCTTTCTATGCAAGACACGTCCTGGTGCCTTGCATGGAATGGGTGAATGTAATCCACATTGTAAAGCACTTTGGAGGAAGGTGCTAATATGAATTCACTTTTTACCAATTAGCCATTTGTGTCAGAGGTGGGCTGTGGATGGTTTGGAAATCGGTGGCATCGTCTATTCTTTTCTTATGTTTTATTAACACTTCTATCAGCATGCAAAGTTCACATTCTACTGTTCTGCCACCAAAATGCCATAAATCTTACTCAAGTAAAAGTATCAATACTGCAATGTAGAAATACTCTGTTACAAGTAAAAGTCGAGTTCTATACCGAGTAAAAGTATGAAAGTGTTGGCATCACAATCTACATAAAGTACCAAAAGTAAAAGTACAAAAATGTTTGAAAATAGCAGATCTACGAGCTCACAATGCGTAGCGATGCGACACGTTAGCCACGGTATAAAAGTAAAGCTAAAGTGGTTTATGTATGTTTTTAATATTATGATTCATATCTGCAAAGTAACTAGTAGCTGACGTTTACAAGTAAATGTAGTGGAGTAAAAGTACAATATTTAAATCCGAGATGTAGTGGAGTAGAAGTAAAAGTAAGAAATTGGAAATACGGTACTCAAATTACAAATACCTCAAAATTGTACTTAGCATACTTAGTTACTTTACACCACTGCCCGACGCCATCCATTAAAACCCATTTAGGCCAAGAATTATTGAATGCTTTAGCAATTGAAAAATAGCAGATCTACAAGCTCCTAGAGCTTGTAGATCTGCTATTTTTGAAAAAGTCGTGAAAATGTGTGCAAATCTTTGAATATATGTATTTTTAAAGCAAACGTTTGTAACTCAAATTTTGCTTCTGGGCGGTCCCTGGAACTAAATATTTTGAGATGCGGGTCCGTGGCCAAATAAATATCATTTTGGGGGTCCTTCACATGAAAAGGTTTGAGAACCACTGACATAGTAGTCTCTCAAGAACAGACTAACTGAGCTCCAGTTAAGTGAAAAGGACCTTTTCTTTGACGATGGCTGGCCAGATTGCTGACATAGAAACATAGGTTTTTCAAAAAACCTTAGAAGGATTCAAAAGACACTTATAGAATCGGGTAAAATTCTAATTTTCACGATTTTTCAAAAATAGCAGATCTACAAGCTCGCAGTGCGGCACTCGGTGCCGCGCTGTGAGCTTGTATATCTGCTATTTTGTAATAGTTAAAGCATAAAATAATGATACACATTAATGTGTACCCGTTCTAAATGAGTTAAAGGACACTGGTTTCTTTCAAAACTGGACTGATCCATCCATCTAATCAGAAGACCACAAGGGGACGTAAATGTAATGTTTTTGTACATATATGACATGTATTATTGTGTATGCTATGCTGATGAATTGAATACACAGGACCACAATGGAAACAAGTCCCCAGGACATTGCTGTGTTATCCTTTTAGCTTCAAATGTCTTACTGTACAACGTGCTCTTTACATTTCTGATTAATAAAGTCATCGACCGACCGACTGACCAATCGACCGATCTACCTACCAACCAACCAACCAACCAACCAACCAAACAACCAAACAACCAACCAACCAACCAACCAACCAACCAACCAATCAATCAGTGGCGTCAGTTCAGAAAAAGCTAAGGTATGGCAACATGACTGGTGGATTTATATTTAAAAGTAAAAGTAACTTTTATTTTCCCCCCCTTGGCCCAGGATATGGCAGGTCAGGGTACTAAAGTATCGTTAGATTTTCAATAGGAATTCAATTATAAAAAATCATTTTTCTCTCAATTTTCTAATTTTCTAGCTCCCCATAAAATCAAACATTGGTTCATTTTTCCAATTTTCTAGCTTGCAAAAAAATCAGGAAAATGCTTCAATTTTTTAAATGTGTGATTCATATTTGTCATTATTTGATTTGGAACCGACAAAGGAAAAACATCTTTAAAAAAGGTATTTTTCATTTTTTTACCACATTACGAATATCAAAAATGGACCAATTTTTCAAATTTTCTAGCTTGCAAAAAAATCAGGAAAATGCTTCAATTTTTTTAATGTGTGATTCGTCTTTGTCATTATTTGATTTGGAACCGACAAAGGAAAAACATCTTGAGAAAGGTATTTCTTAAAGCCATACTGTGTAAGATGCCCAACTAGTGGTCATTAGCCCTATAGCAAACCGCGGTCGCGTCCGCGTCTTTCGGACGTTTTTCGTACCTTCAGACCCCCGTGTCTGCCTCCACCTCGCTGAGATCTATCTTTTAAGGGGTCCCTTGTTCCTGTGCGTTCAGTAATTCCAGAGATACGGACTCCTTCACCCTGCCTGGTAGGCGAAATTACCTAGAGAAGGGATGGTAAAAACGGGCGACAACAAATATGGCTGCCATAGCGACCCCACTTCAAGATGCGCTGTGATTGGCCGGCAGTTGTATAACCCTCGCTGTGATTGGCCGGTAGTGTGATGACGCAATTTTGGCGCGAGATCCGGTCCACGGCAAGGATCTCAGTTTACATACAGAGAAGGCTTTACAGGCTGAAATTCACGGCGCGGATCTTCTAAAACTTTTGTGATTTAATAGTTAGGAGAATTTTAAGATTTGTTTTATAAAAAAAGTTACATAGTACAACTTTAATTTCTTACCCCATTACAACAATCAAAAAATGGGCCCATTTTTCCAATTTTCTAGCCCACAAAAAAATCAGGAAAATGCTTAAAATTTGCTCAATTTTTTGAATGTGTGATTCATATTTTGGCATTATTTGATTTGGAACCGACAAACAAAAAATAGGCCCATTATTCAATTTTCAAGTCCAGGAAAGAAATCGTCATCATGAATGTCACGTGACCACGTGTCAAGTCACATGGTACACAACTTCAAAATAAAAGCTGTAGGCTAGTCTAACATCCAAGTAATAGGATCAACATGCAGGCAGGCAGGGGGTCCATGAGGGGTTTACAAGGGGGTCCATGGCTGGTTCCCAAAGTGTGGTTTGCGGACCCCCAGGGTTTCTATGGCTGGTTCACAACAGCCTGGTACACGTACAGCCATGGCTGGTTCCCAAAGTGTGGTTCGGGGACCTCTTGAGGTCCATGACGGATTTCCAAGGGGGTCCATGGCTGGTTAGCAATAAATGTGGTTCGGGGACCTCTGGGGGTCCCTGAGGGGTTTCCAAAGGGGTCCATGGCTGGTTAGCAATAAGTGTAATTGCGACCGTAGGTCGCTACTTACTATCACAGCCTGCACAAACTGTCCGTCTGTCTGTCTGTCTGTCTGTCTGTCTGTCCCTCTGTCTGTCACACCTCACACGTCACACTATTGCCCTGCTCATATCTCCGCAACCGTTGGCCCGATCCATGCCAAATTTTGCACACACGCTCCTTGCCTGCCAAACTACAACCTCCAAGGACCCCCGGACCTCCAGGGACCCCCAGGTCCCTGGGGGACCCCCAGATGTAAAAAATGACCAAATATGCAAAAATGACCAAATGACCACCCCAACGGGGCTGCTCACGGGGAATTCCCGGGGACCACCGACTCCTGCTGCTCCAGAACGGATGCCAAAGTGGTGGCGCCCCCAGTGGAGGACCCCCTCCACTGCAGCTCACATAAAATGCCGTAACTCGGGCTAGGAGCGTCCGGGAGAGCCGGGGCCGGTACCTATTCGTCCGCCAAGGCAACGCGGAGACCCCACCCCTCATTTCTCACATGGCCCTCTTCTAGCGCCACCATGATGCCGATTCTTGCAAAACACATTTTTGGACACTGCTCCTACAGATTTTGCCCTAAAATCACGCACATCGGTACACAGTATGTCTACACATTGCCCACACAACTAGGAACCAATGGCAGTTACAGCCCTCTTTGTGTATACATGTGACCTACGGTCGCTTATCTCCCGATTAGGGAGTCTTACTGGTAGTGTAATAGGTGAAATAGTGTAATAGTGCATTACTTGTAATATTGAAATAGCATAAATGTTATTGTGACCGTTATGTCACAGTTACTATCAAAACCTCGACCAGCTGTGAGTCCGTCCGTCCGTTCGTCCGTCAGTCAGTCAGTCTGTCTGTCTGTCTGTCTGTCTGTCACACGTCACACTATTGCCCTGCTCATATCTCCGCAACCGTTGGCCCGATCCATGCCAAATTTTGCACACACGCTCCTTGCCTGCCAAACTACAACCTCCAAGGACCCCCGGACCTCCAGGGACCCCCAGGTCCCTGGGGGACCCCCAGATGTAAAAAATGACCAAATATGCAAAAATGACCAAATGACCACCCCAACGGGGCTGCTCACGGGGAATTCCCGGGGACCACCGACTCCTGCTGCTCCAGAACGGATGCCAAAGTGGTGGCGCCCCCAGTGGAGGACCCCCTCCACTGCAGCTCACATAAAATGCCGTAACTCGGGCTAGGAGCGTCCGGGAGAGCCGGGGCCGGTACCTATTCGTCCGCCAAGGCAACGCGGAGACCCCACCCCTCATTTCTCACATGGCCCTCTTCTAGCGCCACCATGATGCCGATTCTTGCAAAACACATTTTTGGACACTGCTCCTACAGATTTTGCCCTAAAATCACGCACATCGGTACACAGTATGTCTACACATTGCCCACACAACTAGGAACCAATGGCAGTTACAGCCCTCTTTGTGTATACATGTGACCTACGGTCGCTTATCTCCCGATTAGGGAGTCTTACTGGTAGTGTAATAGGTGAAATAGTGTAATAGTGCATTACTTGTAATATTGAAATAGCATAAATGTTATTGTGACCGTTATGTCACAGTTACTATCAAAACCTCGACCAGCTGTGAGTCCGTCCGTCCGTTCGTCCGTCAGTCAGTCAGTCTGTCTGTCTGTCTGTCTGTCTGTCACACGTCACACTTTTGCCCTGCTCATATCTCCGCAACCGTTGCCCAGATCCATGCCAAATTTTGCACACATACTCCTTGCCTGCCAAACCACAACCTCCACCCATCAATTCACACATGACCCTCTTCTAGCGCCACCATGAGGCCGATTCTTGCAAAACAAATTTTTGGACACAGCTCCTAAATTTTTTGTCCTAAAATCACGCAAATCGGTACACAGTATGTCTACACTCATGTCATCAACATGGATCTGTCCCATATAGCGCCACCTTCAGGCCGATTTTTGAAAACACATTTTTGGACACTGCCCTAAAATCACCCTATTAGGGAGTCTTACTGGTAGTGTAATAGCGCAATAAGGGTAATAGTGTAATATTGTAATAAGTGTAATAATATAATAGTGTAATTGCGACCGTCAGGTCGCAGTTACTATCAAAACCTCCACCAGCTGTCAGTCTGTCAGTCAGTCTGTCAGTCAGACTTTCAGTCACACTTTTTCCCTTCTCATAGTGATTTTGGCTGCCAAACCACTACCCCCATTTCTCCCTCTTCTAGCGCCACCATGAGGCAGCTTCTTGCAAAACACATTTTTGGACACTGCTCCTACAAATTTTGCCCTAAAATCACGCAAAGCGGTACACAGTATGTCTACACTGTCCAAGATAGCGCCACCATCAGGGCGATTTTTCAAACACATTTTTGGACTCTGCTTTTACAGATTTTGCCGTAAAATCACGGCAAAGCGTGATTTTAGGATGCCATGATGGTGGCGCTATCTCGGACAGATCCATGCTGATGACATGAGTGTAGACATAATGTGTACCGCTTTACGTGATTTTAGGGCAGAATTTGTAGGAGCAGTGTCCCAAAAAGTATGTGTTTTGCAAGAAGCGGCCTCATGGTGGCGCTAGAAGAGGGAGAAATGGGGTAGTGGTTTGGCAGCCAAAACCACTATGAGAAGGGCAAAAGTGTGACTGAAAGTCTGACTGACAGACTGACTGACAGACTGACAGCTGGTGGAGGTTTTGATAAGAATGCACTATTACACTATTTCACCTATTACACTACCAGTAAGACTCCCTAATCGGGAGATAAGCACAAAAAGGCCAAAAGTTTGTTTTACCAAAATCGTCCTGATGGTGGCGCTGGATGGGACAGATGCGTTTTGATTACATGACTGTAGAGATACTGTGCGATTTGTGTGATTTTAGGGCAAAATCTGTAGGAGCAGTGTCCAAAAATGTGTTTTAAAAAATCGGCCTGAAGGTGGCGCTATATGGGACAGATCCAAGTTGATGACATGAGTGTAGACATACTGTGTACCGATTTGTGTGATTTTAGGGCAAAAATTTTAGGAGCAGTGTCCAAAAATGTGTTTTGCAGAATCGGCCTCATGGTGGCGCTAGAAGAGGGCCATATGAGAAATGAGAGGTGGGGTCTCCGACGAATAGGTACCGGCCCCCGGCTCTCCCGGTCGCTCCTAGCCCGAGTTAAGGCATTTTATGTGAGCTGCAGTGGAGGGGGTCCTCCACTGGGGGCGCCACCACTTTTGCATCCGTTCTGGAGCACCAGGAGTCGGTGGTCCCCGGGAATTCCCCGTGAGCAGCCCCTTTGGGGTGGTCTTTTTTGCACATTTGGTCATTTTTTACACCTGGGGGTCCCCCAGGGACCTGGGGGTCCCTGGAGCTCCGGGGGTCCTTCGAGGTTGTAGTTTGGCAGGCAAGGAGTTTGTATGGAAATTTTGGCATGGATCGGGGCAACGGTGGCGGAGATATGAGTAGGGGGAAAGTGTGACGTGTGACGAGTGACGTGACGGAGGGAAGGACAGGCTGACGGCTGGTGGAGGTTTGGATAGAGTGTAAAAGTAACTGCGACCTACTACGGTCGCAATTAAACACACTTATTGCTAACCAGCCATGGACCCCCTTGGAAACCCCTCAGGGACCCCCAGAGGTCCCCGAACCACACTTTGAGAACCAGCCATGGACCCCCTTGGAAATCCGTCATGGACCTCCAGAGGTCCCCGAACCACACTTTGGGAACCAGCCATGGCTGTACGTGTACCAGGCTGTTGTGAACCAGCCATAGAAACCCTGGGGGTCCCCAAACCACACTTTGGGAACCAGCCATGGACCCCCTTGTAAACCCCTCATGGACCCCCTGCCTGCCTGCATGTTGATCCTATTACTTGTTGGATGTTAGACTAGCCTACAGCTTTTATTTTGAAGTTGTGTACCATGTGACTTGACACGTGGTCACGTGACATTCATGATGACGATTTCTTTCCTCGACTTGAAAATTGAATAATGGGCCTATTTTTTGTTTGTCGGTTCCAAATCAAATAATGCCAAAATATGAATCACACATTCAAAAAATTGAGCAAATTTTAAGCATTTTCCTGACTTTTTTGTGGGCTAGAAAATTGGAAAAATGGGCCCATTTTTTGATTGTTGTAATGGGGTAAGAAATTAAGAAATACCTTTTTCAAGATGTTTTTCCTTTGTCGGTTCCAAATCAAATAATGACAAAGACGAATCACACATTTAAAAAAATTGAAGCATTTTCCTGATTTTTTTGCAAGCTAGAAAATTTGAAAAATTGGTCCATTTTTTGATATTCGTAATGTGGTAAAAAAATGAAAAATACCTTTTTTAAAGATGTTTTTCCTTTGTCGGTTCCAAATCAAATAATGACAAATATGAATCACACATTTAAAAAATTGAAGCATTTTCCTGATTTTTTTGCAAGCTAGAAAATTGGAAAAATGAACCAATATTTGATTTTATGGGGAGCTAGAAAATTAGAAAATTGAGAGAAAAATGTGTACCGCTTTACGTGATTTTAGGGCAGAATTTGTAGGAGCAGTGTCCCAAAAAGTATGTGTTTTGCAAGAAGCGGCCTCATGGTGGCGCTAGAAGAGGGAGAAATGGGGTAGTGGTTTGGCAGCCAAAACCACTATGAGAAGGGCAAAAGTGTGACTGAAAGTCTGACTGACAGACTGACTGACAGACTGACAGCTGGTGGAGGTTTTGATAAGAATGCACTATTACACTATTTCACCTATTACACTACCAGTAAGACTCCCTAATCGGGAGATAAGCACAAAAAGGCCAAAAGTTTGTTTTACCAAAATCGTCCTGATGGTGGCGCTGGATGGGACAGATGCGTTTTGATTACATGACTGTAGAGATACTGTGCGATTTGTGTGATTTTAGGGCAAAATCTGTAGGAGCAGTGTCCAAAAATGTGTTTTAAAAAATCGGCCTGAAGGTGGCGCTATATGGGACAGATCCAAGTTGATGACATGAGTGTAGACATACTGTGTACCGATTTGTGTGATTTTAGGGCAAAAATTTTAGGAGCAGTGTCCAAAAATGTGTTTTGCAGAATCGGCCTCATGGTGGCGCTAGAAGAGGGCCATATGAGAAATGAGAGGTGGGGTCTCCGACGAATAGGTACCGGCCCCCGGCTCTCCCGGTCGCTCCTAGCCCGAGTTAAGGCATTTTATGTGAGCTGCAGTGGAGGGGGTCCTCCACTGGGGGCGCCACCACTTTTGCATCCGTTCTGGAGCACCAGGAGTCGGTGGTCCCCGGGAATTCCCCGTGAGCAGCCCCTTTGGGGTGGTCTTTTTTGCACATTTGGTCATTTTTTACACCTGGGGGTCCCCCAGGGACCTGGGGGTCCCTGGAGCTCCGGGGGTCCTTCGAGGTTTTAGTTTGGCAGGCAAGGAGTTTGTATGGAAATTTTGGCATGGATCGGGGCAACGGTGGCGGAGATATGAGTAGGGGGAAAGTGTGACGTGTGACGAGTGACGTGACGGAGGGAAGGACAGGCTGACGGCTGGTGGAGGTTTGGATAGAGTGTAAAAGTAACTGCGACCTACTACGGTCGCAATTAAACACACTTATTGCTAACCAGCCATGGACCCCCTTGGAAACCCCTCAGGGACCCCCAGAGGTCCCCGAACCACACTTTGAGAACCAGCCATGGACCCCCTTGGAAATCCGTCATGGACCTCCAGAGGTCCCCGAACCACACTTTGGGAACCAGCCATGGCTGTACGTGTACCAGGCTGTTGTGAACCAGCCATAGAAACCCTGGGGGTCCCCAAACCACACTTTGGGAACCAGCCATGGACCCCCTTGTAAACCCCTCATGGACCCCCTGCCTGCCTGCATGTTGATCCTATTACTTGTTGGATGTTAGACTAGCCTACAGCTTTTATTTTGAAGTTGTGTACCATGTGACTTGACACGTGGTCACGTGACATTCATGATGACGATTTCTTTCCTCGACTTGAAAATTGAATAATGGGCCTATTTTTTGTTTGTCGGTTCCAAATCAAATAATGCCAAAATATGAATCACACATTCAAAAAATTGAGCAAATTTTAAGCATTTTCCTGACTTTTTTGTGGGCTAGAAAATTGGAAAAATGGGCCCATTTTTTGATTGTTGTAATGGGGTAAGAAATTAAGAAATACCTTTTTCAAGATGTTTTTCCTTTGTCGGTTCCAAATCAAATAATGACAAAGACGAATCACACATTTAAAAAAATTGAAGCATTTTCCTGATTTTTTTGCAAGCTAGAAAATTTGAAAAATTGGTCCATTTTTTGATATTCGTAATGTGGTAAAAAAATGAAAAATACCTTTTTTAAAGATGTTTTTCCTTTGTCGGTTCCAAATCAAATAATGACAAATATGAATCACACATTTAAAAAATTGAAGCATTTTCCTGATTTTTTTGCAAGCTAGAAAATTGGAAAAATGAACCAATATTTGATTTTATGGGGAGCTAGAAAATTAGAAAATTGAGAGAAAAATGATTTTTTTAAATTGAATTCCTATTGAAAATCTAACGATACTTTAGTACCCTGACCATGGCAGCTGTATACCCCTGCCATACCCAATTGACGCCCCTGCAATCAATCAATCAATCAATCAATCAATCAATCAACCAAATTCTAACTTTCTAGGAAGATTTTAGGCTGTAGTTTCCATTAGCTTGGAATCTCCATGGGTGATGAAATTGGTGGGCAAGTTTCTGAAATCCCCACAGCCCACCTCTAGAGTGAGTGGACAGAAATGGTACTGTAGCCCAGGGTTTGTCATAGTGGGGTGGTGGGTGGTGGGGTGCCACAGAATACTTTAATGATATTTGGAATTTATCAATATCTCTTCAGTTTAACCCTATATGCCTAATAAAATGGACCTGAGTGGCTGAGTTGTACTTGGTGTGATCTTTGTTGCAGATCTACAAGCTCACAACGCGTCACTCTGTGATGCCTTGTGAGCTTGTAGATCGGCTATTTTTGGTGAATGTTTTCCCCAGAATAGGGATGCTAGGGTTTAAGTGATTAAACGTTTAATATTTCTTCCTAAAATAAAAACAGATATTCTCTCAAGTTTTCCTCGTGACATACTGTATCTTATTTACATATTTGACATAAGTGTAAGGTGCTGTAAAGTAACATTGTAATTCAGGGTTGCCGTGGATTAAAACGTTATTTATACGTAGGTGTGCCCTGAGCCAAAACATTTTGAGAACCACTGCTGCAGTCAATTGTATCTTATAATGAGAATCAGGGGATATCTTAAAAAGTCCTGGAATAAATTCCTTACCAAAACATTTCTTCACCAATGTGTTTGTAAAGGTGTCTAGTAACACATCTCACAAAGACTGAAATTCAGTTTCCCTAGGAAAATCTTTGACAGCTAGGGTAATTCTGGGTCTCATTCACTCACTATACACTATACTATAGGGGGAAAAAATCACTCCCAAAAAATATGCTTGAAGTGGGATGTGAGGGGTCTAACTAGGTGTTTTTAATTATTCTGAATCCATTGCAAGCATTTGTTTTGCACAAAAAAACATTCATTGGGCTAAAAACAGCCCATAAAATGATGGTTTAGTGATGAGTCATCACTTTTCACAGTGGTATGGGGGTCCATTTCTAGCCCAAGGAATGTTTTTGGTGCAAAACAAATGCTTGCAATGGATTCAGAATAATTAAAAACACCTAGTTAGACTTTACAAACACATTGGTGAAGAATTTGTTTGGTAAGGAATTTATTCCAGGATTTGACACTATTTCTAAAGATATCCCCTGACTATGAGTGAATCATTGTGAGTCAGTAGTGTGATTATGATGAAGATAATTGGTGTAAAATGCTTGAAGTGTTCCTCTGAGGTGTCATAAATAGCCTAACCAAACCCTAACAAACACACACGTTTGTCTTGGTTGGAGATAACCTGTACTCTGTAACCTGTAACTGACCATACATCACGTTTTAACCACTTCAACTCCCGTGGTGCTTGTAGATCAGCTACATTTGGCGAGGAGATCTTTTGGTGTAGACAGAAAAAAGTGGTCCAAGTCCAGAGACAACTGTACTAGAAGAGGCTTTAAGTGGTTAAAAGGCCTCAAATAATTCACCAATCAGACATTATGTAAACTCAACTACTTGTGGAATGTGGAACCACCAATGGAATGTGTTTGTAGATGTTATGTTTTGTGTCAAATGTTCGCCCCCAGAATAGGGCTGGGAAAATATATAAGTATATAGAACAGGGGTCTTCAACGGTTTGGCCAAGGACCCCTTAGCTGAGAGACAGATGAAGCGGGGACCCCCTCTACATTGTATAAATGTGTGATGCAGATTTTCATCCATTTCATAGACAGATTCATAGACTTGTTTGACAGCACTGTCATCAGTCTATGATTTGTGTTTTAGTTAACTTGACCTTCCACTCTGTACTTGACCTACTCTTTCTTTACCTCTACACCAAACCTATTTGCCGAAAATAGCTGATCTACAAGCTCTTTGAGAGCTTGTAGATCAGCTATTTTTTATTTTATCTTGTAGATCTGCTGTTTTTGGTTAAAGTTCTCCTCAGAATAGGGATGCGAGCGTTCAAGTGGTTAATTTAAAAGAATGATCCTATCACAAAGATTTGGCGGCCCCCCTGTAGTAACTCTGAGGACCCCCTAGGGGTCCCGGACCCCCTGTGGAAGACCCCTGATAAAAAACGTCAGAATAACGCAGCGTTATGAAACTTTCCTCTTCTCCCCCAGATTTGAACCCGGTTTCCTGTGCTGAAGATTTCAGGGCAGGAATTTCATGGAGGCCATGAAGGCCATGGCCTCTGTTATTGCCCATCAGTTTGGCCTTGTGCCCCTCAAACAATGGCATGACCTGAGGCCACAGTGGCCTTAATGCCCCAGCTGACTGTACCACTTTCTCCACTGACTATTTCGTGTCAATATGTAGACAGTAGACACTGTTGTCTCTTTCTTGTCATGTAAACACCATTGTTTTTTTGTTGAGATTCTGAAATCTTAACTCCCCCTTAACTCCATTTTTAAACCAATCCAGTGACTTTGATTGGTGCAGGGCTGAGCATGGATCAGATTGTAAATACCATGTCTATTTCACATCAGATTAGGTTATCATCCTAGGTTAGGTTATCATACCATACAGATTGTATAAGTTATATTGTATTAACATACTCTACCATACCGGTTGTATAAGTTATATTGTATTAACATACTCTACCATACCGGTTGTATAAGTTATATTGTATTAACATACTCTACCATACAGATTGTATTATATTGTATTAACATACTCTACCATACAGATTGTATAAGCTATATTGTATTAACATACTCTACCATACAGATTGTATAAGTTATATTGTATTAACATACTCTACCATACAGATTGTATAAGTTATATTGTATTCATATACTCTAAAATACAGATTGTAAGCTACCGGTATATTGTATTCGCGAGCTCACGCCTCGCGACTCGTGAGCTTGTAGATATTTTCACTACTCACGTGCGATTCTCTTGAATGATGAAGTCCATTAATTTACGTTGAAAAAAAAAGGTTTAAATATGGAACCCCCACAGCCACGTTAAATGTAAACCTCTGTCTTACCTCGTCTTCGATCTGTGTCATAATTCCAGTTATTAAATGCGATTTGGACGGAGAGTACAGTCGCCTACTGTATATCCTATCCTCTGTCAGTGGCTCTGCGTGTGTTTGACTGGCTGACAGATCACAGGACATGTGATAACTCAGATCCAGCTATCAGTCAGCGGGGGGCAAAGGTGAAACTCCACATGGCAAGCTCCACAAGCTGCCTGCGCTCATCACTGTCCAATGGTGTCTCACCTAAAGAATGGGAACCAATCAGGGACAGGCCGGATTAAAAAAGTTGTTGATTGGTTAGAAAAAAAGAAAAGGTAAAGAATAAGAAGCAAAATAAGAAGAAAAAGCAGAAGAAGAAGAAGCAGAAGAAGAAGAAGAGGGGTGTCGCACCAAATTCTGGGCCCTGGGTAATTTAACTACTGAAAAAATAGCAGATCTACAAGCTCACAGCGCGGCACCGAGGGCCGCGCTGCGAGCTTGTAGATCTGCTAAAAATCGTGAAAATGTGTGCAAGTCTTTGAATATTTCAAATCCTTCTAAGGTTTTTTGAAAGATCTATATGTCTATGTCAGCGGTGCTCAAACTTTTTCATGTGAAGGACCCCCATGTATTTGGCCACGGACCCCCATCTCAAAATATTTAGTTCCAGGGACCCCCCAGAAGCAAATTTTGAGTTTACAAATGTTTGCTTAAAGATTACATATTTTACATATAAAACTTTTCCTGCACCTATAGGCTTAAAAATTGCACTTCATAGAATGCCTCTTCAATCGTTTAAAATTAAATTTCCATCCACCTTAATAATCCTCTCACAGAGACTATTGCTAAGTACACACAAAAGTAAATTAAGACTCCACACTTTCTTCCAACAGAGCTTGACACAGCCTATTACTTTACGGGTCTTTTCATTCCACTACTAGAGTCATAATAAGACACATTTGGTTTCACATCCCGTCCAACAGTCATTTAAGTTAAGAGTTGAGTAACGTCAGAGCGTCAGTCTTATCACCACAGCTCGGCCTTTATCTCTCTCTACCTGAGCTGCTAAGCAACAACGTGTCTGAATATACACACCATAAAAAAGCTACATTATGTAATATGTTCTAAAATAAAACATGGACAGGAGAAGGACATGTTGTGTACTACACTATCTATCTACTTAAGTACTTGAAGTACTTGTTTTACCAAAGTAAAAGTATCAATAGACTTATTGTAGTAATAGTCTGTAAGGGCAAGGCCACACCACACTTTTATTCTACATATGAGGGCAGATTCTACCAATGCATTTCAATGGGGATGGAGTGTTTTTTCTTTTGTTGCAGCCAGGAATCCGCAAATGGCAGCAAACCACGCCATTCCCATTAAAATGCATTGGCAGAATCTGCCCTCATAGGCACTCAATACACTGAGTGTTGTACACATTGTTAAGAGGAGGTGTGATTAGTCCTCAGTGGAGCAGCTAAACATGATAAGATGCATAGGACAGAGGAGTTAGATTATGTTGTGTGTTCAGGACATGACAGGAGATATGATGCTTCTTCTATCATCATAAACCTGTGTGTTGTGTGTTCCTGTGGAGGAAAGTAACAGGCGGGGCCAGTCTACGCCAAATGTATCAACAGTGGACAAATCTTACACTTGTGATTGACCGGGTATATACCGGTACCTGCTTGATAAATCCCACGTGGACGTGTTCGTAAGCTGATTCCTGGGATCAAATCTAAGCAGTTTTTTTTTACTAGAGGTGTACATTGGCACTACCCTCACAATTCAATTCCATTACGATTCACCAGGTAACGATTCGATTTGATTATATAATGCATCGCAGATGCAACACACTTTTCTGCACAACATGTCAATATGAGCAGTCAGGTATACAGAATAACAAATGCTGTCCTCTGTGAAAGCTACAGCCGTTGAGGATCTGGGCCATTGTGTCTTTATTACGTGGGGTTGGATGTGGTTGGAGGATGCAGACAGTGTGGTTCATGTTGAGATGGGTACCAGGTTGCCACGTTGTATTTAGTGTGCAGAACCTGTAGGCGGGCCTTGATGGTAAATATGAGAATGTCCTCTCCAATGGTGGTGTTTTAGAGGATTGACTGAGTGTGACAGAGAGTGATTTGCAAAGGGTAGATGTGTGCCAGCTTTCCTTGCAGGCTCAAACTAATCCAATGCTGGGCCCTCTGAGATCGCTTCGTTCTCAGTAATGAGGCTCCTGTTGCGTGTCGTCATCCAGCGCGCATGGATGAGCGGATCTGTGATGGTGATGTCAGGTGCAACAGTGGAGCCGTCGCAGGTCTAACCGCCGCGCTCACTTGAGCAGCAAGAGCCGCTGATACAAACGACCTACGGCCTGGTCGCGACTTAGGCCACGACTTGGAGGTCGTAGGTCCCGGTTCTGGAGGTTTTGCGCGATCTCGGTCGTAATTCAGCGACCTGGGAAGTCCGCGATCGAAACTCTACGCTTGCTAAGGGAAGGGACGCGAGTTTAGAAACTCTACGCTTGCTAAGGGAAGGAGCGCCGCGATCGAAACTCTACGCTTGCTAAGGGAAGGGACGCGAGTTTAGAAACTCTACGCTTGCTAAGGGAAGGAGCGCTCGTTTTCAACAGCGTCGGCAGGTTAGCTACTCAGTGTCGGCAGGTTAGGGTTAGGGTTAGGGTTAGGGTTAGGGTTAGGGTTAGGGTTAGAGTTGGGGTTAGGGTTAAGGTTAGGGTTAGAGTTAGAGTTGGGGTTAGGGTTAAGGATAGGTTTTGGTGCACCTCGCGCGGTCCAAGTGACTACAATGGAGCGCTTCCTACCTCCGGTTCAGCCAATCACAAGCTTCAAAAGGTTGAATAGCGCTGCTGCTCTAGAATATTCTGCAAAAAGACCTTTTAAATACGACGCGGACTTCCCAGGTCGCTGAACAACGGCCCGATCGCGCAACAACGGCCCGGGGACGACCGAGGTGGCGCAACCACGGCCGGGGGTCGCGAAACTAGACCGGCCGCGACCTAACAAGTATGTACCGCGAACTACGACCTCCAGAACCGGGACCTACGACCTCCAGGTCGTGGCCTAGGTCGCGACCAGGCCGTAGGTTGTTCGTATCAGCGGCTGTCTCTCCACTTGAGCTGCAATCCAGAGCGGTGGCACAGGTCATTTAGGTCCTTCCAGGTGAAGGAAGGGGGACTGTCGCTTTTGGCCTTATACCACCTATTCCCGCCGCTGCGTCTTTCATAGAAAGTGGCCCATTTAGAGTGTTTTACCTCCAACCTTGACCACTGCATAAACTCTGTGCATTGAATGGATTACGCTCTCCTCCCCTGATGCGAACCTCACGTCATCTGCATAACCCTGTTTGGGGATCTTATGCCCGCTGGTGTGCATCGGCGCTTCCATTTCAACCAGTGGTTGATTGCCAGGATGAAGTTGACCGCACTCCAGGGGCACACACACACAAGCACGCACGCACGCACGCACGCACGCACAAAAACACGCACGCACACACGCACGCACGCACGCACGCACGCACGCACGCACGCACGCACGCACGCACGCACGCACACACGCACACACACACACACACACACACACACACACACACACACACACATACACACACCTCTTATAGGCTTTAGCCTTCAACAGAGCCACGCTGTGGAAAAAAGAGGAGGAAATAGGAGATGATATAGGCCTATATTGCTTTTCTCACAAAAGTTCAATTCAATGAAAATGATTAGATCTAGACATCGAATAGCCTTCGAAATGAAGCATTGTCAATAACAACAACAACAACAAAAGAATGAGTTGCCTTATAGTGTTGTGAACTCTTCACCCCATCACACGCACTGTTTCACTAACTGCCTCCATCCATTGGTGCAAAGTAACTGAAATTTACTCAAGTACTCTTGAGTTAATATAAGTATAATTTGGAGGTATTTTTACTTTCCAGTTTTCTGTAGTTTTACTCCACAACATCTCAGAGGAGAATATTTAGTTACAGTACAATTATTCTACCTTTTGAGCAGATTCTGCCAATGCATTTCAAAGGGAATGTTTGTTTGTTTGTTTGTTTGTTTGTTCTTTTGCAGAAATCCGCAAATGGCAGCAAACTGCTCCATTCCCATTGAAATGCATGGGCAGAATAGGTAGCATAAAAGTGCGGTGTGACCCTCGTGTCCTTATGCATACTTGGCACTTTAAAGGACAACTTAGTTGGGGTTGAACAAGGGTTCATATTTTAGATAGTCATTAGAGAAAAGAAAAGATGACTTTTCATTTACTTCTTTCTATAATTTTAGTGATTTTTGCATGCCCCCAACCTGGGGGCATGCATGCAAGTGGCTAAATATGTATTTTTAGACACAATAAGCCCATTCCCAAGATGCATCACAATCTTTCATGGGCAGATGTGACTTATTGGGGCTGGTGTAAATAGTAACAAAGAAATTGCCGGCTTATTGTCTCTAAAAATACATATTTAACCACTTTTACGCATGCCCCCAACCACTGAAATCAAAATATTAAAATTGCTAAAACAATAGAAAGCAGTAAATGAAAACATTTTAACACTCATCTTTTCTTTTCTCTAATTCCAATCTAAAATATGAACCCAGGTTGTAAAAAAAACCAAAGTTCTCCTTTAAGTAGATCTTGAGACCGATACTTTTGTACATTTTGAATTTCCGGGCTTTTACTTGTAACAGAGTATTTCTACAGTACATTGCAGTAATGATACTTTTGTGATACTTTTACTTTAAGTAGTATTTTTTGTAGACCACTGCCTTGATCACAGTGAAGCATCGCTCCACTTACTGCCCAAGGAAATGAGACAGAGTCTGTAGGTGCGTGGCTCTGGTAGCCTATAAGTAATTTCCTGTGAACGCATTTCCACTCTAATAAAAGCCAGGGCTGCCGCAGCGTGCCGCTCTCTTCTCGTCCTAACTGATTAGGAGGAGGAAGGGAGTGATGGCGTTTCCTCTCTCTGATTGAAATGTAATCAAAACACAGGCCTCTCTGTCTGTCAACGTTTTTTCAGACCGATGACCCCCTAGCTGAGAGGCAGATGAAGCAGCCATTACACGTACAATTGAGTTGCAGATTAAACTTTTTCATAGATTTCATAGATAGCTTCCTAGAATTGTTTGACATCATCATCAGTGTTGTGTAAATTTATGTTTTTCTTTTTATTTATTTTTTTACTTGTTTTACTTGTTAATATGTACCTCTCTGCCGTTCCCGATAGTCCCGAGACTTTAATGTGCATTAATCACTATAAAACATTGAAAAGTAAAATCGCTGTTTTATCGGAGATGGGTGTCTAATCACCTGACCGGAGGTGCTTCCAGTCGCATTTCCGGTATGCACCGGATATGACTTCCGTAACTGGTCGGGGGCGGGACCATGGCGCAGTAGTCTCGCGTAGCCAGACTGTTGACTTCGCGATTTGGAAATGCTCCCGTCATACAGTCTGGCATAACGAAAAAAGAACGGTGACTTAAAGTGGAAGTGAAGCCTCCTCCCCACTTCCGTTTCGTTTTTAACATCGCGCACATTTATCCTAATATAAATAAAATCACACCCGTGTGAACTGAGCGGTGGAGTCTGTGCGCGCGTGTGTGTGTGTGTGTGTGCGTGCGTGCGTGCGTGCGTGCGTGTGTGTGTGTGAGTGTGAGTGTGCCTTGCCTGTTCTGGCCTGGCCTGAACAACAGCGCCCCTCCCTTAACATGTGTGGTCAGAAAAGGTACTACACCACAGGCTTGAGGCTACATACAGACCCACCCACATACATACATACATACATACATACATACATACATACAAACAAACATACATACCTACACACACGGCCACGCTATGGAGACGGTGTGACCACCGCTCAAAAATCATTAAGCATATTTAGCTTGCTGCTTAGCAGAAATGACATTTTAAAATATATTTTCATGAACGGAAATGCCAGCTTCCATTACTCGCCGTTCAGGAGCTGTAGTTCCAGACTCTGTATAGACGGGTTTCTGGTCCACGTTACACTTATAAAACTAGATGCGTGTGCAGGGTCCGTACCAAAATTAGCCAATGAAACCAGCGCTCCCCAAAACAACAGGTTTGGGGATTGGACGGAATTGATTACATGATACAGTCAGCTGTGCATTTAGTCTCAATGTTTGTAAACAAGAAACACGTCTATAGCATTCGGAGATTGTGGAATAGTTGTCTGGCTACACGAGACTAATGGCGCAGCTACCGTTAGCTTGCGTGTAAACAGTTGCAGATGGAGCTCAGCGATGGAGAGGTCTTTTTTCTGTCAGATTTTTGTATTTGAAAGCTGTGATCGGTTCTACACACGCCTGGTACATGATCCGTGACGTCGCGCACCATCTGTGCACGCACGTCCCTGCGTTAAAAGGTAAGGACGACGCTGCAGTTAACCCCTTCAGTCGATGTTTAAAAGACAGTAATTGAGTTAATATGTTGGATTTGTGTATTTTCAGGAAAGCACACAAGGAGGAGTGGAGTGCACACCTAAGTGGATGAGGTGCTGACCACACAGATAATAATAAAGAAAGAGGCCGCACAGCCCTTCAGCCACGATGCACATCATTTATTTAGACAACCAATATCAAGAAAGCACAAAAGAAGCAGCGGAGCGCACACCTACGTTGGTGAGGTGCTGACCACGCAGATAATATCGAGAAAGCACAGAAGACGCAGCGGGGGGCACGCCTGCAGTATTACAGTGCAGGTGCTGACCACGCAGGTTGTCTAAATAAATTATTTGCATCGTGGCTGAAGAGCTGTGCTGCCTCTTTATTTTCAATCAATATGAATTTTCAGGCATTTAACCATTTTAGTAACCTTGACCCCCTCGACACCAAACTCTTTGCGAGACATTGTGCTACTGCTAGGCTAGTGCTAGCTTGTAGATCTTGCTATTTTTTGCTAAAGTTCTCCTCAGAGTATGGATGCTAGGTGATTAATGTGTAAAAAAAAGGAAACATTTGGCGGACCCCCTGTAGTAACTCTCAGGACCCCCTTAGGGGTCCCGGACCCTCTGTTCAAGGCCCCTAGTCTACGTGGTTTGATTTTATCGTCCGCAACTCCACGGACTACTGGTTGGTTTTTCTTTCAGTGCTGCTTCGGGCCTGTACAAAATTTGACAACTTCTTTCTTTTTACAGAAATACATCCCTGGACTACTTTGTTCTGTTTGAACTTTATATCCCCCCCCCCCCCCCCCAAATGCAATAAAACATTGTCTGGGTTGAATGTATTTTAGAATATGATTATATATTATATATCTCCGCAACCGTTGCCCCAATCCATGCCAAATTTTGCACACACACTCCTTGCCTACCAAACCACAACCTCCACCCATCAACTCTCACATGAACCTCTTCTAGCGCCACCATGAGGCCGATTCTTGCTAGACACATTTTTGGACACTTCTCCTACAGATTTTGCCCTAAAATCACGCAAATTGGTACACAATGTCTACACTCATCTCATCACCATGGATCTCTCCCATATAGCGCCACCATCAGGCCGATTTTTTCAAACACTTTTTTGGACACTGCTCCTACACATTTTGCTCTCAAATCACACTGCGACCTGACGGTCGCTTATCTCCCGATTAGGGAGTCTTACTGGTGTATGTGTATTAGTTTTTTTAACATATTGTGCATGGGACACAGCTGTGTGCATGGGTCTAATGCAGGGCCAATGCAAGTGGGGCTAATTTATGCTGAAGTGGGGCCTCTTTTGACCTCTCAGACCGTTGTGGTTTGGGAATGAGTTGTGTGAAGGTACGAGGAGCACCGGGATTGGATTTGTTAATTGAATGTGGTAGTCAGGGACCCAGTCCCTGATAATGGGAGAGGACCTGTGATGTTCTGCCGTACTTTTTATTTCTGTTTTATCTATTAGTTTGGTTATTAAGGTCCACAGAATGAGAGGCCTGCTCTGCCGGAAACATCGCGAAAAAATGTTATGGCCATTTGTAAATTCACTGTCCCATCAACTTCACTATACAGGAAAAGAATACAAAAATTAAATGTGCTTTAAGTAGCATGTGAGAGGTCAAACTAGGGGTTCTTCATGATTCTGAATCCATTGCAAGCATTTGTTTTGCATGAAAAACATTCCTTGGGCAAGATTTTTGCCCTCCAAAATTGTAAAAAGTGATGAGTCATCAAAGAATCTTCACTTTTCACAGCTTTGGGGGGCCGATATTTTGCCCTAGGAATGTTTTTCATGCAAAACAAATGCTTGCAATGGATTCAGAATCATGAAGAACCCCTAGTTTGACCCCTCACATGCTACTTAAATCACATTTATTTTCTTTTTTTAATATTTTTAATTTCCTGTATAGTGAAGTTGATGGGACAGTGAATATACAAATGGCCATAACTTTTTTTCGCGATTTTTCCGGCAGAGCAGGCCTGTCATTCTGTGGACCTTAATGACCAAACTAATAGATAAAACAGAAATAAAAAGTACGGCAAGACATCACAGGTATCACCCCTATTCCTTGAGCTTTTGGGCTTGTGGGTCCTTGACTATGGTAACATGTGATGATTGTTTGGTGCACCAAACAAACACCGCCGCGCCACGTCCATGTACGGCAGGGTTCCCCAATATGCGGGCCGTGGGCCATTTGCGGCCCGCGGGGGGCTACTGTCTGGCCCACACCAACCCCAGTAATAATGGTGGTGTAAGAGCAGCAACAACACTAGTATATCGTCGTTGTCGGGTGGAAATCTCGTATCTCCAAATTTGTACGTTCTTTCGCAAATCATACAAGGCCGTCGCACAAAAGTAGTGAAAACAGCCGATCTACAAGCACACAACGCCTCGCACCGCGAGGCGTTGTGTGCTTGTACATCGGCTGTTTTCACTAGTTTTTTTTTCACATTTTTTAAATTATAAATTCAAAACGAACGGTTTTGGACATACAAGATTTTCACCCGACAACGACGAAAACGGTCGCTGGAGTAGTGGGAACGCCACCGTCGCCCCCTGCAATGTTGTGGCCCTCGGCTTGGTACCCTAGACATGATTCAATGTTGTGGCCCTCGGCTTGGTACCCTAGACATGATTCAATGTTGTGGCCCTCGGCTTGGTACCCTAGACATGATTCAATGTTGTGGCCCTCGGCTTGGTACCCTAGACATGATTCAATGTTGTGGCCCTCGGCTTGGTACCCTAGACATGATTCAATGTTGTGGCCCTCGGCTTGGTACCCTAGACATGATTCAATGTTGTGGCCCTCGGCTTGGTACCCTAGACATAATTCAATGTTGTGGCCCTCGGCTTGGTACCCTAGACATGATTCGGCTCTTGGGGAAAACTAATTGGGGAACCCTGATGTAAGGTGATATAAATAGAGCTGATCCTTGGTTCTTCCGTTCCGTTCCACCTTGTTTATGTCTCAGCCTGGGGCGGCTCCACGGGGGAGGGGCTAGAGGGGGCTTCAGCCCCCCTGGTGAAGGCTTAGCATTCATTTATTTATTGTCACATTAAAATCCACTTACGTATTGATGGGGAAACCTAGCATTTTATCAGTCTTTTTATTAGGCCTACATTCTTGGACAGCCGTGCTGTTGTGTTTAATCTTTATTGCCGTGCTATCTAAAGATAGGAACGTTCAAAGTACTTCACACACATATTATATTACCCAACAAACCCCACCCCATGCAGTGGTGTAAAGTAACTAAATACATGCATTTTCTTAAAGGAGTAGTTCACCACTTTTCAACCTGTCTTCATATAATAGGTCCTCACTAATATCACAATTCTTTTCTACTCAGTTTGGGTCTCATAGGAGAGCTGTGGGTGGGTCAAATCCTTCCTACCGGTGACATCATCAATGGGAAATGCAAGCTAATAGAAATAGAATCGGGTCAAAATTCTAATTTTCACAATTTTTCAAAAATAGCAGATCCACAAGCTCGCAGCGCGGCACTCGGTGCCGCGCTGTGAGCTTGTATATCTGCTATTTTTCAATAGTTAAAGGATAAAATAATGAAACACAAAATGTGTACCCGTTCTAAATGGGTTAAATAAATGTAGCAACACCACAATGTAGAAATGCTCTCAAGTAAAAGGCCTTTATTCAAAATCTATACTTGAGTAGGCCTACTGTAGGTATAAAGGTTTAGCAGAATATCCCCCATTTCATAAATGTATTTCAAAATGCGTTGTCATGTTTTGGAAAAAGAAAGTACCTATAATTACAGCGCAGTACAGTGATGACTCGACGGAGTGATATGAAAGATAAGAAAACGATATGGCTGTGTAAATTACACTTAGGTTTGCTTTTCCTCAGAAATGTTATCTTTTCTCGTGCAGCGCATGGGGACGTGTTGTGAAGTGTGTGACAGACAGACAGGCAGGCAGGCAGGGAGTGTCACACTAAATTCTGGGCCCTGGGTGCAAGGATTCACTCACATTCTGTGCTTTAACTATTGAAAAATAGCAGATCTACAAGCTCGCAGCGCGGCACTGCAAGCTTGTAGATCTGCTATTTTTTTTAAATCGTGAAAATTTGAGTCTGAATATTTTAACTTTTCGTTCTTTTTTTTTCTAGGGACGACCTGGAAAAGTGTCCTCACAAACATTCTACTTCTGTGTGTGTGTGTGTGCAGGCGCTCGCGCACACACACACACACACACACACACACACACACGCACACGCACACGCACACGCACGCACACACACACACACACACACACACACACACACACAGTAAAATGCACGTTAGTTGGCTCTTATCTGTTGCAGTGATAAGTGTGTTTACTTGAGCTGGTTGCTGTAATGTAATGTACTGTAATTAAGAGGCTTTAGGGAGATTTCCATGTTTTCACATCATATTTTCCAAACAGGGGTCCTCAACATGTTTTCAGGCTAAGGTCAAGGACCCCCACAACATATTGTATAACATTGTGTCGCAGATTACAGTTTTTCATAGATTTTATAGGTAGATACAGTCGTATCTACCTTGCCGTACTTGGTCTGCTCTTTTTCCCCCTCTAATTCAGTTACAGCAAAATGTAACTTAGTTACGTAACTCAGTTACATGTAACTTTAACTTCGTATAGGCCTACCTTTATGCCACACACTGCTGAAGTCTTTATAAACATTTTAAATTATTATGAGCACAAAATAATCCATCCATTTATCTGTCTGTCTGTCTGTCTGTCTGTCTGTCTGTCTGTCTGTCTGTCTGTCTGTCTGTCTGTTAGTTTTTTTCTGTTTGTCTGTAAGACAGGACAGGAGTTGCCATAGTTGCCAACAGACCACTGATAACTTTTTTTTCCAGCAGGGATGGTAACTGACCTAGCAATGAAGAATGGAACAGCAGCGCCTTCCCGTGGTACAGAACAGTACTGCTTCTGCACATATAGGCCACACTGTCATTTTACAGTATAAGTAAGTATAATTCACTGCACTGGACAACACGAAGGAGAGCTGTAGAGCCCTTAGTTTGGGCACATGATTGTAGATTAAATGTTTATTTCTTTATTTTTATTTTACTTAAAAATAAATAATAATAATAATAATAATATGTGTAATAATTGCGACCGAAGGTCGCATTATACCCTGAGAAATCTCGTAGCTTGTCTGACTGTACAGGAAGTGATGTCACATGATGTCAGTGAGTCACAGTGATATGGTACAGAATGACTCATATATGGGCATAAAAAGGATGTCACGTGACATCACTTCCTGTACTGACAGTCAGACAAGCTACGAGATTTCTCAGGGCCTAATTTTTTTTTTCTTTTTTTTTCTTCTGGGAATTACCATATATGGACTTTTATAGCAGAAAAAGCCCCAAAATACTGTCCAGATGGCCCATATCTGTGGCTATGGGATAATCCAGAGCACTTCTCCCATAGACAGGCGAGAAGTGAGCCCCCCGGGCCCTTACCTTAGCCCCACCCCCCATGTCTCCCTACCCTACAGTTTTGTATAAATGTGATGATGTTTGTATGTTTTTAGTTATTTGTATAACCATGAGTTGAATACCTAGGACTTGCGACGTAAAAAAGACCATAAAAAGACTTATTTGCGATGTTCCTTTTAGGCAGGGTGTTTAACTGTACTTGTACTGCATTATTTAATGTATTGACTATACTTGTTATGTTCTCCACTTTTGTCTAATAAAATACTCAATCAATCAATCAATCAATCAAAAACTACAGAGTCATAGGATCGGAACGCTAAAACATGACCTGGGCTCCTCTCTACAATGATGAACACGGAGCGGAGGGATTCCACATGACAGACTGAAGAGAATGTGAAAGGTTGTCATTATTGATTACATTGTTTTTAATGTTATTAACAAAGAGCACACTGTTAAAACAAATGTCTCATTGTTATGCAACAGCTCTGCCATGGGATACACCAGCCCTACTGTTACAGTAACCTCTGCCATGGGATACACCAGCCCTACTGTTACAGTAATAGGCCTAGAGACTGTACAAAGAACGGTTGGGTTATCAGTAATAGCCTCATTTATTTGAGAAGACCAATCATCGCAGGATGATAGGTCATCATCATCATCACCCTAACTACATTCAGTTTAACCTCGCCTCACCAGGCTTTCTGTTTTCGTTTACTAAACAGGTCGTTTGATCCGGTCTAGACCGGATGACATCCTACGTAATTTTGTATTCAAAACGCACCCAAGGAAACACCAAACCGGAAACAGTTTCAACCCAGTTAGCGCATGCTCAAGTAGTTAGTGCATGCGCAAGTAGTTAGTGCATGCGCAAGTAGTTAGCGCATGCGCAAGTAGGGGTTAAAACTGTTTCCGGTTTGGTGTTTCTTGCCAAAGTGTAGTCCATTTTGACTACAGAATGACGTAGGACGCCATCCGCTCCTGACCGGATCAAAAGCCAGAAATTGGAAGCCAGCCAGGCTACATTCAGTTAGTTTGATGATGATGACAGAATACGGGCATTTATGTTACAGATATCTCTTCCTCTCTTCCTTCCACTGCTTCTCTTCCATGGTGAACAGCAGGTGGCCACTGAACGTGCTATGGTGGTTTTCATTGTCCCGGATCCATGCGTAGATCCAGACTTTCATGTTGACCACGTCCCCTGCCTCCAGGAGAAGTGAGGCTCCATTGGCTGCAGTAGCAGTGTGGGAGGTTTGATGTTCACTAGCGGTGATTATATGTTGGCCATTTCTAAACAACGCAGCGGCAGTTTGAACTCTCGGTGCTCCTGAAGCAAAGATGGAGAAACTGAAGTGGTAGACACCTGTCACAGGCGCGGTGAAGAAACCTGTGTTTGGAAAACACGTTGATTTAGACTTCACTTTCTGTCTTATAATACAAGCATGTGTGAAAAGCGTAATTAGTCCCAACGTAACATTAAACATGAATGAAACTGATTGGGGGAAAGAAATAAACAGTGTGCACTGATCGTTTATCTATTACAAGGGTCTTCAACAGGGGGTCCGGGACCCCTATAGGGGGTCCTCAGAGTTACTTTAGGGTGTCCTCCAAATCTTTGTGTAATCAAAACCTTTTTATATTAACCACTTGAACCCTAGTGGCCATATTCTTAGTATATTCATACTTTGGCCAAAAATAGCAGATCTACAAGCTCACAATGTCTCGCAGAGCGAGGCGTTGTGAGCTTGTAGATCGGCTATTTTTGGTAAAGAGGTTTGGTGCAGAGGGGAAAAGGAGCGAAAAAGAGCGAGTGAAAGGTCAAGTTTATTAAGTATCAACGGTTCAAGTGGTTAAATATCTGAAAACACAAATTGACAAGAATCCAAAATACACTGACAATTGTGCTGTCAAACGATGAAACTATATGAAATCTATGAACAGGTTGTGGGGGTCCCTGCTTCATCTCTCTCTTGACTAAGGGGTCCTTGGCCTGAAAACGTTGAAGACCCCTGATCTATTATGATTCATACCTGTGTCAGGATTATATCCATTACCAACATTAGTGATGACACGTCTGTAGACCAGGTTAGTGTGAGCTTCGTACGGTCCCGTATTTGCATCTCCAGATGTCAGAAGTGAGGCTGAGAAAGCCACTTGTCTGACTGTAAAACACAACAAGTAATACGATACATAAGCACAATTACATTTTATTCAAGTGTCAAATCATAACAAGTTATCTCAAGACACTTTACATATGCTACACAATTTAGCAGCGAGAGAGAGAGTGGGGAGATGGGAATGGGGGACAGGAGATGGTGCGTTTATATAGCACTTTTATCCAAGGTGCTTTTCATAGACATTACATTCACCCATTGACACACACATTCATGCACCGATGGCGGAGGAAACCATGCAAGGCACCAACATGCTCACCGGGAGCAACTAGTGGTTCAGAGTCTTGCTCAAGGACTCTTCGACATTAACTCAGGGGGAGCCCTGATTCGAACTGGGAACCCTTCGTGCTCTGATGACGGTTTCTTTACCCCTGAGCTATGCCACCCCCAAGAGAGGGGGAGAGATGGGAGAGAAGGGAGGGGGAGGGGGGAAGACAGAGAGAAACCCGAGCAGATACCCCATAGCACTATGAGGCGACCTAGCGTTTACCAACGAGTTTGTGCCCCTACGCTAGGTAGATGCAGAATAGATATTCCAAGACCCAAATCTAGAGTGAACATTTTTAAATTCTCAAATATTTGCTTCTGCATGGGGGTCCCTGGAACAAAATATTTTGAGATGGGGTCCGCGGCTAAATACATATCATTTTGGGGGTCTTTGACATGACAAAGTTTGAGAACCACTGGTATAGGCCGATTTCATGTCTTTCAGTTTTCTGAAAAAAGAAGAAAAAAAAGGTATGTTGCTATATCAGTATATCTCAGACTTTGTCATGTCAAGGACCCCCAAAATGATATTTGGCCGCGGACCCCCTATCTCAAAATATTTAGTTCCAGAAGCAAAGATTTGAGCTAATAATGTTCACTCTAGATTTGGGTCTTGGAATATCTAGCCTATTCTGCATCTACAGTAGCTTAGGGGCACAAACGTGTTGCCAAACACTAGGCCGCTAGTATGAGAGGCCCCCACCCGGAGCAAGCAATTTTGCATCAGTGGCAACCAAAAACCCACACACACTTCAGTATTAGTCAGGGAATTTTAGCAGAATACCTGTCAAAGCCTGGCCTATAATTTTTTAGGGCCCCCCCGACCCTCCACTATAACCCCCCCCCTCCCTCCCGACTCGCACTACCCAGCTCAGATTTTAAGGCATGAGGTTCATCTGTGGGCAAAGAAAGCACCTGTAGACAACAGAGGAGGGCCCCACACGTTTGATTTTTAAGGGCCCCTAAGAGCCAAGGGCCCCTGGCAACGGCCCCACTGGCCCAATAGTTAATACAGCCCTGCAACATCCCTAGGAGAATCTTTGACAGCTAGGGTAATTCTGGGTCTCATTCACTTACTATACACTACTATAAGGGAAAGAATTACTCCCAAAAAGTATGCTTTAAGCGGCATGCTGTGAGGGGTCTAACTAGGTGTTTTTAATTGTTTTCAATTCATTGCAAGCATTTATTTTACACAAAAAACATTAATTGGGCCAAAAACACCCCCAAAGAACGATGGTTTAGTGATGAGTCATCACTTTTCACAGTTGTATATGGGGTCCATTGTTGTCCCAAGGAATGTTTTTCGTGCAAAATAAATGCTTGCAATGGATTCAGAATACACCTAGACCCCTCACATGCCACTTAAAGCAGTGTTTCTCAAATGGGGATACGTGTACCCCTAGGGGTACGCGGAGGTACTGCAGGGGGTACTCAAGAAAATGCCCCCAAAAAAAGAAAAATAGAAGTAGGCCTATAAATCACTGTTATGTTTAATGATGACACTTGAAGAAACGTGTTGTGAGCCTGATAGTTGCTAACTCAAATTATGGTCCAGGCAACTGGATGTGTTTACTTTGAATGTAAGTTATTGACATGAAAACTGGACTGAAATGTTATGGCCACAGTGTTGAACATAAATCTGTTCTGGAGGCACCGTTTGAAACTCTCACTCCCTTTCTTATTTGTGATGGTTTCATGCTTTTAATTGCAGTTTTATACGGAAAACGTTTGTGTCAGGTAAAGGGGGTACTTGGATTCAAAAATCGGGGAAAGGGGATACTCAAGCCAAAAAAGATTGAGAAACACTGACTTAAAGCATATTTTTGGGGAGTAATTTTTTCCCCTTACAGAATAGTGTATAGTAAGTGAATGAGAGACCCAGAATTACCCTAGCTGTCAAAGATTCTCCTATAGGGATGTTGAATTTCAATCTTTGTTAGATATGTTACTAGACACCTTTACAAACACATTGGTGAAGAAATTGTTTGGTAACAAATGTATTCCCAGGTTTTATTAATATTCCCTGACTATATGCACACAGATGTATATTCCTCTGCCTTACCTTCATTCTGCTTCTGTAGGACGTCTACCTCATGCTGTGTGGCATTTGATCTGGCTTCCATGGTTCCCAGAGAAGCTGAGAATGAAATACAACATTAAAACAGTCATGTGTGAAAACATTTTGGTAAAATATGAACGTTGTAGTCACACACCAGTGGTGGAAAAAGTACTCAAGTGTTTTACTTAAGTAAAAGTATCAATACTGCAATGTAGAAATGCTCTGTTACAAGCAAAAGTCCGGCATTCAGAATTTACTTGAGTAAAAGTACAAAAGAATTGGCATCAAAATGTACTTATAAAAGTACAAAATGTTTGAAAATAGCAGATCTACAAGCTCACAACATGATGCATCGCAACGCGTTGTGAGCTTGTAGGTCTGCTATTTTCAAATAGCCTAGGTATAGGGCCAAAGTGGATTAATGCATGTTTTATAATATTTTATTTATATCTGCAAGGTAACTAATAACTACAGTTTTCAAATTATTGTAGAGGAGCTTGTAGATCGGCTAGTTTTGGCAGGTTTGGTTTGGTGTAGAGGGGAGAAGTATTGACAGTTCAAGTGGTTAAATATCTGAAAACACAAGTTGACAGCATGAATCCAGAATACCCTAACGATTGTGGCTGGCACACAATGAAACGATATGGAATCTATGACAAGGTTGTGTGTGGGTCCCTGCTTCATCTCTCTCTCACCCAATAATAGGTCTACCTTTGATCAGACTGTGGCTGTCTGTGAGTCTCTCCATCGCTCTCACCCAATAATAGGTCTACCTTTGATCAGACTGTCGCTGTCTGTGAGTCTCTCCATCGCTCTCACCCAATAATAGGTCTACATTTGATCAGACTGTGGCTGTCTGTGAGTCTCTCCATCGCTGGACGAAGCTCCTGCTGGGTTTGCTGCAGCTCCTGTTGGGTTGCACTCTGCTCCTTCTTTGTCTGTTGCACATCAAATTGCAGCGCTGTCATCGGGGCCGGGGGGGGGGGCCCAAGGCCCAAGGTGGAGGGACCTTAATTATTTTATACTTTAGCTATTAATTTTTGCAAATCTTTGAATATACTGTATGTATTTTTTAAGCAAACATTTGAAACAAAATGTTGCTTCTGGGGAGGGTCCCTGGAACTAAATATTTTGAGATGGGGGTCCATGGCCAAATACATGTCATTTTGGGGGTCCTTCACATGGAAAGGTTTGAGCACCTACTGACGTAGAAACATAGGTTTTTCAGATTTGCACAATGTTCACGAATTTTCTAAAACAGCAGATTTACAAGTTTGCAGTGGTCTTGTATATCTGCTATTTTTCAATAGTTAAAGCACACAATAATGTGTAATAATGCGTTCCCAGTCTAAATGGGTTAAACCCCCTCCCCCTATGAAGAACATTCATGGGGGGCCGGAGTGAATGGGCCCAGAATTTGGTGCGACACCAATGATCGGAGCAGTAAAGTTTGAAACAAAAAGATATTTCAAAAACATTTCAATATTTCATGTTAAAAAATGAAATATTTCAATATAAATATTGATATCAATACCTTTGACCAGACTTTCGCTGTCCGCGAGTCTTCCCATCGCTGCTCGTAGTTCCTGTTGAGTTTGTTGTAGCTCAGTTCGCTGCTCTGCCATCAGAAAACACTTTTGTAAAAAAATATATACCATATTTCAGCAAAAGTATTTATAGAATGTAATCAATAGAAATAGCCTACCTTTAATCAGAGTTTCACTGTCCTTGAGTCTGTCCATGGTTGCTTGCAGCTGGATTCTCTGCTCTGTCATCAGAGCAGTCATGTCTCTCAGCACAGCATGGATGTCAGGCTGGCAGGTTTGTTGGGTGAAGGTAGAGGCTGCTGCTTTGTCTCCCTGTGGGGCAGTGTGAACACCACTGATCCTTCCTGCTCTATTAACAAGCTGCTGTGGAATCTCATTCAAGCTAACCTCATCTACAGTGTCTCCCCTTGCCTCTGCACATGACAGGTAGCCTAGTAACAACAAGGCCACAAATGACACCATTGTGGCTCCGTATCTGGATGCAGTCATTCTAAAGCTCTTCACTCTGGTGTTTGGAGCTACGGTCCCTGTTGGCCTGTTTAAATACGGTACATCCCTGCCACCTGTTTAGTAATAATGCACTTTAACCAGTATTATCTGATCACATGAATCTTATCTTATTAAACTTGAGTTCAGTGAACTTTGGTGCTTTTATGTTTCTCCTATTACAGTAATTCCTCTATAAACTAGACCAGGTCACCTGGTTCTGCCAGACCCGCAATGAAAATCAGAATGCAAGGAAGGGGGGGGGGGGGGGGGTGGATCAATCTTAGTCTGGCCTCTCTCCTTTGACCTGTCCGGCAAGCGTGACGCTGGCAGGAGTGCAAGACTCCAGCTGGTATAGCTCGTGGGATCCTTAAGGCACGCAAACCACCCCACCACGATAAGGTGTTGATCCATGGGGAAGGGGGGGGGTGATAGACAGACAGAGGACAGAGACAGGACAGTGACAGTCAGACAGACAGAGGACTAAAACAGGACAGTGACAGTCAGACAGGCAGAGGACTAAGACAGGACAGTGACAGTAAGACAGGCAGAGGACTAAGACAGGACAGTGACAGGCAGACAGACGGCTAAGACAGGACAGTGACAGTCAGACAGACAGAGGACTAAAACAGGAAAGTGGTAGTCAGACAGGCAGAGGGCTATGACAGTCCCCCCCCCCCTGTAGTCTGAAGGACTCTTTTAAATTCATTAGTGACAGGCTTGTTTACCAGATCTGAATCATGCAACTTAAGGAAGTATTCCTTAGTGGATGTGAAAGCCATTCCAGGGCTATTGACGAAACAAAGGTTGCGCTCATCAGGAGAGCCTGTATTGTTAACAAATTTAAGGGGAACTCTGACAGAGTTGGGGCGGAACATTTTCAACACTTAATAGCAAGAGCTTGTAGATCGGCTGTTTTCACTAGTATGGCACTGAACTAACACATGAACACACAGGATTGTATAGGCTGAGCAGCTGGAAATGTTTCTGAGCTTGTAGATGGGCTGAGGAATTTATAGTGTCAGCAGCTCGTCAGCCAACTCAACTCAGCTGGTCCTGTACAGGTGACGGCACTCAAGGCAATCAGCCGAGCAAGGGAAGGGAGGGGCAGATGAGCAGTCAGAGGCAAACACAGGCACACTGAGGAAAAGAGGGACCGACCGACCGACCGACAGACCGACAGACCGACAAAGCCTTTTGTAGGCCGACCCCCTGGGTCTGGCAAACAAATATGGACAAAAACAAAGTTTCAAGCAGGGCTGAGTTGTGTCACTTCCAAGAAGGCCAACATTTGTGTCATTTACTGTATTCGAATGTTGATATGTAACATTTCCCAGCAACCACTGTCAGGACCTGGAGTGGACCAACCAGTGACATCTTGATTGGGGCCAGATCAAACCCTAACTAGTCAGATCTGGCCTAGAATATCACCTGATATCAACCAACATAAATCCTGCCCACGAAAACGGAGGTCCTGGATTAATCAGAGATGGTCCGATCGATGCCAGATAAATATCATAACTAGTCAGATATGTCCCAGAATATAACCTTACATGGTCATATTTCAAACAATAACAATACAAACAATAACAATAATCCTATAGTCCATATAACGTCCTCGTAATGACATCAAGATCATCCCTGGGCTGTGATCTGGCCGACTGGCCTATACTGAACGTCACCGGAGTCACCGGAGGACTTTATCATAACGTCATCATGATGTCATTAGCAGGGTTTACCAACTAACCTTCCAACCCAACTGATCCTTCAAACTTGTCACAAACCTTTCTGTTTCAACAAGCAGTCATGAAAGAGGGTCTAAAGGCCCTAGACTGCTAGCAGATCTTAGAGGCCTGTTTTTACAGATACAGTATTATATTATGTTGGACAAACTGTTAAATGGACAAGTTTCATGATAATTCATTGTGTTTCATGATATCTTGTGTGCAAGTGGAAAAGTTGTTAAGTAAAGGTCATGGGAACACCTACCTAAATCAGTACTGTTCATCCTCCAATAAGCATGAACAAAGCATGTCAATCCTTCCGGTTCTGAACAAAACTATTTCAGAGAGGTAGCCTACTGCTCAATTCCAAAGGTGTAGACATGGCAGACTTACAGAGAAAGGAATTCTTTTGGTGAAAAAACAGAGTATTTACAAGTTGACTTCATCAGGGTTTCCTTCCAGTTCTATCTTATCTTATTTGTGGACCAAAGTGTTGAAGACAGACAGCCACAAAATGTAAACTACACACACAAATAATACACATAATATTTATCACATTTATTATTTATTAATGCTTTTCAAAGCTGTAGTTACAAAGTGTTTTCCAGAATACATCAAATAATGAGACTCTAGCCTATGAATCAGTTGGTAAGTAAATAAACACCAATTAAAAAGCACACTAGAAAGAGCAAGAGAAAAGGAACATGAGGAATGAATTAAACACATTAAATTACTTGCCATTTAATCAAACTGTTACCCATAAAAGCGTGCTTTAAGAAGTGATACAATGTGTTTATGTTCTGGAATGTATTGTTGATTATTCCATGCTCTAAGATGATCCAGAGTCATCAGAACTCTGAAACATGACCTCTGATCCTCACTGTGCTATGGTGCACATGAAGTGGAGGATGAGTAGGTGATCAAAATATGAAATCTCATAATCTTCATTGTTATTCATATTTTATTCATATTTTTAATACAGTAACACAATCTTGTTTGTAAAAAAATGTCTTCCGTCTTTGAAACTGGATAATGTGTTCACATTCTACCAATGTGTGCGTGTGCAAAAATAAATGGATAAACAGAAACACGCAACAGCTTCAACAGGATACTATCAGACAGAATGCTAATATTTCAATAGGCTATACATGACACACTGATATACAATATACTGTATAGAATATCTGCAGGCAGGCCAGGGAACAAAATGGTATAGGCCTGCTGACAGAGGCTTGTATCTTCAGAATACAGAACTGGTTTGCCTCACCTTAAATACCACCACATCATCCATTGTTGGGTGTTATTGTTGTGGAATCGATTTATTTTTCTCACACTGTAAACAGCAAATGGCCGCTAAACGTACTAAGATGATGAGCGTCGTCATATATCCATGTATTAGCATGGAGTTTCATATAGACCGAATCCCCAGCCTCCAGCAGAAGTGAGCATCCATTAGATGGGCTTACACTACCATTGGTAGGTGAATGTTCGTAGGTTTTAACTATAATCTGGCCGTTTTTAAACAAGATAACTGATGCGGGACGATTTCCTCCACCATGGAGGAAGAAACTGAACTGGTAGACGCCTTTGACGGGTGCAGTGAAGAAACCTGTGTTTGGAGGAAAACAACAAGAACATTGATTTAGTTTGACTTCTCCCTTTCTGCCTTGTAATACAACCATGAGTGGAAAAAACCTGACTTTTACACAGGAATGTAATCTACACAGGAACCAAATTGATTGTAAAACGACTGTGTGATCTTTCATCCATATGATCATCATACCTGTGTTAGGATTATATCCATTTCCAACATTATTGATAACATGTCTGTAGACCAGAGTAGTGAGAACATTGTAAGGTCCTGTGTGTCCATTTCCTGAGGCCAAAAGTGAGGCTGAGAAAGCCACTTGTCTCACTGTAAAACACATGACGTGATAGAATAAATACACATTAATTTCAGTATGGGACTCTTAATACATAAGAACAGTTATTTTTGTCTGCTTTACCTTCATTCTGCTTCTGTAGATACTGCTCTGTGGCATTCCACCTGGCTTCAATGGTTTCAAGAGAACCTTAGAATACATATAAAAAACATGTTTTATTTGTATATATATTTTTTTTTATATCTTAAGGTATTTCATTACACATACAAGTCAATAAAAATACCTTTAATCTGACTGTCACTGTCTGTGAGTCTTTCCATCGCTGTTCGTAGTTCCTGTTGGGTTTGTCGTAGTTCCTGTTGGGTTTGCCGTAGCTCAATCCTCTGCTCTGTCATCAGAGCAGTCATGTCTCTCAGCACAGCATGGATGTCAGGCTGGCAGGTTTGTTGGGTGAAGGTAGAGGCTGCTGCTTTGTCTCCCTGTGGGGCAGTGTGAACACCACTGATCCTTCCTGCTCTATTAACAAGCTGCTGTGGAATCTCATTCAAGCTAACCTCATCTACAGTGTCTCCCCTTGCCTCTGCACATGACAGGTAGCCTAGTAACAACAAGGCCACACATGACACCATTGTGGCTCCGTATCTGGATGCAGTCATTCTAAAGCTCTTCACTCTGGTGTTTGGAGCTACGGTCTCTGTTGATCTGTTTAAATACATCCCTACTATGATTATTAATACACTCATTAACCCAGTATTATCTAAATGTCTTCATCTTATCTAAACTTGAGTTCAGTGAACTCTGATGCTTTTATTTTTCTCCTCGTATTTCCTCCATAAAACAAAGATTACCAGGACAAAGACACACTTCAAAGCAGTCACAAAAACAAAAAACAGGGCTTTATTTGTGAAGTCACATCACTTCAAAGAAGTCCAACGTATACTGCACGTGTCATTTGTTCAAGGTTTTCTGTTTCAACAGGCAGCGTCTTCATTCTCTATCTTAAAGTCATGAAAGGGTTGCTCGGGCCATGTGGTTCTTGTATTCTTGTATTGGTTTTACTGAGGTTAGGTTTAGGAATACGGTTAGGTTTAGGCATAGTTACAGTATACTGAGGTTAAGGCCAGGAATAAGGTTCGTTTTTGGCATAGTTTTACTAAGGTTACGTTCAGGAATACTGGTGGCGACTGTTCCGAGGTTGTTGGATTAGACCCGTGGCGAGTGTGTCTTGTATTCCAAGAGAGTACTTTGGTGTTCAGAGGTGACATAAAAAACACACATTCTAGAACAAGCTCCACGTGTGCAGTCCTAGATGATGCTGCTGCTAGATTTTAAGATATCTTGTGTTATATCTTGGTTTAGGCTTTCCACTAAAAAACGTGCGCACACACACCAGGCGCACGCACGCAAGCACGCACGCACGCACACAAGCACGCACGCACGCAAGCATGTATGCACGCACGCACGCACGCATGCACACACACAGTCTTATCTAAACCGCAGTATTATCTCAGCCTTTAATCTGCATCTTCACCTTTTTAATCTTGCAGTACATGTGTTCAATGACTCTTCATGCTTTTATTTTTCTCTTCTTGTTTCCTCCATAAAACAATACACACCAGGACAAAGATTAACACACAGAGCAGTCACGTCAACAAAACAACAGGTAGGTTGAATGTCAGACATACTGCGACACTCGTTGAAAGGTTAAAAGCCCTTATTTCAACATGAAGCTTAAATTAATGTTTGACCAAATGTGTTGCAACCTCGACCAAACTGTCAAGGAATATTGGGGCATCTATTCTATTTTTTCTTTTGTTATCTCTTCCTTGAAACCAGGGCTCATCAATACACCTACAGGGACAAATGTGTTCGCGGCAAGTCTTGTTCTTGTCTGTGGTATTTTTATTTTCATTTTTTACATTATAATGTTCCTATTACATTTGACTCTTTGTACACTGGAGAATAGAATTTGCAACACTGCATGCCGTCACCTATACTTACCAGGCAAGACAGGTAATGGCCCAAACCCTCCACCCCTGCCACCCCATGAAGATTCTGCCTTTTAGACCAGTTATATCCCGGTTTTAGCCTAGCCGTTTTGACGTATTTTAGACTTTTAATAGCCCGAAAAATGCTCATTGGGATATTATTAGAAGTTAGACGTTAAATACTGATATTGTAATTGTATATTTCACTTTCCTCAAATGTCTCCTTCCAGTTGGTGGATACTGGTGAACTGCAGACTCACTCCCAATGTTCTGACGTCACCTCTTCAGACTCCCCCTCACCTCTGCGCGTCACTCTTCCTGAGACTCATCTTGACCCTGAACATTACTATACGGCAGGATGGCTCATAGAAGACAGAGTACAGCAACTTGCAATGGGCCTGGTCTACTAGTAAGACACCTCAGGGTGACTTGCGACCAATTCTTGGCGCCAATTCTTGGCCATCTTCTTGGCCATTCTTGGCCATCTTCTTGGCCATTCTTGGCCAAACATGCCCATATATGGACATTACCAAATATGGGCATTCCCATATATGTCCTTGATATTGACAATATAGGAATCTCCATATATGGGCATAAAATGTACGTTAATTAGTAATGCCAAGCAGGGCCTTGGTGAGTTAGGGCCTTGGTTTGATGCCTGTGGATCTCCATATATGGGCATAAGGGGGTACCCTAACATTCTCATTTTCGGCCTGGGATTTATGACATCAGAAATCTCCATGTATGGGCATAAACGTTTTTTTTTGTTTTTTCCTGGGAATGACCATATATGAACTTTTATACCCTGAGAAATCTCGTAGCTTGTCTGACTCTCCGTACAGGAAGTGATGTCACGTGACATCCTTTTTTCTGTACCACATCACTGTGACTCACTGACATCACGTGACATCACTTCCTGTACTGACAGTCAGACAAGCTACGAGATTTCTATGCGACCTTCGGTCGCAACAAGATACGCTACACCACTAAGATACCCATGTTCCTGTCTAATACTGGTCTACAAGATACGCTACACCACTAAGATACCCATGTTCCTGTCTAATACTGGTCTACAAGATACGCTACACCACTAAGATACCCATGTTCCTGTCTAATACTGGTCTACAAGATAGGCTACACCACTAAGATACCCATGTACCTGTCTAATACTGGTCTACAAGATAGGCTACACCACTAAGATACCCATGTTCCTGTCTAATACTGGTCTACAAGATACGCTACACCACTAAGATACCCATGTTTCTGTCTAATACTGGTCTACGAGATAGGCTACACCACTAAGATACCCATGTTCCTATCTAATACTGGTCTACAAGATACGCTACACCACAAAGATACCCATGTTCCTGTCTAATACTGGTCTACAAGATAGGCTACACCACTAAGATACCCATGTTCCTGTCTAATACTGGTCTACAAGATAGGCTACACCACTAAGATACCCATGTTCCTGTCTAATACTGGTCTACGAGATAGGCTACACCACTAAGATACCCATGTTCCTGTCTAATACTGGTCTACAAGATACGCTACACCACTAAGATACCCATGTTCCTGTCTAATACTGGTCTACAAGATACGCTACACCACTAAGATACCCATGTTCCTGTCTAATACTGGTCTACAAGATAGGCTACACCACTAAGATACCCATGTTCCTGTCTAATACTGGTCTACAAGATAGGCTACACCACTAAGATACCCATGTTCCTGTCTAATACTGGTCTACGAGATAGGCTACACCACTAAGATACCCATGTTCCTGTCTAATACTGGTCTACAAAATACTCTACACCACTAAGATACCCATGTTCCTGTCTAATACTGGTCTACAAGATACGCTACACCACTAAGATACCCATGTTCCTGTCTGTCTAATACTGGTCTACAAGATACGCTACACCACTAAGATACCCATGTTCCTGTCTAATACTGGTCTACAAGATAGGCTACACCACTAAGATACCCATGTTCCTGTCTAATACTGGTCTACAAGATACGCTACACCACTAAGATACCCATGTTCCTGTCTAATACTGGTCTACAAGATACGCTACACCACTAAGATACCCATGTTCCTGTCTAATACTGGTCTACAAGATAGAGCATCGCAGCGGAAGTGGTTTACTGGTGCCACTTAAAAATCATCATTCATTTTCCCCATAGACTTTTACAAAAATATTTATAACAATTATGTTAAGCCTAGAACCAAGCCATCCAGGATTGCAGTGAATCATGACCATAAAACCTTCGTTTCTATGAAAAGAACATTTTGAAAATCGTAAAACAAAGGGTTTAAATGTAGTATATCAAATAATGTAATATTAAAATATATTTTCACATAGGATCGAAGGTTTTATGGTCATGATTCACTGCCATCCTGGATGGCTTGGTTCTAGGCTTAACATAATTGTTATAAATATTTTTGTAAAAGTCTATGGGGAAAATGAATGACAATTTTTAAGTGGCTCCAGTAAACCACTTCCGCTGCGATGCTCTATACGCTACACCACTACGATACCCTTGTACTTGTCTAATACGTTACACCACTAAGAGACCCATGTCCCTGTCAAGTACTCCAAAATGACAACAATCACAACACCAGAGCCAGCTCCACTAATCATGTCCCACCCAGCTTTGGCTCAAACAAAGGGTTAAATTAATTCTCCCAGTCCTGCTATGCCACAAACATGTGGAATGCCCTGTACTGCATGGCGGCTTTAAAGGAGGGTAAAATAATGTGTAAAACTGCACTGAAAGAGGTGGCTGCAACTGGAAACTGCATGGTAAAAAGACAATATAGACATATCCTGGTCACCTGCTCTTGTTTTTGTTACCTACAGGCTTGTTTGTCTTGACCACAATTAGATAGGCATGTTATTTCAAATCTAGATTCACTGTTCACGTATAGTTTCAATAGGCCTGCAGATTTCCATTTTATGTTGTTTGACAGGTTCTTGGTGTATGAATGGATGTGATCTCCTTGCTTATTGTTAGTCTCTCTGGATAAGAGTGTCTGCTAAATGGCTACATTGTAAATTGTAATTGATAATTATGGTGAAATCCCCCCCAGGCTGGGAAGCTCTTCTCTCCCCTGTTCTCTAGAGCCATACGAGTCCCCAGTGAGCAGAGATGGAGAGATGGACACACTGATAGTGATAATGAGACTGACAGAGAGACAGATATGCACGCAGTGTGTGTGTGTGTGTGTGTGTGTGTGTGTGTGTGTGTGTGTGTGTGTGTGTGTGTGTGTGTGTGTGTGTGTGTGTGTGTATAGAATGTGTTAATGCAGGCTATGATTGATTGTGTTGTTAATTAAAAGGATAACACTGACAGGACCATGACTTCACCTGGGGGACTCCAGTTTAATGGTAACTGGTGTGTGGGAATGAAAGGGAGCACAGGTTGGGCACAGTTTAGTTTTACGGAAAGTGCAAGCTGCGTTCATGAGGCATTTCGTTCAAAACGGACCAATCCTTTCCTCCTTTGGAGACCAATGTTAGCCAATGAGGATGGAATATGAAATATCGGCCTCCTCGGTGAGTCTTAATCACATGAGAGATAATCTGTACTGATTAGTGTGATTTTTGGATAAAATCTGAAGGAGTAATATCAAAAACAATAAAAAAAGAAAAGAAAAAAAAGTTTTACATAATTCGGCCTCCTGGTGGCGCTATAAAATGCAGGGGAAAGGTTTTTTCTTGGCCTCTATAGGGAGTGTGCATACACAGTTTTTCACTGATCAGTGGAGATATAGATAAAAACACGAATCGGCCTGTTATAGTGCCACCGTGAGGCTGATTCGAAATAAATGAAGTGGCATTGCTTCCTCAGTCTATAGTGAGAATGTGAGTGCAACATTTCACAGAAATCACACTCTGTGTTCATGATTTGAGGCATTTTGTTCAAAAGGGAGCACTTTTGCAAACTTTGGAAGCCAGCAATCCTGCTAATCAGGAGGATGGAATATGAAAAATATTTTCGTTTAATGGCTATATAGAGATATAGTACTGTGTAGGTCTACTGATTTGTGTGATTTTATTTTTTTATTTTTTTATTTTTTTTTAGAAAATCTGTAGCGGTCCTGTCTGGCCCTGGCCCCTGACCATAGACCGTAAACCCTGAACCCCATCCACATCCACTCCCTCCCGCTCCCCCACGGTGCGGTGCGTCGTGAGGCCGGAGGAGAGGAGTCCTCCCCCGGCCCCAGCGGCACGACACACCGTGCAGGAGGAGGCGCCCGCCGCCTGGATGTCTGTGTGTGTCAAGCCTACTCAAGTGTTGCGTGCGCCCAAGCCTATTTATTTCTGGCTGCTAATATAGCCTGTAATTCTGGCCTATATATATTTAAAAATAGATGATCTAAAACATAAGTTCTGAAAAAGAAAAGAAAAGAGAAAAATACTGATGCTGATAATTAATTACTAAACGTATAGGTTATATAGGCCTATGCCTTTTTCTTAACAGAGTTTACTTTTACCGAAGTAGAGATATGCCTTAATTGCCTACAGTCTGTCTGAGTACTTTTATCACAGCTTTAAATGGGGGGGGGGTCATATCAGTATCAGGCCAGACACAGGAAAGCACGACGCAGTCCGCGCGGTCCCTGGTGGTCCCCTTGGCCCCACAGGAGGGGCGTGTGTCCCCGGGGAGCGGACCACAAAGACACCGAGGCTCTGATTGATGCCAGGAGGTGGAGGAGAGGAGCAGAGGAGGAGATAAATTAAAAGCCGGAGCAGGAGAGAGGGCAGAGCAGAGGGAGACACAAACCACAGCAAAGCAGAAAGCACATCACACTGACTAGAAGAGAAAGAGCCGCGCCGAGCCGGAGGCTGACACAGACAGCCAGCACACGGACCCCCGCGGCCATCCTCGGTGCGACGACAGAGGGATGGTGCGGTTGATTCCTCCGCTCCCTGTCAACACCACCAGCACCACCAGCATGCTGTTCCACCAGCTGCAAGAACAGCCTCTGGGCTATAACTGCAACAGGTAGGAATTCATTCATGACGACGGCTTATTAATAATTCACATGTTTCCCAAACAGTGGGTCGGGACCCATTTGTAGATCGCAGACAGATTTTGATGCATGGGTCCTTTTTTTTTTGTGTGTGCTGTTTGTTTGTTTGTTTGTTTGTTTGTTTGTTTGTTTCCGACATTTATTTTGTATAATTATTTACATTCAAAATGTTTTCAAAAAAGCATTTTCTTTTCTTTCAGTAATTTCATGAAGAAATTCCATAAATTAGAACAGGTCTGTTCTGAACTGTTCATTCATGGTCATGGAACTCACACTGCTTCGCTGATTGATTGTTATTTTCATCAGCTGTTATCTCTCCTCTGCTCTGTAGACTCTATAGAGGAGAGACAACACAGATGATCAAAATAACAATTCTTCTACATTCTCTAATTGTGAAGACTTCTTGTAAATTAAGTAATGCAGATGTTTAACAATAATTTAACTCTGCCACCCTTTAATTCAAATCTATGAAACTGGTGCCAGCCATTTTGTTTAATTTCACCTTTTTATGGGGGCCCAAAAAATCATATGCTGTAGCCTACTTCAATTACATTTAAATCCATGCTTCTGAGGAGGTTGTGGATTGGAAGACAGAGTGTGTGTGGAAAATTTCACATAGGGGCAACGATGGCGGAGATATGAGTAGGGCAAAAGTGTGACGTGACGTGATGTGACGTGACGTGACAGACAGACAGACTGACTGACTGTGGAGGTTTTGATAGTAAATGCGATCTGACAGTCGCAATAATACGTTTTATACGCTTTTGGCAACAAAGATCAAAGACGTTTTAGTCGTTTTTAGCATTCAGTGAGTATAAGGGTAATTTTTTTTTACCAACTCTCCATCATTTAGCTGTGGACCACCTGAAACACCCTCAAGGACCACTGGTGGTCCCTGGACCACTGGTGGGAACCACTGGGATTTCCATGCAGGTCTAACATGTCTGCACAACCTCGCCCTTTAGGGAGAGGTCGCTTTTCCCCCTTAGGTGTCTTACTGGTCATATTTATTTGGATTTGTCTCGAAAGTAAACTCTATATATTTGATTTTATTTGCTGGTCTGCTGTAGTTTGGCAACATATCATCTGTTTGTAATATTTCTTGAGTCCCACACAGGCAACAGCCCAAAATCATCTCAAATGTCTTAGTTAAATAAACAAAGGATCCATTCATAATATTCATACATTTTATGTTTTGTGTGCAGTGGCTTTGGGGGAGTTTCGGAGCAGTATGCTATGAACAACAACGACAACAACAGAATCAGACAAAGACCCGTGCCATATGAAGTGGACAGCAATGACGGTAGGACTATTATTATTATGTTTATTATTAAGATCATCATTATCTGTTGTGTGTTTATAAAACTAAAAACTAAGGATGGTTGCCTTATAAAGTATTCTGTGACACTGGAGAGAATACAAAACAAATCTCTCCTTATCAACCTCCCACATGATTATCTTGTGAAGGAATCAAGCATCAATAATAAACACATATAGGTGTCTATGTTAGGTAGAATTTAAAAAAAGCATTTATTTTCAGGAAAGGCAAACATAAATACTGTATTCCCATGGATCCAATGTAGTTATTATTATTTTAGACACAAATTTATGAATTTATTTATGAACAAAATGTCATATTTAAAACCCAGAGGCAGACGCAACTACTTACAATTTCCGTAACCCATTTAGGCCTAGAATTATTGAATGCTTTAACCGGTGAAAAATAGCAGATATACAAGCTCACAGCACGGCACCGAGTGCCGCGCTGTGAGCTTGTAGATCTGCTATTTTTGAAAAATCGTGAAAATTAGTGTATAAGTTTCTTTTGAATCCTTCTAAGATTTTTGGAAAAACTGTCAGCAATCTGGCCAGCCGTCGTCAAAGAAAAGGTCCTTTTCCCTTAACTGGAGTTCAGTTAGTCTGTTCTTGAGAGACTACTATGTCAGTGGTTTTCAGACCTTTTCACGTGAAGGACCCCCAAAATGATATGTATTTGGCCACGGACCCGCATCTCAAAATATTCAGTTCCAGGGACCACCCAGAAGCAACATTTTAGTTACTAACGTTCGCTTTGAAAATACATATATTCAAAGATTTGCACACATTTTCACGACTTTTTCAAAAATAGCAGATCTACAAGCTCGCAGCGCGGCACTCGGTGCCGCGCTGTGAGCTTGTATATCTGCTATTTTTCACTGGTTAAAGCAGTCAATAATTCTAGGCCTAAAAGCGTTCTGCGACAGCAACGGTATATTGACCTCTGACCTCCCTTGCCCCCCCCACATGCAGGCTCCTCCCCCCAGCCCGTGGCGGCGCGGCGTCGCGTCTTCACCAACACGCGGGAGCGCTGGCGCCAGCGCAGCGTCAACGGGGCGTTCTCGGAGCTGCGCGGCCTCCTGCCCACCCACCCCCCCGACAGGAAGCTCAGCAAGAACGACGTCCTCCGCCTGTCCATGAGGTACATCCGCTTCCTGTCCGCGCTGCTCGCCCACCAGGAGGAGGGGCGTCGTGCAGAGGAGGAGGCGGAGGAGGCGGTGAGGGACAGCGGCGTCGGCGGAGGAGGGGAGTCCATCCTCCGGGGAATGACTTTGTCTCCGAACTCCAGCTGTGGGAGCCTGCCGGACGGAGAGGCCAGTCCTGGCAGCCTCTTTTACCCATGAAGACACAAGCACCATTCTAAACCGATTGTTGTCAAACCTTTACATGCCAAGAACCCCCAGAATGATAGCCTCTACATTATTTGGCTGCGGAAACAAAACCTGTGAAATTGTGTGATGTTTAGAGGTTTTGTTATGTTTAGGTTAAATTGGGTTCTGGGAACCCTCGTTTTTTTTACAAACCCTCAGACTGTTTGCCTGAGAAAAGAGTTCATGTGATATTCACATAAAGTTGTAATAGTGACACTTGTCTCACGCACGCACACACGCACGCACGCACGCACACACACACACACACACACACACACACACACACACACACACACACACACACACACACACACACACACACACACATGAATGATCGAGCCAGTGGTTCTCAAATGTTTTGATTTCATTTTAAGCATTAGGTGAGAGTGCACACATAAAGTAGAACCAAGGGGATTCATCATTTGTTTCCATTAGTACACTCTATAGAGTTAGACCCGTGAGGGTCCATTTTATAATGTGTACACTCTCAGAGTTGTTACAGTCCCATAAGGGGCCATTTGGAACCCCCCTCAAGGACACTTTGAGACCCGCTGGTGTAGCAGAGTGCTTCGGGTGAACATGCAACAATATCAGCACCCTGACTCTGTTTGAAATATGTGACAAGATATGGCTGCTACGCAGACATGTTCTGGTCCCTCATTGTCATGTTTTGACTCTGAGATTAGCTCTTTTTTCCTTGACCACAAATGTTAAGAATGTGATTTAAGATATATAGCATGTTGGGATGATTTGTTTAGATGGCATGTTATTTATATTATATATTAACTGGTCCAGAATGTTATTTAGATAACATGTTATTAAGACAGATGCAAGATTCTTTGATTTAGGATGTTTTACTTATTTTTTTACTTCTTCTAACTTATACCTTTTCATTGCATTCTATTTCTACTTATGAATGTTTTTCTTTTCTTTTTTTCTTAAACAAAATATATAAATGTTGTTGAACAGAACATATTTCCTATCCATCAATCAATCTAGTTCTCAATAGTTTGAAATGTACAGCAGGTTATTTAGATAGCATGTAATTTAGACAGAAGCTAGGTTCATTGACTAGTAGCCTATACCTATATGGGCCTACTTGGAAATGTCCAGATTGTTTAGATGGATGCTAAGTTCATTGTTTACCTACAGTAGTATCCTAGTTTGGAATGTGTAGAATGTTATTTTGATCACTGGTTTCCAAACAGCGGGTCGGGACCCATTTGTGGGTCACTGCCGCATTTTGTTTTGAATAATTATTCATTCAAAACGTAAAAAAAAAAGACATTCCAAAAACTGCAAAATCCTTCATAAACTTTTCAGTAATTTAATGGAGAAATGCTCACAACTCAGTGTGGTCTTGTAGATCTGCTATTTTCTCTAGTTTGGGTCCCTGTCTTACACAGTTCTCTATGCACTGTATGTATGTGATTGTTTACCTTGTGTAGTGACTACAATTCAATAAACACTTGAAAGACAAGGCCTAAATCGTACATTGTTATTTCCAAGGGGTCATCATCAAGTACATATATGGACAAATATGTCTGTGGCAAATTTTAGATTCGCTTTTTTACAAACCATTTGTTCTCATCTTTATCATATCATAAGACCCATAATATGGAATGTCTAGTCTCCAGGTCTTTTTTTAAAGAATGTTTAGGCTATGATAACACTTATTTACAACACTATGGCATATAAGGAGTCCAAATTTGTACTAGTGGATTTCAAATGTTTTATTAACTAGACTCTTACGTCTCAGAGATACAGGCCTATTATGGTCATTCAGGGCTGTCTCTTTATGTGTTTCTACTAATAATTTCAGAAATAGTTTCTGATAATTCCAGTCATTTTGTATGTCCGTGGCAAAACAAATATATTTGACAGAAAAGTCCACCACAAGCCAGCATGGCCATGCTAGTATTTCCTCACTGTATTCTGACCATCGTTGTCTTGAACTGGATTTGTTGTGAGCTGTTGAAGGTAAAAATACTGCATCTCACGTATTTTCATAAAAATAAAAATAAAACACATCGTGCAGTGGCTCAATGGTTAGAGAAACTGTCAATAGAACACTGAGGGTTCCAGAAGGGTTCCCTGTTCGATCCCGAGCTCCCCCAGAGTTAGTGTCTAGAGTCCTTGAGCATGGTTTCCTCCGCCATCGGTGTATGAATGGGTGAACGTAATGCACAATCTCTGTAAAGTGCCTTGGATAAAGGCCTACATAAAAGCACCATTTACCAATAAAAATAAGAGCAAATTATTTCATAATCTCCGGAAGTGGTCAATTAGTCATGGAACAATTACAATATTAAGTGGACAGTAGCCTACATTATCTATATTACCAGTAATACAAATTACAATAATGTTGTTGTTGTTGTTGTTACCAATTCATTATGAATATCAAATTTGTGCTGCATTTGTAGAACAAGGGTTCCCAAGGGATACCCTGTATACACATATAGGCCTACTGTTGGTTTGTTTACTGTTGAGTGAGAAAACAATGTTGCACATTAAGATAATCATTTGGGGACCGCACTGGGGATCCCGACCCTCAGTTTGAGAACCACTGCAGTAGAACACATGTCATGTAGTCACTTGCTCATTGAGCCCAAGTGTTTGTTCACACTCACACACACACACACACACACACACACACACACACACACACACACACACACACACACACACACACACACACACACACACACACACACACACACACACACACACACAGGGAGAGAGAGAGACCCTCTCTACATTCACAGACACGCCCCTTTGCTCCTGTGGGACCTGCTGGTCTCTCAGGGCCATCTGTGATTGGATGAGACGGCTTTATCGGAGATCAGCTTCACGCCCACTCGTCATTGGCTTGTTAGACTGACAAACCACTCCCCCATGACCCCAATAAATAACCCCTCTATGTCTGCCCCGATTGGCCAGGCCTATCAGGAAGATCTCTGGACTAAATGGTGGGAAAGATGCGATTATGACTCCTCTCTCTCTCTCTCTCTCTCTCTCTCTCTCTCTCACTCTATCTCTCTGTGATGCTGGTCCATCTTCAGTTCCCAGCGTCTTCTCATAATGAAAACAAATCAACGAATCACCTCATGATGTAAACCACACCTTTCACACTGACCTCTGGATCATAGCCCACCGTCCAGAAGAATCCCACTGTCCCGCCCCGCCTCCGATGAGAGGCTGCTGTCAGTGGGGATTTTTTATTTTATTGAGCGGTGCAAACCACTCCTATAAGTGGCTGTGCGTGTGTCCGTAGCCTTTTACCTCAGCGTTTTGCCATAGTAAAATGTGTGTGCGTAGCATCATGTTTGTCTAGTGATGTCATATGTCGTATGTCTGTAGCCTTTTTCCTCAGCGTTTTGCCATAGCAAAATGTGTGTGTGACCGTAGCTGTGCGTGTGTCCGTAGCCTTTTTCCTCAGCGTTTTGCCATAGTAAAATGTGTGTGCGTAGCATCATGTTTGTCTAGTGATGTCATATGTCGTATGTCTGTAGCCTTTTCCCGCAGACGATACCCATCCCTATAGTCAGGGGATATCTTTAGAAATAGTGTCAAATCCTGGAATAAATTCCTTACCAAAAAATGTCTTCACCAATGTGTTTGTAAAGGTGTCTAGTAACACATCTCACAAAGACTGAAATTCACTTTCCCTAGGAAAATCTTTGACAGCTAGGGTAATTCTGGGTCTCATTCACTCAATATACAGATACTATAGGGGGAAAAAACCACTCCCAAAAAAATATGCTTTAAGTGGGATGTGAGGGCTAACTAGGTGTTTTTAATTATTCTGAATCCATTGCAAGCATTTGTTTTGCACCAAAAACATTCCTTGGGCTAGAAATGGACCCCCATACCACTGTGAAAAGTGATGACTCATCACTAAACCATCATTTTATGGGCTGTTTTTAGCCCAATGAATGTTTTTTTGTGCAAAACAAATGTTTGCAATGGATTCAGAATAATTAAAAACACCTAGTTAGACCCCTCACATCCCACTTAAAGCATATTTTTTGGGAGTGATTTTTCCCCCCTATAGTATAGTGTATAGTGAGTGAATGAGACCCAGAATTACCCTAGCTGTCAAAGGTTTTCCTAGGGAAACTGAATTTCAGTTTTTGTGAGATGTGTTACTAGACACCTTTACAAACACATTGGTGAAGAAATGTTTTGGTAAGGAATTTATTCCAGGACTTTTTAAGATATCCCCTGATTACTACTAAAGAGTCAGAGTATCTGTCTGGAGCACGACCACCGCTCACTTCAAATTGGGTGTTTTTGGCTATTATGCCTTTATTTGATAGGACAGTAGACTGACAGGAAACAGGGGAGAGATGGGGAGAGACATGCAGCAAAGGTCGACTGGATCGGGAATCGAACTGGTGACGCCGTGGTGGGGACTGCCCATAAGTCCTATCTCATTAGTCCTACTGTACATCTCATTAGTCCTACTTTGGTTAGGGTTAGGTTTAGGCATAGTTCTACTGAGGTTAGGGTTAGGGTTAGGTTTAGGTTTAGCCCGGCATAGTATTTTTCACCAGGTTAACATTCACCAGATTCTAACTAATGGGATGTAGGAACAATGAGATGGGTTTGATTGATTGATTGAATACTTTATTAGGAGTTTGCATAGGAAAGGTACAGTTTCATGACGGTACAGTTCAATGGTACAAGGTCTACTAAAAGGAGATCCTAGAAAAGAGCTTATTTCCACAGGAAACCATTTATGTATCTCATATAACATTGAATGACAAAAAAAAAACATTAAGTCTATACAAACAGTATACAAAGAAGGGGCAGGGGAGGGTAGGGCTGGGCTAGGTTTGTTCTACCAGTTGCGAACGGCTGCTGCCTGTAAGTGGTTTTTCAGGGCGATTTTAAAGGATGCTAGTGACCAAAGACATGGCATCGACACCGTCAGCATCAGTGCCTATGTGGCAATGTCTTATGTGGTATGCGCCTGGACCAGTAGGCCAGCGGGCACCCCAGCACTCACATTTTTTTATACTGGAGACCTCTGTGGGAAGAGTAGCACAGCAAAATAAAGTTTACCCGGAAAGATGGATGGATGGAAGAAAGTCCATATAGGACTAGTATAGTACAATAGTCTGGTTAACCTGTTAGTACATGATAGACCTACATGAAAGCATCCGATTCAATATGACATCCAGTGAATTTTTGCATAGCATCAATATAGTTACAGTACAGCCAAAACAATTCAGTCCAGGAGGTGGCGGTAATGCACCAGAGGTTCCCTGCCAACCTTCCCTAAAAACATAAACAAAAGAAGACCGTGGTGTTTTGTTTACGTTGCCTACGTCATCATCATCGTCCTCGTCGGTGTTGCCATGTTTGCTTATTATAAGAGACTTTGGGCTTTCTTGGACGCGTTTGAAATATTGCAGCGGTTGTGTTTTATTGGGCGTGTTTCTAAAGTGTAGTTGCTTATTTGGTCTTTACATAGGAAAGGTACAATTTCATCACAGCACAGTTCACTGGTAGGCCTACAAGGTCAACTAAAAGGATACACCATGATTTAATAGAAGACATTTGTAGAATGTGCCTATCAGTGGTTAAGGACCCCCAAAATGTGTTTTTGGCCGTGGACCCCCATGTCAAAATATTTTGTTCCACGGATGGACCCCTATTGCAAACCTTTTTGTTCCAGGGACCCCCAGAAGCACAGATTTGATTTTAGTCTAATCTGCATCTAGCTTAAGGCCCCAGACCCGTTGGGAAACGAGTTTGGGGCGACTTTGATTTTTTCAAAAGACTTTGACTTTTGGTCAATCAACCAATCAATAAATCAATCAATAAAAAATACATATATATTAAATAAAGTTAAATAAAGTTTTAAAGATTAAAAGAAATAGCAGATCTACAAGCTCACAATGCTGATGAACCTGCAGTATGGTTTTTTTGTATGTTTTTATTTTATTTTGTATGTTTTTATTTTATATTTTTTAAATGTTTTCCCCTTTTTTCCTGACTATATCTACTGCATAGTAGGCCTACTGTGTTCTGCCATTCAATGTTATATGAGATACTTCAATGGTTTCCTATGGAAACAAGCTTAGTCTTTTCTAGGATCTCCTTTTAGTAGACCTTGTACCAGTGAACTGTACCGTCATGAAACTGCACCTTTTCCTACGCAAACTTCTAATAAAGTCTTCAATCAATCAAAATCAATCAATCAATCAATCAGTATCTTTTGGGCTTGTGGTTTTCATAGACCCTGGTTTCTTATTTCTATCTTATGGCACAACCTGAACCTGGCAACACCGCGCCATCCTCCTCCTCAGTGTGTGTGTATTGTGAGTCCGGTTCAACATGGCTGCCGGAGACAACAGCGGCAGGCCTCCGTGTCTCAACTTCCCCGGCGGCCCGGCGGCGGCGGCGGGCCCGCTGGGCAACAGCCAGCCGAGCAACAGCGCCTTCTCCATGCTGGCTTCCAACGGCGGCGGTGGCGGAGGAGGAGGCGGAGGACGGCGGTCCAACAACCCGCAGCTGGGGCCTCCTGGAGCGGGCGAAGACGGCGGCGGCGTCGCGTCCGGCCCTCCGCCCGGCGCGCACAACTCCGGGCGGCAGGAGCAGCAGAGCGCCGCGGCGGCTGCTCCAGGAGGAGGCTCCAGCACCACCGCCACCAACATGACCGCTACCGCCGCGCACAACGCCGCTCAGTCGGGCGTGCAGGTAGGGAACCGTCCGCTGTTGGCTCCAGTGCTCCACCATGACGCGACATCATGGGGTGTTCTTGTTAAACTACCTGTTAAAATAGCTCCATGTTCTGATGGTAATCAATAATCATCTTTCGATGAATTGAATACAGTGTATTGTTCAGTAACGGTGTTAAATAGCGCCATTGTGACAGTAATCATTGCTGAGTGTTTGTTCAGTAACAGTGTTAAAATGGCTCTTTATTGTGATCGTAATCATTAAACAGCTCTATATTGTGACGGTAATCACTGATATGGAGTGATTGTTCAGTAACATTGTAGCTAAATAGCTCTAATAGTCTAGTAATCATTGCTACATGCTAGTGTTTGTTCAGTACACAGTTAAATGGCTCTATATTGTGAATGTGTTGCTATAGACTAGAGTCAGTTACGTATTAAATGGATCTAAATGGTTATAGTAATCAATCAATGCTAGTAACAGTGTTAAATAGCCATATTGTGATGATGGCAATTGGCAATCATTGGTATAGTGTTTGTTCAGTAACAGCTCTCAAGTTCTTTAGTAAACACAAAATAAATTTTCAGTTCAGGATACAGAGCTTGTACGTAGGATGCAGAAAAAGCAGACTAATTTGGAACTTGTCTGGAACACAATACAATTGAAGCTGATAAATGGGTACTCTTCTGATGATGTTGCCGACTTTGTTTGTTTATTATACAGTAGCGCTGGAATCATGTTACTGAACAATAGTAATAATGATTGCTATCAGAATGTAGTGTTTTAATAAAAAATATCACTTACCCTACCCTACCTTTAATTGTCATACATATAATTGTGATTTGTGAATAATGTAATTGTTCTTTTGGCATTGTACCGACAAATGACTTAATGTTTTATCAACCAAATGCACAATTATCAAAAAATAATCGCTACGGCTGAAATGGGCCATATTTGGGGTCGTGGTACACAACGTGTTAATGAATGAATAAATAAATGTACCACAACAAAACAACAAAACAAAGCATTTCCATTCATTTATACCAGGTGCATCCAGTGCAAAGCGCTCTCCTCTGAAAACAACGGGAAGTGCTGATAAAACAGAATCAATGTTTGGTAACTGCAGTGTCTATTTCTCGCCTCGAATGTTTTCAAATTGTGTGTTTGTTTACATGGATGTCGGGATCACACAGCGCAGATTGATATGAGCAGTCTTTGATGAGACAGATTGATATGAGCCAGGTGATCTGATTCTTTGATTCCGTCATTGAATTCAGCGATCGTTATTCAAAAATAACACGCCACTGAGTTCAGTGATTGACCAATCGGAATCGAGCATTCAACAAAGCCGCGTCATAATTCAAAAATAACTGACAGTTTACAGTTTAGGCATTTAACAGACGCTTTTAATCCAAAATGACTTAAAATAAGCAGATAAAACATCACTATAATAAACAAGATAATATGTCAGTACATCAACAGCAATATAACAAATGCATATGAATATCAATCTAGAAAAAACAATATAATCAGTAAAGAAAAAAAAAAGGTTCTAAAAAAAAAAAACTAAAAACAAATGCTAACTAGCTTCATGTATGGTCATTGAGTGTTTCAGTTGTGCTAACTGATGATCTCAAACAGGCGACGCATTCCTCTCTGTCGGCGGGGACCCCGGGCTCGGCGGCGTCGGTGCTGGTGTACCGGGAGCCCGTGTACAACTGGCAGGCCACCAAGAGCACGGTGAAGGAGCGCTTCGCCTTCCTGTTCAACAACGAGGTGCTCAGCGACGTGCACTTCCTGGTCGGCAAGGGCATGGGCGTGCAGAGGATACCGGCACACAGGTTGGTAGGCTGCTGGTCCAGAGGATACCGGCACACAGGTTGGTAGGCTGCTGGTCCAGAGGATACCGGCGCACAGGTTGGTAGGCTGCTGGTCCAGGAATTCTGGATCGGTCAATGATCGACGAGGCAATAGGAGGTTGAGACGATTTTCTAGGTCAGGGTTCCCCAATTAGTTTTCTCCAAGGGCCAAATCATGTCTAGGGTGCCAAGCCGAGGGCCACAACATTGAATCATGTCTAGGGTGCCAAGCCGAGGGCCACAACATTGAATCATGTCTAGGGTACCAAGCCGAGGGCCACAACATTGAATCATGTCTAGGGTACCAAGCCGAGGGCCACAACATTGAATCATGTCTAGGGTACCAAGCCGAGGGCCACAACATTGAATCATGTCTAGGGTGCCAAGCCGAGGGCCACAACATTGAATCATGTCTAGGGTACCAAGCCGAGGGCCACAACATTGAATCATGTCTAGGGTGCCAAGCCGAGGGCCACAACATTGAATCATGTCTAGGGTGCCAAGCCGAGGGCCACAACATTGAATCATGTCTAGGGTGCCAAGCCGAGGGCCACAACATTGAATCATGTCTAGGGTGCCAAGCCGAGGGCCACAACATTGAATCATGTCTAGGGTGCCAAGCCGAGGGCCACAACATTGAATCATGTCTAGGGTGCCAAGTCGAGGGCCACAACATTGAATCATGTGCCGAGGGCCACAACATTGAATCATGTCTAGGGTGCCACGCCGAGGGCCACAACATTGAATCATGTCTAGGGTGCCAAGCCGAGGGCCACAACATTGAATCATGTCTAGGGTGCCAAGCCGAGGGCCACAACATTGAATCATGTCTAGGGTGCCAAGTCGAGGGCCACAACATTGAATCATGTCTAGGGTGCCAAGCCGAGGGCCACAACATTGAATCATGTCTAGGGTGCCAAGCCGAGGGCCACAACATTGAATCATGTCTAGGGTGCCAAGCCGAGGGCCACAACATTGAATCATGTCTAGGGTGCCAAGCCGAGGGCCACAACATTGAATCATGTCTAGGGTACCAAGCCGAGGGCCACAACATTGAATCATGTCTAGGGTGCCAAGCCGAGGGCCACAACATTGAATCATGTCTAGGGTGCCAAGCCGAGGGCCACAACATTGAATTATGTCTAGGGTGCCAAGTCGAGGGCCACAACATTGAATCATGTCTAGGGTACCAAGCCGAGGGCCACAACATTGAATCATGTCTAGGGTACCAAGCCGAGGGCCACAACATTGCAGGGGACGACGGTGGCGTTCCCGCTACTCCAGTGACAGTTCAGATATCGTCGTTGTCAGGTGAAAATCTTGTATGTCCAAAACCGTTCGTTTTACATTTATCATTTTAAAAATGATTTAAACTGGTGCGAGGCGTGTGCTAGTAGATCTGCTGTTTTCACTACTTTTGTGCGACAGCCTTGTTTGATGAAGCAGAGCTTTTACTTTGCGAAAGAACGTACACATTTTGAGACAATGACGATATACTAGTGTTGTTGCTGCTCTTATACCACCATTATTACTGGGGTTGGTGGGGGCCAGACAGTAGCCCCCCGTGGGCCGCAAATGGCCCGCGGGCCGCCTATTGGGGAACCCTGTTCTAGGTGTTAAATGGGGCTAGGGATGGAACTATAATCGTTATAATCGTTATTATCGTTTATCGTGATAAAAAACACGCACGTTAATCGAATTGTGGTGATTTAAATGTATCGTTAAATTGTCCTCCGTCATGCACTGGGATCAATTCACCTTGTATTTGCCGAGCTGCATATCCGGTATTTAAACCATTTGGTAAAATGGACCTGTAAATAACATACTTGATACAGTCTTTTTTTCACTCTCTACCAAATCCCTTTGCCAAAAAATTGCCGATCTACGACTACAAGCTCACAACGCGCTTGTTTATCTGCAATTTTTTGGCAAACCCACGATAATGGATGTTGTGGATATGTTGATATCGTCCCATCCCTAAATGGGGTTATGCTTTAAGGTAAAGGATATCATGGGGTGAAGAACAATAACTCACAGGTCAGTTAAGACTGATATTATTCCTACTTTTTGTCACATACATTGCTCTATGCGAGATTTGTTCTCCGCATTTGACCCATCTCTTGGAGCGGTGCGGTGAGCCGCAGCCGTGCTCAGGAATCAGTAACCCTTGATGCTGATTGCCAAGCAGGGAGGCATTGGGTCCCATTTTTAAAGTCTTGGTATGACCTTCCAGTCTCAGGACGGACACTCTAACCACAAGGCCACTGAGCTGGTTGTATGGTAGGCCTGCCAACGAGCACAGGGATCAGGCCATAGTTATACTGTAGCTGCTACAAGGACAAGCTGAACTAGGGTTGCAGCAACGGTATGAGATTTTTAACTCCGAAAATATAGTCCGTGTCAACACCGCGGTTATCGGTAACACCGTTTCAACCACCATTGCGTGTCTTGTCGTCTTGTGAGCACTCAGTAGCAGCCAATGCTACCTCAAGCTACAACAACAACAACCATCCGACCATATTAAAAATTCAGCTTTGTAAAAAAGCAACAACACTGTTAGTGTTACAACAGCCCTGCGTTTTCTTGTTTGGCTAATCGTTGTTTTTCTGCCTACTGCGCGCTGTGACATTATAAAGCCACAACTAGTCCCCTGGAACGTGCCCTGGGAGTGGGGACGAGACATCATGCAGTCTGATGGGATGTGCCTCGCCCTGTGGATGATCCGTTGATTCTGGATCTGTTCTCGACACTCCCACACAAGGAACAGCTCCCGGCCTCCCGCGATTGAGAACCGAATCCCATCGTTCATTTAACAGAGCTGTTCAAAAGAGCAGAATCATTGGCGAACGTCACATCGCTACTGCGCTCCTCGGGGCAGAGCAGAGCAGCGGATGCGTTTTCTTTTTATTTAACGGTGTTATCGGTGTGCAAGCAAAGTACTCGGTGTTGTGCTCGCTCACCGGTAACACAGAGTACCGTTGCAACCCTAATAGAAATACAATGAGTGATGGTGAAATGTAAAGACTAGATACAAGCGACCATAATAATAATAGTATAAGGAATAATTCTTCTGCAGCTACTCACAAACGTTCCTTTTTTTTTCTTCTTTTTTTTAGTTTTGTAAAAGCTTTAATATTTTCATCTTGTTCTTCTTGTTTGTGCCATGTGTCAGGTTTGTTCTGGCCGTGGGCAGTGCGGTGTTCGATGCCATGTTCAACGGTGGGATGGCGACCACCTCCACAGAGATAGAACTCCCTGACGTGGAACCGGCTGCCTTCCTGGCACTGCTCAAGTGAGACTAAAGTTTAAAACAAGTCTTGAGAGAGATGACTGTCAACCAAGCTTTTCAGGCCACCATGACAAGCACTTAAAATTGCTGGAATCACATTTAGTTTGACTCAGTTCCACAGATACATGTTGTTGACAAAAGCCAAACTACAAGATTGTGGATCGGCTATTTTCACAATGTTTGCCTCTCTTACGTCATATTTGACAATTTGGTTACGGTATCAAAATGTTTCGAAATGTGCAGATACCCTGTATACACTTACCACATGCTGGTTTGTTTACGGTTGAGTGAGATTTTTTTTTTGATTAATGCCATGCCTAAAATAGGGATGCCAAGATGAAAGAGTTAGCAAGCAAGATGGAGTGTTTGCAACTTGAGTAAAGATCCCTTGAATGCAGTTCATGAAATCAAAACAAATCACGTTATTTATTTATTTTATTTTACATGCAGGTTTGTGGGGTCCGGGGGACCTCTTAGGGGGTCCTCCAGGGGGTCTCCAGTTAAAATGACTGGTAACTCTTGAAAGTGTACAAATTCCATGTTTATTTGGTTCCACTCGTACACTCTTATAGTTAGTAAACCGCATAGTAAACCGGTGTGGAGTGGTCCTTGGAAAATGTCAAATAATCATAATGTCACATCATGCGAACATCATGGTGTTGATCTGTGGCCCTTCCTCTTCTCCCCTGCAGGTTCCTGTACTCTGACGAGGTCCAGATCGGCCCGGAGACGGTGATGACCACCCTCTACACGGCCAAGAAGTACGCCGTCCCGGCGCTGGAGGCTCACTGCGTGGAGTTCCTGAAGAAGAACCTGAGAGCGGACAACGCCTTCATGCTGCTCACACAGGTAGGGCTGCTGTCACCGTGAGGGTCCGGATCCACCTTTTTTTTGCCATAATTACTCGACCCAGGTCGGTTCCGGTTCTATTGTCAGTCTTGGACCTCTGGTCGGTTTATAATCATGTAGAATACCTGAGTGGATCCCAGAAGACCTGTGTGCTCCGCATGGATCGGTAGGGCAGTGTTTCTCAACCTTTTTTCTGCATGGGCACACTTTTCATTTCCCAAGAATCCATGGGCACACCAACATAATACAGCAGCAACATAAATATCGCCACTGTCGGGGAGAAACCTTGTATCTCCAAGTTTCAAATGTGTACGTTTCTTCGCAAAGTAAAGCCCTGCGTCATCATATAAGGCGGTTGCACAACATTAGTGAAAACAGCAGATCGGCTGGTTTCACTAGTTTAAATCATTTTTAAAATGATAAATACAATACTGGCTTTCAAGCAGTTTCAAGGGGCACACTTGACCCTTCTCAGGGGCACACCAAAGGTCCCCAGGCACAGTGGTTGAGAAACACTGCTTTAAGGAATAGTGCTATGAAGTGTTATGATGATTTAGATTAGACTTACCTGGGGTCAGATTGACTAAGTTGAGCTATGCATGCTGTCAGTTCAGTGAGAGTGGAGAGCATGCAGACTCACTGGGTGTGCACCGTGGCATGTGTGACTGCCTTCATGGATTCCTTCTTCATGGAGGGCAAACATGCAATTTAATGTCATTGTACATACAGTATCTTGTTGTAGGCTGCTGGCTAGTTCATTATGGTGTTTAACACCTAGCCTGTTAGAACGGCATTTGTCGGCTCCAGAAAATAATTGCTCGGGCATGTAATGTATATCTAAATTCCTGCCTCGTAGGACGGCAGTGACGGCGTGCTGGCAAAAAAGTATCTTCAGTAGGGATGTTAAATGATTTTTTTTATTTTTGGGGACAAACCTTTTTTTTTTTTTTTTTTTTTTCCTGCGCAGTTGAGATAAGAGAGCAAAATACTCTGCTCGTCAGTCGTCACAAAACCTCTCGACAACAACACTATAGTATCAAGGCATAATTTCTTTGGCTATTGTGCACACAATAGACCAGCGCAGTGTTTCTCAATCTGCACTCATATGCATTGAGCACTCCGTCACAGAGAGACATAACGTTACTCTCACATTTGGAAAACATTAACGCTTATAACGCTTATTAGCGATTAAAACATTTTTTGAAAAGTAGATCGGCTATTTTTTGGCAAATGTTCCGCCCGGCCGGATAATGGATGTTGGGGATATTTTGATTATCGCGATACTATCGTAAATCGCAATTTCTTTTGGTCACAATAATGGTGACATGAAACGTTCATATCGTCCCATCCCTACCCGGCTGTATGTTGAGGTGTCCCTGAGCTAGACACCTAAAGGACTAGTTCACCCCCAAAATGACTTTTTTTCTATTGATTACTCATGCCATGGAGAGTTCAATAATATATTTTGGGTATTGTCACATTCCTAAGACAAAAATGTATAAAAAATAAAAAAGTTTCCCCATCCACTGCCATTCATTTGGGTCCCCAACCAGGGCCATGCATCCGGGCCTCCATCCGGAATTAATGGGGGTAAATTGACTATAATCACATTTTTGTCTTAGGAATGTGACAAATACAATTATTATTATTGAACTCAAGTCTCCAGTAATCAATAGGAAAAAAAGTCATTTTGGGGGTGAATTACTCCTTTAACCCCTAACTCATGTCCTTGACATGAAACAGAATTGTCCCCCATGGAATCAAACGGGTCTAATTATTAAGCTTGACTGATGTGTGTGTGTTTTAGGCCCGACTGTTTGACGAGCCCCAGCTGGCCAGCCTGTGTCTGGAGAACATCGACAAGAACACTGGAGACGCTCTGGCTGCTGAGGGGTTCACTGACATAGACCTGGGTAAGGTTATGGACCATTATTATCACGCTTTGCTATTATGTTGTTCGTAAAAGACACACTGTGATTGGCCAGTACAGTCACTTTAATTGGCAGTTGTGTCAATCACCCCGCAAAAAAATATGTACAAGACTGTGGTGGCTCGTGTGGGACAACCAAGGCATGGAATGTGTACAATGACAACTAATAACAGATTCATGAAAAAGAAGAGAAAATAACAAACCCTAACAAATATCTTAAGTAGCAATACGTTTATGAGGGCTGCTGCGGTCTGCTGGGGAAACTGGATGACAGGGGCATTTCTGCCAGTCATTTGGGATCAATATAAGTGGGCAAATGAGCCTAGATGTTGTTTTGTGCAGAGTTGTCCTTTAAGGCTGAGAAGAAGTGGAATCAGTTTGTTCTGGGAGGTGTGAAGCTTGGTGTTTAGTGACAATGAGATGTGGTCTCTCTTGTATAAGTCCAGTAATGTTTGCCCTGTCCTCTCTCAGACACCCTGGTGGCTGTGTTGGAGCGAGACACCCTGGGCGTCAGGGAGGTGCGTCTGTTCGTAGCCGCGGTGCGCTGGGCGGACGCAGAGACCCACAGGTAGACCATCACCATTCTTACATAAACAACCCCAGATAATCACAGTTATTGTTTAGATAGCCGTTATAGTCGTTTTACATTCATCTGTGTGAATTCAACTGTGGAAATAATGTTTATATATTTTTTACCAATTTGCTTTAAATGTTTTAAAAATATTAAATGTTTTTTAAACATATTTTTTTAAGCACTGAATGATATATGGTCTATTTTGGCCATATATATTTATTACATTACTAGATGATTTATTTTGATGATTGATATTGTCAGTAATGTCTTTGTATATTTGAGTTATTTGTAAATGTTATGTTTGCAAAGCCCACAAGGCAACACATGTACATTTGTATTCATGCGATTCATACAATCTACAAAAAAAACGATTAAATCTTAAAATGTAACAATGTAATGATTAACAGGCAGCAGCTGCAGCCCACCCCGGAGAACAAACGGAGGGTCCTGGGCAAGGCGCTCACACTCATCCGCTTCCCGCTCATGACCATCGAGGAGTTCGCTGCAGGTGAGACGTCCTCTCCTTGTTAGAACGAGAACGGGTACACATTATTGTGTATCATTATTTTATGCTTTAACTATTGAAAAAATAGCAGATATACAAGCTCACAGCGCGGCACCGAGTGCCGCGCTGCGAGCTTGTAGATCTGCTATTTTTGAAAAATCGTGAAAATTAGAATTTTGACCCGATTCTATAGGTGTCTTTTGAATCCTTCTACGTTTTTTTTGAAAACCCTATGTTTCTATGTCGGCAATCTGGCCAGCCATCGTCAAAGAAAAGGTAATTTTCACTTAACTGGAGCTCAGTTAGTCTGTTCTTGAGAGACTACTCTGTCAGTGGTTCTCAAACATTTTCATGTGAAGGACCCCCAAACTGATATGTATTTGACCACGGACCCGCACCTCAAAATATTTAGTAACGGGGACCACCCAGAAGCAAAATTTGAGTTCACAAACGTTCGCTTTAAAAATACATATATTCAAAGATTTGCGCACATTTTCACGACAAAAATAGCAGATCTACAAGCTGCGCTTGTATATCTGCTAAAGCATTCAATAATCCTAGGCCTAAATGGGTTAATCTCAAGGATCCCCAGGTTGGAGTCATGCGTTATTAGATGTTCAATATTCAGTTTTTTGGTGGTGTGTCCCAGGGCCGGCCCAGTCCAACATCCTGTCGGACAGGGAGGTGGTGAGCCTGTTCCTCCATTTCACCGTCAACCCAAAGCCCCGGGTGGACTTCATCGACCGGCCTCGCTGCTGCCTCCGCGGGAAGGAGTGCAGCATCACACGCTTCGGGCAGGTGGAGAGCCGCTGGGGTTACAGTGGGACCAGCGACCGCATCCGGTGAGGAAACCATTTTACACACAGCAACATATATATATATTTATTACACGGCTTGATTCTGATTGGTCAATCGCTGAAATCACCTCCGCTCTATAACAGACCGAGGTCTAATCAAAGACTCTGCTTGAATGTAATGCCGTATCCAACATGAAAGCCATGTAAACACAAACACAAAGTAATTGCGTTGCTCTCAAGAATGTTTTTGAAAACATTTGAAGGGAGAAATAGACGATGCAGTAACAGAAAATGTGTTCCATTTGGTCAACACTTCCTTGTTTTCCGAGGCGACGCGTTGCTCTTGGCGGATGGGCAGTACAACACTAGTAGAATACATTACTTTCACTACTGTAAGCAAGGAAATACTTTGTTTTGTTTTAACTTTTGGGTCAATTTATCAATTCATGTATTAAGTAGCTGTTTAATAAGCTGGATTATTGGTCAGCTGGCATTAGCGAGAAATAAAGCCACCTCCGCTCTGCGTCTGTGGCTAATCATCCTGTGCAATCTTCTTCTTCGAGTACATCCTTGGAATCAATGCTTTGATTGCTATGTCCATGTTTTAACTTGTAATAACTGGTGAGACTAGGCCACTTAACTATGTCCTAAAGTCATTTTATAATTGTATTGTTTTCTTTGCCTGATGTTCTGTGTAAAACACATTGAATTGCCTTTCCTTGCCTTGCACATTTCATCATTTATGCAGGGCGACATCCAATGGAATACAGATGTTAGGGTAGGCGGGCCTCCAAGGCTGAATCATACTATTTGGAACTAAAACCAGGCTTTGCGTAAAGCCTGGTGACGTGAGGTTAGTTTCACCAGAACCAAGGCAGGGTTACTCATCATCATCTCTTCCTTGGCTGTTCCACTCCTCAGGTTCACGGTAAACAGGAGGATATTCGTGGTTGGCTTCGGCCTGTACGGGTCCATCCACGGACCCACAGACTACCAGGTCAACATCCAGGTACGATCACACACACCCTACCACCCTATGACATCTCGGCTTCGCCTTGTGCCACAACCCTGAAACAGTGGTAAATCAGCCAACAACCCACTCCCTCTCATGGTAAATGGCGTACTTTTTTTTTGCCATTTTGGGTAAGGTCGTCTTGACTTGTGACCAGTCTGACCACCTGCTTGTTATTGAGACAATGATCCAATGATCACGCACACGTGCCGATGTACGCATTGCGTCCATATGTACGTGAATAAAAAAACGTCAAAATAAAAGCAACGCCGCTTTAGTCCATGCATGAGGTAAAATTAGAAAAAAAATTGTGATTTGCCATTAACCCTACACGGGCCGGTCAGAGTGAACCAAAGGGCTGCATACAGCCCCCGGGCCGTACAATGCCCAGGTCTGATGTAGTGACTGCTTTCCTCCATACCATACAGCAGGGGTTTTCAAAGTGGGTGACGGGGCACCCTGGGGTGCCGTGATGGCAGTCCAGGGGTGCCGCAAGATCATTTGATAAGATTTGGAATTTATTTGGACACTTAGCATCATTTTAAACTTGAAGTACAAAGTTATTTTCAGTCAGTTCTAACCAAAATGGCTTCAAATGTGCCACGGTTCAAAAGTCTTTTGGTAAAGCAAAGCCCTGCTTCATCATACAAGACCATCGCACAAAACTAAGTGAAAACAGCCGATCTACAAGCTTGCTACAGATCATTCACACAGATTATGTAATGACTGCTTTACCTCCTGTTACATGCCCCAGTCTAGGGGTACAAGGTTATGCAACATTAATAAGGCAAAGGGTAGATGTAAGAAGTATTTTTATTATAACTTCTTTTAGGTGAGTATTTAGGGAACAGTTTACAAAATAATGAATGAATGGAAACACAAAAGGAACAACTTTAACAATAAATCAAATGAATAACTACCCTGCAAAGAAAAGAAACAATCAAAATGTACTAATCCTAAACTTATATATTAACCACTAAATAACTAAACTAGACCAAATCAAAATTACAGGAGATTACTAAACTAACATAACTACACTATTCTAAACTATCAAAACATGAGCGATTACAAGAAGCAGGCAGTGGTAGCTACGTGTTAGCTGAATGCCACAACCTAGTTGTGGGTTTAAACAAAGTCAAGTTCAAGTTCAAGTTCCCAATGTTCTCAAAGCTCACAAAGTTAAGAATGCTATACGCTAAGCAGTAAGCAGGTTCTACAACGCTAACATGGCAGAGGGAAACTACTACAGAGAGTAGCTCCCAAAGCTGCAGCAGCATGTGAGTGACATTATGCAGGTGGACAGCATGTTTCCCCATGGGCAGGGAGAAACAGACTGACGAGGAGCTCTGGGCTGGCAAGGCTTTTGTAGGGAGGCCCCGCAGGTGATTGGACCAGGTGGAATCAGGGTGTAGCTCTCCATCAAGCTCAGCTCACTCAGGTCTCCTCCAAGTTCAGGTCTCGTCTCCTCCCACTCCAACACAAGGCCAAGACCTAAACTGACACTAGTATGAGTATATGTGGACTCCAACCAATATTGGGAACAATATAACGTAATACTAAGGATAACTAGAAAATAGTAATATAGAAAAATAGTAAATTACATAGGGATGTAACACCCCCACCCTCAAAATCAAACATCTCCCCTGATGTTTGTATAATTTAAAGGATTTTAAATGTACTACAGTTTACAGTTTCAGTTTAGGCATTTAGCAGACGCTTTTAATCCAAAGCGACTTACAATAAGCAGATAACATCACAATAATAAACAAGATAATATGTCAGTACATCATCAACAATATAACAAATGCAAATGGATATCTATCTAGAAAAAACACAATATAATCAAAGTTCTGAAAAAACCTAAAAAACAAAAACAAATGCTAACTAGCTTCATGTATTCATTGATTCTTTTTCTGTAGTGCTAAGGGTTTAGGTGGAGTCTGAAAAGGTGAGTCTTCAGTCCACGGCGAAAGCTAGCGAGTGAGTCCGTTGTTCTAAGTGCGACAGGGAGTTTATTCCACAACTTGGGGGCCAGGAGGGCAAACTGTCTCGGACGAGTGGATTTTTGCCCTGGAGTTTTGAGCGAGGGTTCTGTCAGCATCCCTGTGTTGGCTGATCTAAGTGACCGGGTGGGGGTGTAGGGGTTGATCAGCTTCTGGAGGTATGGAGGAGCCATACCTTTGGCTGCTTTGAAGGTCAGCATCAGTGTTTTGTATTCAGTTTGTATTCAGTACTGAGTTTAAGAGGATTTACATTGATGTATGAATTTATAAAAGCTTCTTTCAGACCTTTTTAAGTAACCACCTGTTCACAAAATTCGAAAGAGTGAGCCTCAACTACACTCTAGTGAGGGGTTAAGGCTAGGGTTTAAGACTCCCCCTGCACTGATTTGTGTTACCAAAATCCAAAATCTGAGTTAAATCGCTTGACAGAAGCTAATCCAACTAACCGTCAACCAAAGGCTGCCCCGAAAATCTTCATCTTAACTTGTCACCTTAGCAGATTCAACATTTCACAACCGGAGAGTTACTAACATTTAGCACCCACCGTTAGTTGGGTCAAAACGGAACATTTGCGGGTTCAAGAATTCAAGGCCGGTATATATTCAAGAACTTTGTCCATGGACAGAACCTAATCTCTATAACCTAAGAGAAGTAGCCTCGACTACTCTCTAGTGAGGGAACACCTTATTGAGATGCCCCTGCACCTAGTAGTGATACGGTAGTTCTACATAACAGTAGTCAATATCATTACAAAACACAAGACCCCTGAGTAATGCATATTACTACATAACCCCAAGTAGCAACCACCTAACACCGGGTTGGACATACTAAGAGCACCAAAGTCCAACATAATCGAGTAGTGAAGAAATCACCACATACAGAGTAATGTTACCACTACATATACTGTAGCACCCAAGTAATGATAACACCACATACCAAGTAGTGATAGTGCTAGTACGTGATACCCAACCCTTCGATCATTAACCAGAATGAAATTACTAAACTGAATAGCACTATCGCCACATACAAAACCAAGTAGATATCACTTCATTAACAAATTCACAAGTAGTGATATCTACCACAAAAACCTGCATCGCCATTTTGTGACTGATCCACCCACTGATGGGCCAATTAATTACTTTTAACCAGAATAAGAAACCACTTCAGACTCGCGAAACTGTGGCACTAAACCAATAAACTTGGAAATGTCAAATGGTAACGTACCTTGATTTGAGCTGGGAGTGGCGTTGGTTAGGGGAGTGGTTGGCACCGGAGCGGGTGAGGGAGAGACGGGAACAGAATCTTTCTGTGCCATTTCCAACTCGAGCTGGCGAAGTCTGAGCTTTTCCTCTAGCTCAATTTTTCGCATTTCCAACTGCAAAGCTCGGTCGTTTGCCCTGTCCCGTTCTCTCTCATCTCTGTCTCGAACTCGCTCCCGCTCCTCTCTCTCTAGCCGTGCTATACGCACTTTCACCCTGGTTTTAACTGAGACCTTGGATCCGTCTGAATCCGCGGAGTCCGATTCTAGGCCCAGTGCGTTGGGGTCGGGAGCCAATTTCAATGGTGTCTTTTTGGGCTTCGCCTCTGGCTCAGCCACTGCTCCTTTTTCGGACCCCTCAACACCTGCCACCTCATCACCCCCCGGACCAGACTCACCTTGGAGCGGCCTCGGCACAACTTCAGGCACGGCTAGTTCTGGTGGCACCACCAACACCCCTTGATCAACCAACTTAGTAAATAAAAAATCTTTAATTTTTTTCTTACTAAGCGCCTCGTTAACAACGAATCTGAAGTGGTCTGCCATCAGTAACAAGTCATCTTTGCGACAATCGTCGAATTTGCCAATGGTGGGGTCTTTAACGAACTCCTCCAAGTCAAAGTGCACCATTTTTGCCGATTAAGCCCACAATTGTTTTAGAACCCGCTAATAAAATAAAAAAAACTTGATTCACTTACCAATTGCCTCAGTTAACGAGCCCCCATTAAAATCAACCATTTCTCCCCTAAGAAATTTTGATTTAATATTCACCAAACTCAGAACGCCCAATTTCAGACTCATAGAACTCAAAGAACATTCACAATTGCAGATTCACCGGCGGACTCAGATAACTCAATTCTAGATTCACAAGACTCAAAAGAACAGGACTCAAAATAACTCAATTTCAGATCCAGACGACACATAACTCATAATTTCGTTGGTCTAGGGGTATGATTCTCGCTTGGGGTGCGAGAGGTCCCGGGTTCAGATCCCGGACGAGCCCCCATTAATGTTACATGCCCCAGTCTAGGGGTACAAGGTTATGCAACATTAATAAGGCAAAGGGTAGATGTAAGAAGTATTTTTATTATAACTTCTTTTAGGTGAGTATTTAGGGAACAGTTTACAAAATAATGAATGAATGGAAACACAAAAGGAACAACTTTAACAATAAATCAAATGAATAACTACCCTGCAAAGAAAAGAAACAATCAAAATGTACTAATCCTACACTTATATATTAACCACTAAATAACTAAACTAGACCAAATCAAAATTACAGGAGATTACTAAACTAACATAACTACACTATTCTAAACTATCAAAACATGAGCGATTACAAGAAGCAGGCAGTGGTAGCTACGTGTTAGCTGAATGCCACAACCTAGTTGTGGGTTTAAACAAAGTCAAGTTCAAGTTCAAGTTCCCAATGTTCTCAAAGCTCACAAAGTTAAGAATGCTATACGCTAAGCAGTAAGCAGGTTCTACAACGCTAACATGGCAGAGGGAAACTACTACAGAGAGTAGCTCCCAAAGCTGCAGCAGCATGTGAGTGACATTATGCAGGTGGACAGCATGTTTCCCCATGGGCAGGGAGAAACAGACTGACGAGGAGCTCTGGGCTGGCAAGGCTTTTGTAGGGAGGCCCCGCAGGTGATTGGACCAGGTGGAATCAGGGTGTAGCTCTCCATCAAGCTCAGCTCACTCAGGTCTCCTCCAAGTTCAGGTCTCGTCTCCTCCCACTCCAACACAAGGCCAAGACCTAAACTGACACTAGTATGAGTATATGTGGACTCCAACCAATATTGGGAACAATATAACGTAATACTAAGGATAACTAGAAAATAGTAATATAGAAAAATAGTAAATTACATAGGGATGTAACACCTCCATACCATACAGATCATTCACACAGATTATGTAATGACTGCTTTACCTCCATACCATACAGATCATTCACACAGATCATGTAGTGACTGCTCTTCCTCCATACCATGCAGATCATTCACACAGACAGCAACACGGTGCTGGGGCAGAACGACACAGGCTTCAGCTGTGACGGCTCAGCCAACACCTTCAGAGTCATGTTCAAGGAGCCCGTGGAGATCCTTCCCAACGTCAACTACACTGCCTGTGCCACGCTTAAGGTAGGCAACTCTACACCCACCACGACAAGAAAGACAGCCCAACTGGCTTTTACTCCCCCTATGTGTGCTATTATTAAAAAAATATATATACCGTATTTTCTGGACTATAAGGCGCAACGGACTATAAGGCGCACTGTCAATGAATGGTCTATTTTCAAACTGTTTTCATATATAAGGCGCACCGGACTATAAGGCGCACATAATAGACGCTACCGTTGCGTTTTGCATCCAACATATGGAGCTGTGCTAAAGGGAATGTCAATGTCAATGAATGATCCATATATAAGGCGCACTGGACTATAAGGCACACTGTAGTTTTTTGAGAAAATTAAAGCCTTTTAAGTCGCCTTATAGTCCGGAAAATACGGGTACAGGTATATGAAAATGTGGAATATATATTCTTTAAAGCAAACATTTTTAACTAAACTATTTGCTTCTGGGGGGGGTCCCTGAAACGAAATATTTTGAGATGGGAGACAGCGGGCAAATACATAATAACCCTAGGGGTCCTTGACATTAAAGGGGAAGACCACCCATTTTCAATATTGAACTACCGGTATGTCATTAATATACCTTAGAGGAGTTGTGTGGAAATAAGAAAAAAATGTCCCCCTCTTCTGTGTTGCCTAGAACTGGAGGATTGATTTTGGGGTTTGTATTGTAAAGTAAAGGTGTGATGTCATCACATTGTGATTTGCAATACAAACCCCAAAATCAATCCTCCAGTTCTAGGCAACACAGAAGAGGGGGAACTTTTTTTTCACACACAACTCCTCTAAGGTATATTAACACATAGTTCAATATTCAAAATGGGTGGTCTTCCCCTTTAACCCATTTAGACCTGAGGCCGATTCTGAAAACGCCTTCTAAAACCTAACCTAAGGTTTCTGAAAACCTTCAATTTCTTATTCCAAAAATGTAAAATAAATGATGTTGCTATATGTATAGCAAATACTGATGTGACACAGACGTAGCAGCCGGCCTTAAGGGTAATACAATGTATAGGTAGCAGCAGGTCTAAATGGGTTAAGAGCACCACAGATAAAGAAACATCATTTTTTTCAGAAAACCATTAGGATTTAGAAGACATTTTTATGCATTTCTCTGGTCTTAAATGAGTTCTAACGGAGCCTCCTTCCCTGGTCCCCCCCCCTCACAGGGTCCAGACTCTCACTACGGGACGAAGGGCATGAGGAAGGTGACCCACGAGTCGTCGTCCACGGGAGCCAAGACCTGCTTCACCTTCTGCTACGCGGCGGGCAACAACAACGGCACGTCGGTGGAGGACGGACAGATCCCAGAGGTCATCTTCTACACGTAGTCGCCTACCGACCCACCGACCCTCATATCGCTGGACCCAGCCTTCCGTTTGGGGGGAGGGGAGGGGGGGGGGGATCGCGGCTGCTGCCAAAAACACCTCCGGAGGGGCCGGGGCTAAAAATCGTATCAAAACAAGGAACATCCTGTTGCGCTCTCGCCATAAAACACGACTACATGACTACTGCTGTTTGGCCCGCTTAACTTGGAACCCCAGCCTCCCTATAGGGCATAGCAGCCATTGTGTGGTGCCACTGATGGGAAAACCCATTAATTGTTTTACCCCATGGAGATTTCCAAAAATATTTGTTTGAATTATTTTAAGCCTGGAACCTTGCTATCCAGGCTCCAGGTGAATCATTCGATTTGGGCATAAAACATTTGATTCTGTGTTGAATATAATTAATGTGTAATAAATTATAACGAATAATGTTATTTTTTTACGGTTTTCAAATATTTGTTTTGACACAGAATCAAATGTTGTACAGTCATGACTCTTGGCTTGGTTCTAGGCTTAAAATAAGTTATAGCAATATTTTTCTGAAAAAAGTCTTTGGGAAAATTGAATGGGTTTTCTGTCTGTGGGACCACAAAATGGCCGCCACTGCGATGCCCTATTCTTGGGGTCTATCGTCTAAGAGATCTGGTGTAGAGAGGAAACACAAGTGGACCTAGTCTAGAGCCCTGGGGGACCCCAGCCAAGTAAGTATATAAGGGTTTAAGAGTTGCTGAAACGATAACATCGACAACCGACTCACCGCAAGAGAGTTGCCTCTCAAGACAGAGAAGACTGTTTGTCGCACAGACGAAAGAAAAAAAAAGCTTGAATTGATTGGTGCCCCACTTGCTTTAGAGATGAGCAGACAAGCTGTTATGTTGACGTACTGTACAGATTAGTTTTTAAATCCTAAACAGGTTTGCTCTTAACGCCCCTTTTTAAAGCACAGATCGGCATTTCTCTGATCTTGCTCCAGATCAGCTCCATGGACTTCAAAGGCTTATAAGAAATGTTGCAGAGAATTCAAAACAGAAAAAATGTGTTTGTTTCTTGTTGTTTTGTTTTTATTTTATTTTGTCCAACTGGCCGCCCTGGGATGAAAGGACAAGGAGAGACATCACAGACTGGGTCCTCTATGAATGTTAACCACTTTAAAGAGCCATGAAACCCTGGGCCCGTTTGTTTTCCACTAAAGGTAAAAACACGGCAGGCTGGCCTTAATAGTACACAGTGTTGTAAGCAACACAGCTGCATAAGGCTGTATATGCTGTAATCGCTATAAAACAAAGTATGATCGCCGATCAGCCATAATTCTTTCTCTATGGAGAGGCACTATTCACAAAAAAAAACTGATCTGGATGTTTCTAAACCGGAAACGGGGGAGGCGGGACAAGAACCCCCTGTATCCTGTCTCCGAGCGCATTCACTTCTTCGTTACGCAACAACCATGTGGCATGCAGACGCTTTCGCTATGTAAAATGGAGGACTGTTGTTTTTTTGTTGCTTACCGTGGCTGGATACTAGAGCGAACGTGATCTGTGAACTGTCGCGCACGGTGTGCGGGCACGCGCCCACGTTAAAGGTAAACAAAATCCTGGTGGTGTGGAACATTAAAAGGGTTTCAAAATCGCAGTCAATGAGTTAATCTGATTAGCCTCAGCTGTGGCTCACTAGCCTGCCGTGTGTTTACCTGATCCTCTAGTTTTTAACCTGATCCCGGCCAAATTAACGATAAAATCAACTACAGGGTCTAATGCTACTTTAAGTCCCTATATTCTTTGTAGTGAAAATAGCCGATTTACAATCTCACAAACACATCGCACCTTCATGACGCGTTGTAGCCTTTTGTCTTGTAGATCGGTTATTTTCACATAACCTTTCTTTTTGACTGAATAATGTGAAAATGTGTCCAAAGTAGGGATGCCAGGGTTGTTAAAGGCAGTGGGCGTCCGGTCTGTGGCATCTTGTCCTTGCATGGTAGATGCCAGCGTGGCAGGCATTACCCAGGGCACCTTTGCACTCGTTGGGTCTGTCTGTGGGACGCTCATGCGCTCATTTCTTAACTAATAGACGCACACTAATTAACTTCCTGTCTGGATTCATTTATCACGCCTGTAGCCACAGGTGGAGGGAGAGAAAATAAGACGTATGCATTATTAAGTTAAAGGGTTGTATATTATGCTGGTGTTTGTTTATTAACATTATTATTATTGATGTAGTTTGAATAAATGAATATGGATTAAATGGTGATCCACAGTCTTATGTGTTGCTTATGCTTGATGCAGTTTTTATTTTATTATTGAATTCAGTTTTTATATGTATTGTGTGTGTGAGAGAGAGAGATGAGTGGCACTTTTGATGGAATCTTACATTTAAACACAATCACTCTTAAAGGACAACTTTGTTTTTTTACAACAAGGGTTCATATTTTAGATTGTAATTAGAGAAACGAAAAGATGAGTGTTAAAATGTTTTCATTTACTTCTTTCTATTGTTTTAGTGAATTTGAAGATGTAGATTTGCATACATGCCCCCAGGTTGGGAGCATGCATGCACAAGTGGCTAAATATGTATTTTTAGACACAATAAGCCCATTCCCAAGATGCACCACAATATTTCATGGGCAGATGTGACTTATGAGGGCTGGTGTAAATAGTAACAAAGAAATTGCCGGATTATTGCGCCTAAAAATACATATTTAGCCACTTCTTGTACACATGCCCCAACCACTGAAATCAAAATACTAAAATCGCTAAAACAATAGAAAGCAGTACATTAAAAGATTTTAACACATCTTTTCTTTTCTCTAATTACAATCTAAAATATGAACCCTTGTTGTAAAAAAACAAAGTTTTCCTTTAAGTCTGTGGTTTTCAAACATTTTCATGTCAAGGAATCGCAAATCAATGTCTATTTGGCCGCAGAACTTTCCCACACTCCACTCGTTTAAAAAAAGTCTACAAGCCGATCTACAAGCTCACAGATGCATTGTTTGCTATCTAGGCAATTTTTGGAACAGCCCAAGTATGAAATGGGGTTAAGAAGAGTATTTAACTGTTGCTCATTTTGCTATGGGTTCCATGAAACTCCCTCAGGGGGGGGGGGGGTGCCCGCTGGCCCAGTGGTCAAGGCGCATACCACTTGGCACATACTAGGCTATGATGCCTGCTGGCGTCACCGGCTTGATTCCCGATCCGGACGGCCTTTGCCGCATGTCATTCCCCATCTCTCCCCATTTCCTGTCAGTCTACTATCCTATCAAATAAAGGCATAAAAAGCCCAAAAACAAATCTTAAAAAAAAAAAATCCCTCATGGGGACCCCCTGGAGGGGGCCCAGACCCCACTTGAGAACCACTGGCTTAAGACACCAGAAGACCAAGGTGGAAATAATGATGTCCCCTCAGGGTCGTAGAGAGGACTGCATCTGTTGACCCTACAGGTTACTGGTAAGGTAAGTGTCATGACACCACAGTGAGCAAAGGTTTTGCTGTAAAAATGTCACCTCTACTAACTGTGATTGTTGGTGCTATTAATGTGTATTGTGTAAACTTTACTATATCCACTAGGGGGCAGTAAGTAAACACAACCCACCAGGAGGAAGGAAGTCTGACAATGACAACATCATAGTAAGTTTGCTGAAGTAACTCAATTTTACAGTTGTTGCAACTACAGTTTCTAGTATTTAATTAATGTTATCAAAAATCATTTCATAATCATTAACTAAATGTTTTAAATAAGTATATTGTAATTAATGTTACATGATGTATAGGATTATGTGATTTCTGTCTTGTAGGCCTATAGACCTACATGGCAAATATGACATTGGTCTCAGTGAGGGTTCTTTGTTATATGAATGCATGACAAAACTGCATACATAATTTAAATTCAAATAATATAAGGATGTAAAGTAAATATAATATAAAAAAAAACACTTTAGTTTGCAAATAAGATGTCTCAATGAACTGGATAGATCGGAATTAGCTTTATACCTTCATGCTTCAAGGATGTTGAACCCAATACTGATTAAGGTATTTTATTTTTATTTTATTTCATGTATTTTTATTGTGTTATGTAGGTGGTGGGTTTTTGCACGTGTTTAAAAAAGATGTAAAAAAAAAAAATTATTGCAACTATGGACATAAAATGTGAATTATGAATTCAAATCATTGCAATAAAAAGTATATAAAAAAAGAAAAAAATACTGATTAAGGTGACCCCATCACCTTTCCTTTAGCACCACCATAACACCAATCTTTCTACATGCACACAAGATATCCTAAACTATCTGAGCAGCATACTGTAGTTCTCAAGTACAATTTGTGGTGGTTTGGGCACTCGGGTGGCGCAGCGGTGAAGTGCCTGTCCACCACCGAAGAGGTTGTGGGTTCGAATCCAGTGTGGTGCATCTGGCTTTGTCGAGGGTCTATACGAACAGAACTGGCCCGTGTTCGGGGGGAGGGTAATATTTGTAAAAAATAAATTGTCACTGTATGTGTATGTAGTCCTACAGGCTGGGGCAGGAGGAGTAGGACATACGTCCTCCCGGAGGGGGCTCCTCACTGGCCGGTGAGTCAGAAGGTTTCAACATCAGTGACAGAAATGTGAGTTTGGAGGAATTGAATGGCATAACGAACAAGTTGGGGTAAAACACAAAAGATAAATAATAAAATACACTACTTGTGACCATGCACTTGAAAGTAAAGCACACTAGCAGATTACACACATTTAACCTCAAATTCACTTATATCCGCATTTTCTTCACCTCTTCAGCATTGATTAATCTGATATATTATGATAGAAACATAATAGACGTGTGTGTCCTTGTCCCAAACCATACATTCAGGAACCACTTTTGATCTAGCGTCCCTTTTGTGTCATTATAGGAATCTGAACATGAAGGCATTTTCTTTTCATTTTCTTTTTTGGGGGGTTTCAATAGTAGCAAACATAGCAGATCTACAAACATGTGAGCTTGTAGATCTGCTATTTTTTCTACTTTTAAGTGGTCACTTCTTTGCCACCCTCTTTTATCTGAAATTGCGCATCTGCTTTTAACCTTTCAGCAAATGCCAGACACAACCTTTGATTTATTGACTGATTGATTGAATACTTTATTAACAGTTTGCAAAGAGTAGCCTACAGTGTACGATTATACAATGACGCTAAAAGGATAACCCAAAAAAACGTCCATTCCATTGTGGTCCTGTGTATTCAATGCATACGAGACATTTAAAGACATAGGATAATATACCAGACATCATCAACACTATAAATCTACCTGTTTTGTTGATGCGGCTGCTCTGTGTGTTGATCTTTGTCCTGCATGTATTGTTTTATGGAGGAAATGAGAAGGGGGAAAAATAGAGGCATGAAGAGTCACTGAACGCACAGAAGATTAATAAGGTGCTTTGATGATACTGCTGTTTAGATAAGATTGTGTGTGTGGCGTGCATGTAGAGGCACTATAAGTTTTACTGCTCTGTTTTTCATGTTGGGAAAGTGCACATAGCCACCTTGGGGTGATGTTGCAAAATAATAACACTAATAACAGAGCTGAACTCTGTGCGTGTCCTATTTACTAGGTTCCACAGTGTTTTAGAACGGCAGTACAATACATTTCATAAAGGATTTTTACTTGATTGTTAAAAGAGATATATACTTTTGCTTGATAAATGGTCATTTTAATTCCAGTCCAGTTGTCCGCAAAATACTTTTTCTCTGAAATCCTGGGGGGACTACCAAGGTCATTGAGAAATGTTCCATAGCATTTTGGATGAATGACACACAATAACAATTAGAATTTCTGCTGTAAACTCTTTAAAAACTTTAATCTACTGTGCTCCCAGTTCACTTTGAGCCAACATTCTGGTCCACTAATAAGATATCTCTGAATGAACTGTATCTCAACAACACCTAGCACCAAATAGGGTCTGCTAACGCTTAAGTTCTCAAGTAGAAATTGTGTAGTAAGTTATTTTAGGGGCAAGGCCACTCACTTCGGTGTGCAGTCACCTCTGCACACCAAAGTATGGTACAGAATGAAGACGCTGCTGCTTGTTGACACGGAAAACCTGAAAATAAAAGAATCCCAGTTCACTAAACGCACTTTTAGATAAGATGAATATGTTTTGATGATACTGGTTGAAAGACGTTAATAATTACATGGCAGGGATGTAGGCTATTTAAACAGGTCAACAGAGAAAGTACCAAACACCAGAGTAAAGCTCTTTAGAATGACTGCATCCAGATACAGAGATATAATTTAGTTGGTCCAATGTTAAGCATCACATTCAAATAAATGCTTTTAGCTTTTGACAGACAATGAGGGATTTCATGGAAGTGACACAACTTACAAATAATTAGGTAGTAGTATTGGCCCTGTTGTTGTTCTTATGACTTTTTCCTGGTAATCTTTTTTTTATGGAGGAAATAAGAGGAGAAAAATAAAAGCATCAGAGTTCACTGAACGCAACTTTAGATAAGATTCATATGTTTTGATAATACTGTGTTAAAGCGTGTTAATAATTAGCACACAGTGGGAATGTATTTAAACAGATCAACAGAGACGGTAGCTCCAAACACCAGAGTGAAGAGCTTTAGAATGACTGCATCCAGATACGGAGCCACAATGGTGTCATTTGTGGCCTTGTTGTTCCTAGGCTACCTGTCATGTGCAGAGGCAAGGGGAGACACTGTAGATGAGGTTAGCTTGAATGAGATTCCACAGCAGCTTGTTAATAGAGCAGGAAGGATCAGTGGTGTTCACACTGCCCCACAGGGAGACAAAGCAGCAGCCTCTACCTTCACCCAACAAACCTGCCAGCCTGACATCCATGCTGTGCTGAGAGACATGACTGCTCTGATGACAGAGCAGAGGATTGAGCTACGACAAACCCAGCAGGAACTACGAGCGGCGATGGAAAGACTCACAGACAGTGACAGTCAGATTAAAGGTATTTCTATTGACTTATATGTGTACTAAATGTAACCAATAGGGGATCCAATAGGGATTAGTAATATAAACCAAAAACACTACTGACCACAGCAGTTGTTGGATTTAAACCAACAAGCCAACTAAGGCTTTACTGAGGTTCATTTTACAGAGCTTTAAAACTGGGTTGGGAAGCGTAGAGAAGACGCCAGAATTGACAACATTTTATTTCACATTCTATCCTTTAACACCATCACATGTTGTCTCCATACTGTGCATCATTAACTTGAGGGCAGGTAAAATACACACCACAACAACTCATCAGGTTAATATTTTCACTGCAAAATAAAACACACAATTACCGGTACTAGGCTATACTGCACTCAACAATGCCCTGATATGGCATCAAGGTGAGCAGTTCAGAGGACCAATACATTAATACATTGGGTAAAAACATTCCAAAATTAAATCAATACAGGCTTAACATTACACAGAAAAAATAACATTATGTGCATATAATAATAAAATACCTCACCACAGGGCAAGCTGAGTGGAGCTCACCTTAGCAGAAAGCTGCCTCACAGTTACCCCCTACATTAAAAACCGTACCATGGTCAAGCTGCTTGTGGAGCATGTGTCAGATCCTTATGGTCAGATCTCCTGTTGCACTAGGACTTCCTGCTTTTGAAAAGGAGTACTGCATCCAGTGGTGTGATATGGATTTTAGAAGTGGTGCCCCTGCATGCAGCATGTGAGGCGTGCATGCGTGCAGCAAAGTCTGGGCTCGCCGAGCCTAACCGAGCCCATGGCATCTCACCCCTGACTGCATCACGATTGGCTGGTACAGAATAAGAAAAAAAAAAAATGTTTTGAAACTTTTATTTTGTATGTATTCTAAGGTTCTCTTGAAACCATTGAATCCAGATGGAATGCCACAGCATGAGGTGCAGTATCTACAGAAGCAGAATGAAGGTAAGGCAGAAACATTATACTTTTGTGTATTTATAGACCTGTACTGCAGTGAATGTTTATTTATCCTATTACATGTGATAATGTGTTTTACCGTCAAACAAGTGGCTTTCTCAGCCTCACTTTTGGCCTCTGGAAATGGACACACAGGACCGTACAATGTTGAAACTATCCTGGTCTACAGACATGTTATCACGAATGTTGGTAATGGATATAATCCTCACACAGGTAAGATGCATCATAATGGATAAGATCAATGCAAACTGTTTACAGTAGGATTACAATGTTTTTATTTTTTTATATCAGTTTTGTTCCTGCTGAAGTTAGTTAGAATATAGTCTTGCGTAGCCAGACAACTATTCCACAATCTCTGAATGCCATAGAGTCTGGAACTACACCTCCCAAAAGCAGAGAACAGAAGCTGTCATCCGTTCGGCATTTCCTTTAACGAAAATATATTTTAAAATATCGAATACATTTTATTTTAGAATTTCCCTTGTCTGATAAGCAGCAAGCTATACTGTACATGCAAGATTTAGATTTATATTAGAACACATTTCTGTGGCTGTAAAGACTAAATGGAAGTGGGGAGGAGGAGTCAGTCTATTGACTTTGTCCTCTGATCATTTAAAGAGCCTCGTTGCTCCAGACTGTATGGAAGCATTTGAAAATTGTGGGAGGCAACAGTCTGACTTGCGAGTCACAAGACTAGTTAGAAGGTAGTGGCACAAATTATGTTAGAAAGTGAAAAAAGCCAAACTAAATGTATGCGTTTTCCAAACACAGGGTTCTTCACTGCACCCGTGAGAGGTGTCTACAAGTTCAGTTTCTCCGTCTATGGTGCAGGATCAAGTCGTCCCACTGCAGCTAAACTGTATAAAAATGACCAGTTTGTAGTTATTGCCTATGAACATCAACCTACTCATAATGTAAACTCATCTAATGGAGCCTCACTGCTGCTGGAGGCTGGGGATCTAGTTTATGTGAAACTCTATACTAATGCACATATATATGACAGCCATAACCGCCATAGTACTTTCAGTGGCCACCTGCTGTTTACAGTGTGAGGAGGAGACATTGGTTTAACAGTAACATCCATGAACGTTAATATTGTATTGCAGCAGCATCCACCAAGCTGAACGTTGTTGAGCTGAGGATGACTACAATCATTCTCTGCTGATTGACCAGTCACCACCAACTAAAGTGCCACCATACTCTGATCCAGTGTTTCCCTTTTTTCATTAGGTTTTTCTTTCTTTTTTTTCTTCAAATAGCCAAAGTAGTGCTGAAGTGGTTAATTTATGTTTTGTTGTGATCTAAATCTACAAAGTAAGTAACTAAAGTTTTCAAATAATTGTAGTGGGTAAAAAGTACAACATTTGCCTCTGGGATGTAGTGGAGTAGAAGCAAAAGTACTGAAAATTGGAAATGCTCCAGGAAAGTAAAGGTTGCTAAAGAATTGTACTTACTGTAAGTACAGTACTTGAGTAAATGTACTTAGTTACTTTCCACCAGCAGCAGAACTGTACCATGTTGTTGACTGGGGCAGTTCCTTATTCACAGGTTATCTATCGACATGAAACACTGGACCCTCAGATCAGCAAACCAATTCTTCCCAGAAGTCCCTGGTAGGCTGGTACTAAGTTACGCACTATGGGGGACCGGGCCTTCTGCTCGGCAGCACCACGCCTGTGGAACAGCCTCCCCATAGAGTTGAGCGCACCACAGACCCTAGACTCCTTTAAAACAGACCTAGAAACCTTTTTATTCAGGAAGGCCTTTTCTAGTTTCTAGTTTTTAAGCTATTTTTGTATTTTATTTCTGTGCTTTTAAAATCTGCAAACGTCATATTATTGATTTGATTACTGATTATTGAATATGAAATTGCTAACGTTATGTTATTGACTTTGATTATCTTTTACTATTCAGTATGTATTTTCCTTGCAATGTATGTGTAGCACTCTGAGATTCACTGAATGAAAAGTGCAATACAAATAAAATGTATTATTTATTATTATTATTATTATTATTGATCAAGTGTTATCTTGTGCTTTTCTCAAATAAATAAAGCTATTGGTTGATAAATAAATGATGATGCCCCAAAATATTTATCTGTACCAATTATACAGTAAGGCTGGTATCCCATTGCAGAGGTTGAATAACGACGCCTTGATTGTTTAGCAAACGTGTTGGTAATAAGAATATAATATGTTGAAAATCATCATCATCATCATCATCATCATCATCATCATCATCATCATCATCATCATCATGTATTAAATGACGATCTTCAATTGCCGTTGTAAACTCTGAACAGTGTTGTAAACTCTCATCTCTATTATGCTACCTGTTCACTGTGTATTGGACCATGTAAGCTCATACAGGCTTGGAGACAAGAATGGACAACAGTCTCTTAAAATACAGGATTGTAGCCTACTTTTATATGTGAATACATGTTTGAAATGGCGTTTCAATGTTTTTTTTAAGAATATAATCTGTTGATCCAACACTTTGGTTCACAAATATGAAAAGAGAAATCATATTATACGGAGAGTATAAACTGGATGGATCGACATGGAATTACTTTAGGTGACCCCATGACCTTTTCTCTAGCACTATACCAACCAGCTGTCTCACTTGAACAAAAGATATCTTACAATAGAATGGGTGGATTATCATGAAAGTTGTACATTCAACAGTTTGGCTGTAGAATTTCTACCTTCAGCATGAACTCTAAGGTCTGCTAGCAGGGCCTTTGGACTCATGTTCTTAGGTGTGTGTGTGTGTGTGTGTGTGTGTGTGTGTGCGTGCGTGCGTGCGTGCGTGCGTGCGTGCGTGCGTGCGTGCGTGCGTGCGTGCGTGCGTGCGTGCGTGTGCGCGCGTACACTTTTATCATCTCTGCACACTTTTTCTGCACACCTTTTCTCTGCAAGTACTTTCATGCCTTCAGAATGAAGTAGCTGCTTGTTTAAACAGAAAGATTGGTGATATTGAAGACTTTGTAGACAAGGTTAGTTGGTTCAACGTTAGCATCACTTTCAAATTAATGGTTTAAGTTTTCAACAAATGACACAGATGTTTGACTTCTTGGAAGTGACAAAACTTTTTGGCCCCCCCTTGTTGTTTTGTTTTTATGACTGCTTTGAAGTGACTCTTTGTTCTGGTAATCTTTGCTTTATGGAGGAAATAAGAGGAGAAAAATAAAAGCATCAGAGTTCACTGAACTGAAGTTTAGATAAGATTAATATGTTTTGATAATACTGGTTAAAGTGCATTAATAATAAACAGGTGGCAGGGATGTATTTAAGCAGGTCAACAGAGACTCCAAACACCAGAGTGAAGAGCTTTAGATCCTGTGCTGGTCATCGCTGATATATATTTGTGTGATTTTTATATTTTGTGCAATGATTGATGACTCAATAAAAACAGAATTTCAAAAAAGAATGACTGCATCCAGATACGGAGCCACAATGGTGTCATTTGTGGCCTTGTTGTTACTAGGCTACCTGTCATGTGCAGAGGCAAGGGGAGACACTGTAGATGAGGTTAGCTTGAATGAGATTCCACAGCAGCTTGTTAATAGAGCAGGAAGGATCAGTGGTGTTCACACTGCCCCACAGGGAGACAAAGCAGCAGCCTCTACCTTCACCCAACAAACCTGCCAGCCTGACATCCATGCTGTGCTGAGAGACATGACTGCTCTGATGACAGAGCAGAGAATCCAGCTGCAAGCAACCATGGACAGACTCAAGGACAGCGAAGCTCTGATTAAAGGTATTCCTGTTGATTACATTGTACATTACTCTGTATGTAACTAAATTATTTTGCTGACATATTTGACAAAAGTGTTTTATCTGATGACAGAGCAACGTCTTGATCTGCAACAGACCCAGCAGGAGCTGAGAGCAACCAAGCAGGAGTTAGGAGCAGCTTTGGAAAAACTCAGTGACAGCAACAGTCTGATTAAAGGTGTTTGTATTGACTAGATCATATGTGTACCGTATGTGTGTTACAAAATGGTTTATGCTACAATATTTTACAGAAGTGATTTCAAACACGACTGTTCTAATGTGTTGTTATTCTCAGCTTCTCTTGAAACCATTGAAGCCAGATCTAATGCCACAGAGCATGAGGTGCAGTTTCTACAGAAGCAGAATGAAGGTAAAGCAAATACTATTTGTGTACATCTTTTGTTCCGCACCGAACTGCATGAATATTTAGTTATCCCTTTTTTGTGTGTGTGTGTGTGTGTGTGTGTGTGTGTGTGTGTGTGTGTGTGTGTGTGTGTGTGTGTGTGTGTGTGTGTGTGTGTGTGTGTGTGTGTGTGTGTGTGTGTGTGTAAAACACTTTGAGTCACCTCGCTGTTGTGTTTAATTGTGCTAAATAAATGACTTGACATGACTTGACCTCACGTCAATATTATGTCACATGTGTGTTACAGTCAAACGAGTGTCTTTCTCAGCCTCACTTTTGGCATCTGGAAGTGGACACACAGGACCGTACAATGTTCACACTACTCTGGTCTACAGACATGTTATCAATAATGTTGGTAATGGATATAATCCTAACACAGGTATGATGAAACATAGTGAATCATTCTGTTCCTGGATGCCTCATTAGGACTTTCTTTTTTACTGAACACAATAAAATGTAGTCCAACCAGCATAGAGTATGACAGGTAGATTATGTTAATACAATACCAGTAAGACTCCCTAATCGGGAGAAAAGTGACCATCAGGTCACGTACCCAAACTTTAGAAGGCAATGCTAGCCAATCAGGAGGGAATATGGGAAATGGGACAGATCTATGTTGATGACATGACTCTAGACTATACTGTGTACTGCTTTGCGTGATCTTAGGGCAAAATCGGTAGGAGCAGTGTCCAGAATCTGCCTCATGGTGGCGCTAGAAGGGGGCCAAGTGAGCAGGGCCGTTTTTAGCTATAGGCGAGCTAAGCGGCTGCCTAGAGCGCCATTCTAGAGGGGGCGCCGAAATGAAGGGAGTGGACCCAAACCGGCCCAAAACCGACTAAAATCACGCCAACGTGCGAGAGCTCGCATAGAGTTTTGTTTAGACGCGCTACGGCCCTGAGGGGTTGAGGTTGTGGTTTGGCAGCCAAGGAGTGTGTGTGCAAAGTTTGGCATGGATTGGGGCAACGGTGGCGGAGATATGAGTAGGGGAAAAGTGTGACGTGACGTGACGTGACGTGACTGACAGCCGGTGGAGGTTTTGATAGTAACTGTGACCTGACGGTCGCAACAATATAACTTATACAATTGGGGACTGGGGAGGTTATATTTTTTTTCTCCCAGCTCTTCTATTGAGACATTAAGATCAAAGGTCATGTCTCAACTAGACATGGATGTCTAGTTGAGACATGACCCATAAGTCAAAATGATGGGATCGTACATAATTTTGACTTGATGATCAAGATTCAATTTATCCCTGACTAAGCAGGCAGGCTTTATCGGCTCAATGGCAAAAAATGTCTGCATTTGCGTAGGAAACCAGGTCCAAATCTGGGGTAAAAGAGGAAAGTTGCATAGTGCAGTTTTAACAATGAAATTTGGCTTTTCCTCTGATAGCCCTATACAAGACAGAAAGTGAAAAGTCAAACTAAATCAATGTATTTTCCAAACACAGGTTTCTTCACTGCACCTGTGAGAGGTGTCTACCAGTTCAGTTTCTTCATCTATGGTTATGGAACAAGTCATGCCACTGCAGCTGCATTGTTTAAAAACGGCCAGCATGTAGTTATTGCCTATGAACATCAACCTACACATTATGCAACCTCATCTAACGGAGCCTCACTGCTGCTGGAGGCTGGAGATCTAGTTTATGTGCAACTCTGGTCTGGTACATGGATACATGATAATCAAAATCACCATACTACATTCAGTGGCCACCTGCTGTTTACAGTGTGAGGTGGAGAAGAAAATAATAACACGGTTGATGCAGATGATTTATGAGATACTGGAGTTTGTGTGCATGTAAAGGAACCAGATCAGTTTTCAGGAGAGCTGTGTGGCAACAAAGTTGAAGCATGTCAGCAACAGCTTCTGTGTTCTGAACTCACTCTCTCTACTCACACTGTGGGAAAATCCCAGCAGAACTGTACCATGTTGTTGGGCCAGTTCCTCGTTGACAGTAATGTTTATGTATTTACTGGTTATTAAAGTATTTCATTGTCTTCTCAGCTCAATAAAGCTATCGGTTTGGTTGATGAACAAAATTATCTCCCAGCATTTTTCTTTGTAAGACGCTAGGCTATTTTCTTTTTTCTTTTTTTTTTTACTGCTTTGAAGTGTGTCTTTGAGGAAATAAGAGGAGAAAAATAAAAGCGTCAAAGTTCACTAAACACAAGTTTAGATAAGATTAATATGTTTAAGATAATAGTGGTTAAAGTGCATTAATATTGAACAGGTGGCAGGGATGTATTTAAGCAGGTCAACAGAGACCGTAGCTCCAAACACCAGAGTGAAGAGCTTTAGAATGACTGCATCCAGATACGGAGCCACAATGGTGTCATTTGTGGCCTTGTTGTTACTAGGCTACCTGTCATGTGCAGAGGCAAGGGGAGACACTGTAGATGAGGTTAGCTTGAATGAGATTCCACAGCAGCTTGTTAATAGAGCAGGAAGGATCAGTGGTGTTCACACTGCCCCACAGGGAGACAAAGCAGCAGCCTCTACCTTCACCCAACAAACCTGCCAGCCTGACATCCATGCTGTGCTGAGAGACATGACTGCTCTGATGACAGAGCAGAGAATCCAGCTGCAAGCTACAGACTCAAGGACAGCCAAACTCTGATTAAAGGTATTGGTATTGACTGCATTGCATTTGTAAGTAAAGGCCTTTACTGAGATATTTCATCAAAGTGTTTTCAAACTTTTATCATGACAGAGCTGCAACAGACCCAGCAGGAGCTGAGAGCAGTGAGGGATAGTGGAAATCAGATGAAAGGTACTTTTTTATTGATTAGATTGAATGTATAACAAAACAGGTTTATTGAAACATTTGTCAAACATGAGTAAATATCGTCGTTGTCGAGCAGAAACCTCGTATCTCCAAGTTTCAAATGTGTACGTTCTTTCGTAAAGTAAAGCCCTGCTTCATCGTACAAGGCGGTCGCACAAAACTAGTGAAAACAGCCGATCTGCAAGCACACAACGCCTCGCACCGCGAGGCGTTGTGTGCTTGCAGATCGGCTGTTTTCACTAGTTTAAATCGTTTTTAAAATGATAAATGCAAAATGAACGGTTTTGGACATACAGGGTTTTCACCCGACAATGACGATATAATGTACTAATAATTATAATTATTATTATTATTCTCAGCTTCTCTTGAATCCATTGAAGCCAGATCAAATGCCACAGAGCATGAGATAGAGGTTCTACAGAGGCAGCATGAAGGTAAGGAAGAAACATATATTTGTGTGTTTTCATAGACTGAACTGCATGATAGTTTAGTCATCTGTTCATTGTGATTTCGGTGTTTACAGGTACTAAGGTGTTTAACTGTGCTAAAAGAAATTAACGTGACTTGACCTCACATCAACATATGTGTTTTACAGTGAGACAAGTGTCTTTCTCAGCCTCACTTTTGGCCTCTGGAAATGGAAACACAGGACCGTACAATGTTCACACTACTCTGGTCTACAGACATGTTATCAATAATGTTGGCAATGGATATAATCCTCATACAGGTATGATTAATCATAATGGATAAAAGATCAAAGCAAACTGTTAGATTTACAGTAGGTTTACATAACCTTTGTCTGTTTGTTTGTTTTTGTGTGAAGTTACATTTGAAGATGTACAAATCCAGTTTTTATACGCATTTGTATACTGTAGTACAATGAAGAATGGAAACTAAATCAAAGTCTTTTCTAAACAAAGGTTTCTTCACTGCCCCTGTGAGAGGTGTCTACCAGTTCAGTTTCTTCGTTCATGGTTATGGAAAAGATCGTCCCGCATCAGCTGTGCTGTTTAAAAACAGCCACCTTGTAGTTACTGCATATGAACATCAGTCCCATTTTGTAAGTTCATCTAATGGAGCCTCACTGCTGCTGGAGACAGGGGATGTAGTATATGTGAAACTCTATCCTAATGCATGGATCTATGACGATCCAGAGCACTATAGTACGTTCAGTGGCCACCTGCTGTTTACAGTGTGAGGAAGAGAAATATATATTTTCAAACATCCAATAGTGGATTGATGTGGTGAGATTCAAAGCTCACCAACAAGACTTTAACATACAGATGCACAACCTAAACAATCTAATGATGTTACCTGCATGGGCATTTCCTCTTTAACAGTAATGTGTATCTGTTGATTTAAAGTGTTGATGAAATGCTATTTTCTCATTGCATCTGTGCATACATAATTGTATGGGTATTGTATTCTATTGTATTTCATATTTAAATTGTCACTCAGCATCAACCTGAGCCACGGCTGTACCAGCCCTCAACTAAACAACTGGGGCAATGATGTACTGTAGCCTACGTATAATCTGTATACAGCACATTGTATATATCATACATATACTCTGCATCATGTGTAAGTAATTTTGGGATTCAAACAATCTTCAAAACCCACTGAGTGCACCGATGATCTGTTTCTCACACAGGCAAAATAAAACATTGTCCAAAAGTTGACTTGAGTTTGGCTTTTTTTACTGCTTTAAAGTGCAAGTGCAAACAAACAAATACGGTAGCTTACGGTAGCCCTTCCCCCTCACCTGTCCGTGGATATGTTCAGTCAAACCCAGGCCTCAGAGAGGCGTGCCCAAATTAACCAATAATTCAATAATCTAACGAATAAGAATAAGCAAGAATAAACAAAATCCGTTAAATGGCTTCTACATCATGTATATTGAAATATTAGATCTTTTTTGGAAGCATTTTGCCTGTCTGGCTCTGTTAATGAGTTTATCCATGTGTTTTTAACATGTCTGCACAGGATGTGAGCACTTTGTCCAGTTTGATTTGTCTTGTTATTGTATAATAAAACATGATGATGACCTGTCAGATAATGTGTCAGCGAGACATTAGTAGTCCTATGTTCATGTTGTGCATTATTGTAACACAGAGAGGAGCAGAGGCCATGTTTTAGAGTTCAGATCACATGTGGCCCTGGATCATCCTATAGGATGGCATATATCTTAAATCACACTTTTATGGGAAAGAGTACCTTTTCTAAATGGTGAATAATTTAATTTGTTAAAGAATGTGTTACATTTTTAAGAAATATAGAGAATATAGATGTGGCATAATTCCACACAATATACTGTACACGTAAATGTTTATCTTCTCATTCATACAGTATCTGTTGAAAACCACACAGCCTATAGGAAACCAGGAAACCACACAACAGTTGCATAGTGAGCTTCTCATTAGCAAATCAAAACGTCTGGGTGGTGGGCTTCTGGGGGGTCCCTGGAACAGAATATTTTGAGATAGGGGTCCGTGTTCAAATATCACTCTAGGGGTCCTTGACATTAAAAACTTTGAGCAGCCACCACAGATAAAGAAACAGAAGTTTTTCAGAAAAACCTCAGGATTTAGAAGGCCTTTTTATGTATTTTTCAGGTCTTTCCACAACATGTATTTGTAATTTATTTTGGGGAAGGATGCTTTTGGATTTGTCACAATAATAATAAAACATTTTAAACCAGGGTCTTCACATTTTTCATGCCAAGGACCCATGCATGCTCAGAGAGTGATGAAAGCACATTGAAACATTATTGTATAACATAGTGTTGCAAATTAAACTTTTTCATAGATTTCATAGATAGCTTCAATCTTGTTTGACAGCACTGTCATTGTGTATTGTGTTGGATTCACATCATTAATGTGTATTTTCAGACAGTCAAGCACTTTAAACTTAGAAACTTGGTCTGCTCTTTTTCCCCCTGCACCAACCCTCTTTGCCGAAAGTGGCAGATCTACAAGCTCCCAACGCCTTGTGCTGCGAGGCATTGTGAGCTTGTAGATCTGCCACTTTCAGCTACAGTTCTCCTCAGAAAAGGGATGTAGGGTTGAAGTGATTAGTGTAAAAAAAATGTAATGTAAAAAAAAAAATAATAATAAGTTCCTATATCATTTGGCCCCATAGTAACTCTGAGGACCCCCTAGGAGTCCCGGTCCCGGACCCCCTGTTGAAGACCCATGATCTAAACTGAAGTAAACCAAACTGGCCGATTTAAAACATGACATCAAAACGAGTTATGATTTGTTTCACCATACTCAAGCATTCAGCTTTTTTCTGCCTTTGTATTTGATGTTATGCTTTTTCTGCTTTTGAAATTGATATTATCCTAGATAAAGTACTATGTTCTATTCTATCCGTCTGTCTTTCAATGTTATATGAGATACTTAAAGTGTGGTTCCTGTGGAAATAAGCCTCGGCTTTCTAGGATCTCCTTTTAGTTGACCTTGTACCAGTGATTTGTACTGTCATGAAACTGTACTTTATTCTATTGCAAACTTCTAATAAATTCTTCAATTAAAAAAAAAAAAAGCTCCACAGCTCCACCCTGTGGTGAGGGGAGGGAAGAGGAGGCGTTGTTCCATTGCTGAACTCAACAAGATGCTTCACAGCAAAACCAACTCCAATATACACTGCTCAAAAAAATAAAGGGAACACCCAAAAAACCAAACATAGACCTGCCAGTCTATGTGTTCTCTGGCAAATGTAAATCGGGCTGCACGGTGTTGGGCTGTGAGCACAGGCCCCACTTGTGGACGTCGGGCCCTTGGCCACCATCATGGAGTCTGTTTCTCACAGTTTGAGCAGAAACATTCATATTAGTGGCCTGCTGAAGGTAGTTTTGTAGGGCTCTGCCAGTGCTCCTCCTGTTCCTCCTGGCACAAAGGACCAGATAGCGGTCCTGCGGCTGGGTTGTTGTCCTCCTACGGCCCCCTCCACGTCTCCTGGTGTACTGGCCTGTCTCCTGGTATCGCCTCCATGCTCTGGACACTGTGCTGGGAGACACAGCAAACCTTCTTGCCACAGTGCGCATTGATGTGCCATCCTGGATGAGCAGCACTACCTGAGCAACTTCTGTGGGTTGCAGATACCGCCTCATGCTACCTCTAGTGGTCAGGGCACTGGCAAAATCCAAAACTAACCAAAAATCTGCCAGAAAGGATGAGGACAGGCAAATGGTCTGTGGCCACCACCTGCAAAACCATTCCTTTTTTAGGGGTTGTCTTGCAAATTGCCTCATTTTCACCTGTTGTCTTTTCCATTTGCACAACAGCAGATGAAACTGATTCATAATCAGTGTTGCTTCTTAACTGGCCAGGTTGATATCCCAAAAGTGTGATTGACTTGGAGTTACATTGCAATGATTATGCGTTCCCTTTATTTTTTTGAGCAGTTGTAGTTAATATGTTCATTCATAGTCCTGGAATGAGACATTTATTTATCAAACATGTGAACAGCACAGAGTAAAACGCTTGGGCTAAAAGGACAACACCAAAAAAGTCCTGGGGACTTGATTCCAATTTAAAATCTTTTGTATATATATTTATCTGTTATAATTGTGTTGGAAAATAAAAGTAACCGTACCCTAATTAAACCAAGAACCAATCGACGGGTGTTTTCAATGTATCTATCATGGTTAAAATGGAGGGATTTGAAGTTACAATGGGTTCATATGGGATGGGGCGTGTCTGTTAAAATGAAGATGAATCTGATCCTGAATCAAGCAACTTAAAAACTGTCTGTGAAACACAAGAGTAGACATTAAAAGAAGAAGTTTTAAATGAAAAAATCTCTCTCTCTCTCTCTCTCTCTCTCTCACTCACTCACTCACTCACTCACTCACTCACTCACTCACTCACTCACACACACACACACACACACACACACACACACACACACACACACACACACACACACACACACACACACACACACACACACACACACACACTCAACAGCTCATCACCAGATCAGTCTCAGCTGGTCCTCACAGGTGACTGCACTCAGGACAATCAAAGAGTATTTGAGCAGAGCAAGGGAGGAGCAGAGATTCACTCTGTCCGAGACCAACAGTCAGTCAGTGTAGAAGGATTGTTGAAGAGACTCACTCTGTCTGAGGCCAACAGTCAGTGTAGAAGGATTGTTGTAGAGACTCACTCTGTCTGAGGCCAACAGTCAGTGTAGAAGGATTGTTGTAGAGACTCACTCTGTCTGAGGCCAACAGTCAGTGTAGAAGGATTGTTGCAGTGGACTGAGACTAGTTTGGTTGTCTTCTGAATGCTCCAGAACCACACAGGATATTCCGTGATTTTTCAAAGGTAGGTGAAAAACACTCTTTTTCATGACAGTCTTAAAGGGGAAAACCACCTATTTTCAATATTGAACTATGTCATTAATAGACGGTGAGCCACTGGGGTTGGTCGGTACCAACTGAGGGGAATAATGCTCATAGTGATTTTTGTCATGGTATACATGTCTAGAGTTAGAACATATGTGATAGCCTTGCACCAGTGGTAGCTTTATGGGTGCTATCATGCATTTTATTTTATAACACTAGGTGAAAATTGTATGGGTCAATATATGAAAACTTACTACTTAACTCCCCTATACTGTATAATATACCTTAGAGGAGTTCAAACCCCAAAATCAATCCCCCAGTTCTTTTTTTGTATTTACACATAACTCCTAAGGTATATTAAAGACATTGTTCAATATTGAAAATGAGTGGTTTTCACCTTTAACTGAATGCACCTTTTACATTGTTTGACTTTCTTTGTCAGTGGAGAGAATATGCTTAATTTTGACCCAAACATGTTTTTTTAGACAGACAATGTACAGGAACACAAACAAATTGCTTGAATTGCTTGAATTCATATCAATCTACTTTTGATATCTAACTGAACCTCTGAAGGCATGCTCAGCACACCAGAACAACCCTAGCCGCAAATTGCAACACTAGATTTTTTTTTTAATAATCTGATGAATCTAGGGTTGCAATACCTCCCATAGCCAGCCAATGCATCAAAACGTTTTTTTTGTTTTTGTTTTTTTACAAAAAAAAAAAAAAAAAAAGGTTGTCCTTTAAGACAGGTTGGTGCATGTCCACTGGGTTCAATGACGTGTCTGATGTTTGTTCATCAGCTGTCTTTTTGGGGGACTTAAAAGAAGGCTGCGATCGAGACACCGCTCTATTCCAGAATGAAGAGCTGCTGGGCTGTTGTGCTGCTGCTTCTGCTCTGTCTGTGTGAGGCTGCTGGGGCTCAGGGTGAACCAGGGAGCCTCGCACAAACCGACCTCTGGACTGGGATGAAGGAGCTTCGGGACATCGTGGTGGAGCAGAGGGAGAAACTAAGAAGCATGGAGGCCATGGTGGGAGAAGTAAAGGCCAGGGCGACAGCCAGCGAGGGAGAAGTCAAACAGCTTGGAGTCATAGTGGCGCAACAACAGGGGCAGCTGATGAACATGGAGGCCTTGGTGGGAGAAGTAAAGGCCAGGGTGACGGCCAGTGAGAGTGAAGCCAAGCAGCAGAAGGACTCAATGAAAGGTAAGGATGGTCCAGATTAGGAACAGTACAGGCTGAAATGTTTCATGTAGCAGTTCTAAAGGGATAGTTCTAAGGTTCTAATGTTTCATGTAGCACTTCTAAAGGGATAGTTCTAAGTCTCCATGGGGAGAGTTATCGGTGGAAAATAGTCATTTTGGAGGTGAACTCTGCCTTAACAAAAGTCATTCATTTATTATCTGATTAATTATTTTTCAGTAATGGCTGCCAAATTGAGTTCCTGTCAGACCAGAATGGCTGCCACTGAGGGCCAGGTCACAGACTACCAGACCAGACTGCTTGCTACGGAGGGCCAGGTTACAGACTTGGAGAGAGAACGTAAAGGTAATTTGAAGCTGATGTTCAGTGGATTCAGGCTGGAAAGATTCAGGCTGAAACATGACTTGACCCATTAAAACCAGGAAATCATCCATGTAATTTTGAGCAGGCAATACAGTGTCACAATCATTATAACCACTTTAACCATATTTTATACGTTGGTTATTTCTTTTCAAACAAGATTTCAAATGTGTATTTTATTAATATTAACACGACAACAATGGCTTCCATTATAGCATGTTAATTTTCCAGGAATTAAAAACCTGAATTAGCTTGGATTTCCCATCGAGGATGTCACTGGTAGGCAGGTTTCTGAACTGTCCACAGCGCTCCTCTGAGACACGTGTGTGTGTGTGTGTGTGTGTGTGTGTGTTTATTTATGAGAATTGATGAGGACCAATGATATGAAGATGGGTTGGAAGTGGTGCTTTAAGTTTGAATTACTTCAGATGAGCGCAGAGAATAGACGTTGTGTTGATGATGTAATTTGTTGTATTGATCATATAGAGTATTTATGACTTAATATTATTAATGCTAACATTGTGTTGATTTCAGCTCATGTTGTTCTGCTGTCCACCATTGAAAGACATCTGAATGCTACTGTCAACCGCCTGAATGCTACTGACAACCGTCTGACTGCTACTGACAACTGTCTGACTGCCACTGACAACCGTCTGACTGCTACTGACAACCGTCTGACTGCTACTGACAACCGTCTGACTGCTACTGACAACCGTCTGACTGCTACTGACAACCGTCTGACTGCTACTGACAACCGTCTGACTGCTACTGACAACCGTCTGACTGCTACTGACAACCGTCTGAATGCTACTGACAACCGTCTGAATGCTACTGACAACCGTCTGACTGCTACTGACAACCGTCTGAATGCTACTGACAACCGTCTGACTGCTACTGACAACCGTCTGACTGCTACTGACAACCGCCTGAATGCTACTGACAACCGTCTGACTGCTACTGACAACCGCCTGAATGCTACTGACAACCGTCTGACTGCTACTGACAACCGCCTGAATGCTACTGACAACCGTCTGACTGCTACTGACAACCGTCTGACTGCTACTGACAACCGTCTGACTGCTACTGACAACCGTCTGACTGCTACTGACAACCGTCTGACTGCTACTGACAACCGTCTGACTGCTACTGACAACCGCCTGACTGCTACTGACAACCGTCTGACTGCTACTGACAACCGCCTGAATGCCACTGACAAACGAGTGCAAGCACTGAGGAGTAAGTACAGTATATTTATTAAACATGGTGCTCTAAAATGAAGACTGAATACTGAACATTGCAATTATTCTCCCAAAATATCTTTGAAACTAGTTATGAATAGTAGTGAATTTAAGATCTGACTCCATGGTTAAACAGAACCACAAACATTGAGGTAAAATGGCAGATCTACAAGCTCGCAGTGTGACATGTTGTGAGCTTGTAGATCTGCTGTTTTTGGCAGAGATTTGGTGTCGAGGGAAACACTAGCCCTATTTACTAAGTATATAATTATACAGTAAGGTTTAAGTGGATATTCTAATAGATTGTATAATTTATGCTTTTATTAATTCATAATCTAACCAATGTGATAATGTTATGTGTTGACAGACAAACCAAAGGTGGCCTTTTCTGCTGGTTTGGGTAAAACCTTTGAACCATCTAGTACCAGCACTGTTGTCTACAAGAATGTCTTCACTAACATCGGCAATGCATACAATCCATCTACAGGTGGGTTATGATTAATTCATGTTAATGAACTTTATAGAATCAATTAGTTTCATCAACTTGCATCAAATCATCAACTTGCATCAAATCAGTCTATCAGACAAGTAAATATCACACTAATGTACATAAACCTTCAAGGTGCGTTTCCTATTTAAACCAATAGACGGGATGAGGTGAGAAAAGTTTAATGCAGGAGTCTTCAACGTTTTGAGATTAAGCGGGGACCCCCACAACCTGTTCATAGATTCCATATAGTTTCATCTTTTGACTGCACAATCATCTGTGTATTTTGGATTCATGTCAATTTATGTTTTCAGATATTTAACCACTTGAACTGTGAATAATTATAAAACTTGACATTTCACTCTTTACTTAGTCTGCTCTTTTTCACCTCTACACAAAAGCTCTAGCCGAAAATAGCCGTTCTACAAGCTCACAGCGCCTCGTGCTGCAAGGCGTTGTGAGCTTGTAGATCGGCTATTTTTGGCTAAGGTTCTCTGAATATGGACGCTATAGGGTTCAAGTGGTTAATATAAAAAAGGAGAGAAACGTTTCTATCACACAGAGATTTGGAGGACCCCCTAGGGGCCCTGGACCCCCTGTTGAAGACCCCTGGTTTAATGCCATTGGTTTTAATTAACAATGATAATGTTTATATCATGAATTAACAATGATATAAATCAGTGGTTCTCAAACATTTTAATATCAAGGACTTCTAAAATGACCGTGGACCCCATCTGAAGATCTACAAGTTCACAATGTGCTGTGAGCTTGTCGATCTATTTCTAATAGTCTAATTACAAAATAAGGTTAAGGTATTTAAACTGATTTTGATGCTACAGTATTTGAAACATGTTGCTGGGGACCCTGGAACCTCCTCCTGGACCCTGGGAGGTCCTGGACCCCACATTGAGAACCTGTTTTAAAGTGTGTGTGTGTGTGTGTGTGTGTGTGTCCACATTGAGAACCTGTTTTAAAAAACTGTGTTCTCTCTCAGGTATCTTCAGAGCACCATCAAGAGGAGTTTATCACTTCACATTTACTGCATCTCACCACAAGCCATCAAGTTATGCGTATATCCTTATGTATAAAAATGGACAGAGACTCATTAGTAACAATGCATACACTTATGGTAGTCATTGGGAATCTGTATCTAATGGAGTGATCTTAGAGCTGCAGAAGGGAGACAGAGTTTACATGAAGTTATGGGGTGGGCTCCATGGGCTCTATGATAACAGAAATAAATTCAACAACAACATGTTCAGTGGTTTCCTGCTCTATCCTATGTAAGGACACTTATTTAGGAGGGTCAAACATCAAACATTGAAACCATGAACAAAGCATTGTTTAAATGTCATGACCTTAATGTCTCTCTGTACTGCTTTGTTAGACTAAAGCATTGTTATCCTTACTGTGACTGTACTGCTCTTTATGTTACACTAATAAAGTATTGTTATCCTTTTGGACTTAATGTCTGACTTTACCTCTGTGCTGTTTACATTTAAAGTATTAAATCAGAGGTTAGGGGGTCTGGGACCCCTAGGCCTAGGGGGTCCTCAGAGTTACTACAGGGGGTCCTTCAAATCTCCCAATCCTTTTTATATTAAGAACTTGAACCCTAGTGTCCATATTTGAGAACTGGAGTAAAAAATAGCAGATCTACAAGCTCACAACGCCTCGGATATTTTCGGCAAAGAGCAGACTTAAAGGTGATACACCATGCATTTAAAAAGTATTTATGTCATATTGTGTCCCAAAAATGTTTTTCAAAAGGTTTGAGGCTAAATTGCCACTCCTGAATAGAGAGCCTCTCTCATTTTTGAATGGCTCTCAGAGCATTTCAGCTGCAGTACCACCTTTGGCATTTTTTTTTTTTTTTAAGAACTTTTTTGAAAAAAAAATATTTTTTATGATGATGTCACAATCGGCAGCAAATCTGGATAGCCTGTTTTGAGAACCCGTGGGATACTTTTAACCTTCACCTCAAAACCAGAGAACGACACAACGGTCAGAAATGGGACTTTGTGAGGATAGAAGGTGCTAGTGGGACCCCAAAAAAAGGTTTTAAAATGGGAAAAGTGAAATTTCATGGTGTATCACCTTAAGTGCAGAGCAAATGTATTAGGTAATGACGGCTCAAGTGGTTAAATATATGAAAACACAAATTGACATGAATCCAAAATACACTGATTGTGCTGTCAAACAATGAAACTTTATGGAATCTATGAACAGGTTGTGGGGGTCCCCGCTTCATCTCTCTCTACTAAGGGGTCCTTGGCCTGAAAACGTTGACCCCTGTATTAAATACATGATTAATTCACTATCAGCCTTGACCCATTCAGACCAGGTATGCATTATTTTATGCTTTAACTATTAAAAAATAGCAGATATACAAGCTCACAGCGCTGCACCGAGTGCCGCACTGAGCTTGTAGATCTGCTATATATATATATTTTTTTAAATCGTGAACTGGCTATTCACTCTTAGTCTTAATGCTGGCAGCCCAAGATTCTGCTGATTTCAATGAAAAATAATCTGATGCTCAAATTATTTTCTTATTCGTTTTTGAAAGTACTAGGTGTCATTAGATTGGGTATGAAGAGCTGAATGCAGAAATGCAACTCACATGGAGATTGGTCAACTGGTTGTCACGAAAAGGTTCAACTTCTATATTTTCTTTTTCAAAAATGTTATTTTTTGCCCAATCATGGTGGTAATCGACAGGCCTTACCGTTTTTTTGGCTATTATTTTTGTCTTATAAATAAGCATTTATTGGGCTAAAATCTTCTGGAAACACTTTCCTTGGCCATGCTTGGTGTCATTGGAAAGGCATTTGTGGTAATTTTTGAATAGAAACACATAGGCTTATTTGAAGCTTAATCTTTTTTTATAAAATATTTTCAAAACATTGTTATTTTAGCGTCCGTTTTTCAAGAAAAAGTTGACTATAGCTCTTTTAAGGCCACCTATTTTCTTTTGTTTACGTATGCTCTGTTTTTGTACAGTATATCATTGCTGTAAAATGTGAACTCCTCACTGCTGAGGACAGTCCAAATGCTGTGAAACCTTTTCAATGAAGACAAACCTTTTATCTTAAAGCCTTTGTTCAAAAGACTTCTTAACTTCACTAAACCTGCTGTCTCCAAATACACCACAACGATTCATTATGAAACCCCAACAATGTATTTATTTAACCCATTTAGGCCTAGAATTATTGAATGCTTTAGCTATTGAAAAATAGCAGATAGCTTGTAGATCTGCTATTTTGGAAAAAAAAACGTGAAATACATGTAGTTTTGGGGGTCCTTGGCATGAAACATTTTGAGAACCACTTGACGGAAACATAGTTAAAAAAAAAAAAAAAAAAACCTTAGAAGGATTTAGAAGACACTTATAGAATCGGGTCAAAATATTCAAAGATTTGCACACATTTTCAAGATTTTTCAAAAATAGCAGATCTACAAGCTCTGAGCTTGTAAATCTGCAATTTTTTAATATCTAAAGCATAAAAATTGCGTATTAAAGACCCAATGAAATGACTATTTTGGGTACCTCTAGTGGTCAGGGCACTGGCAAAATCCAAAACTAACCAAAAATCTGCCAGAAAGGATGAGGACAGGCAAATGGTCTGTGGCCACCACCTGCAAAACCATTCCTTTTTTAGGGGTTGTCTTGCAAATTGCCTCATTTTCACCTGTTGTCTTTTCCATTTGCACAACAGCAGATGAAACTGATTCATAATCAGTGTTGCTTCCTAACTGGCCAGGTTGATATCCCAAAAGATACTTGACTTGGAGTTACATTGCAATGATTATGCGTTCCCTTTATTTTTTTGAGCAGTGTATAACGATTGCATTCACCACGGCTTTGTAACTCGCGCGGCGCTCCACCGGCCGCGCAGCCCTGGCGGGCACTCGCGCCTGCGGCGCTCGGGCGCGAAGAGCAGGACCAAGGTCCGCTGGCCTTCGCGCCGCTTGCAATGTCGTGGACAATAACTGAATGTCGTGGACAATAACTGTGACATCTAACCATAAAACGAGCGCTCCCTTCCTGCACATGCTTGGTAATCTGCTAGACGCCTCCCTACCTGCCAAGCCCCCAGAACCCAGGGCTAGATTTGAAGCAACCCCGATGGTGGCCAAAGTTGGAACTGCAGCCTAAACGCGCATTTTGGCCCCGCCCCCTCCACTCCAGACAATCCTTCCTCTGAGCGGAGAGCAGCGTGACGTCATTTTTGGCCACTAGGTAGTGGCCAATTTCCCCCAGAATGCACCTGGATTAGCTACATGCTAGCATGTAGCCGTTGCTTCAAAACGCCACTGAGCACTTGCATTGAAATGATAGTGGGGGCGGGGCCGGTCCGCTCTCTATTGTTTATATACTCTATGCTACCTGCAGCATGGAATTCACTTCCTCTGTTGAAGCAAAACTATGGTGTGCACAAAGGGACACTGAAAACTGAAAAAAACTGAAAAAATGAAATACAATACATTATACAACATTATTAAAACTAAATTTAAAAGGTTATTGAAAAAACACGGCCTGCTCACGTATTAGGAGGGTAGTATGAGTCACCAGAAAAAATAATGTGTGTTTTTAATGAATCTATCATGGTTAAAATGGAGTTTGAAGTTACAATGGGTGTGTGTGGGGAGAGGCCCTGGGCCTGGAGGGCCTGGTAACATTTACATCAACACAGTAACACACAGAAACACACTCAACAGCACTGAACACAGTCACACACACACACACACACACACACACACACACACACACACACACACACACACACACACACACACACACACACACACACACACGCGCGCACACACACGCGCACACGCACACGCACACGCACGTCACAAACACACACGCCCCCCTGCGCGCGCCTCTCTCTCTCTCTCTCTCGGTCTCTCCCTCCCTCCACCCTCCCCCGCACTGCTTCTCGTCAACCGTGACGTCACGCGGAGCTGTCCTCTTGGATGTGGTGCTGAAACAAGATGGCTGGAGGAGCGGAGCGGAGGAGCGCATCAAGCTGCAGCTGCCGCCGCTGCTGCTGATTAACTGAGGCAATGCAGAGACGAGATAGAGAGAGATCTACCACCACCACCACCACCACCACCACCTACTACCAACCAACCTGCCCCGGGATATTAAAGGATAACACGGACAGAGGAGGGCAGACACCTAACCGTTGAGATGTTCTATTCCTCGCCGCTAGGGTGATATTTTTTGTATTTACACGCGGGACCAAGCAAACAAATCACGGAGGAGGAAGCGAGGAGAGAGAGGACACGCTCTACTACAGCAAGCAGAGATGTCCCTGCTATGTGTGGGAGGTAGGAAGAGTTAAGCGATTATTCTTCGTTGTAGTCAATGCTGACAATGCAGCATGCAGTCTATCGGTCTGTCTGTCTGTCTGTCAGTCAGTGTGTGGGGAGAGAAAAGTGTGCCCTGTATCGTACAGATAAAGCGTTGGCATTTTAATGCTGAATGGCCAATAATATTCTGCTCACCCCAGCAGCAGCACGACGTGCTTGTTGTGAATTGTCGGTTCCCTTAGTCTAGCTATGGCTGGAGGAATGGAACTATAGTTGCAGGCTCTCATCATGTCCTGTGGATATAGTGTTGTATTGGTTGTATGACCTTACAAGCAAACGTCTTGTCAGGTTGGAGCTGAATTAAGGAGGAAAACACAGCCTACTACTATGAGCTGTTCAGAAAGTCTATAGGGAGAGCATGTATGATGTATGTATCATTATGTATCATAATGTATGTATGTATGTATGTATGTATGTATGTGTGTATGTGTGTGTGTGTGTGTGTGTGTGTGTGTGTGTGTGTGTGTGCGTAGGCTATATATATGTGTGTGTGTGTGTGTGGGGGGGGGTGGGGGTGTACACACTTATCGTCTCTGCCAGGTGGAGACCTCATATATGCAGATCTACAGGCTCGAAACGTGTCGCTTCGCGCCACGTTTCGAGCTTGTAGATCTGCTTTTGTCTTTTGGTGCTTTTACTGTATGTGTGTGCCGCTGTAGTGTGATCAAATAGGGCATACAATTACACATAATTTGTGTGCGCGTGCGTGTGTGTGTCTGTGTGTGTGTGTGTGTGTGTGTGTGTGTGTGTGTGTCAGAGAGAGACGGTGTTTTCCTGGGTGTTGCTCAGTGTCATCATCATGCGTGCTGCTCATTCATGCGTGGGCAGTGGCTGGTAGGAGGAAGCCCCCCTGCCTCGGCCCCCCTGCCCGCACGCCCACCCGCCTGCCGCAACCACGGCTACACAGTCGTGAGGGAATACTGGGGCACGGATGGGAGGGTGTGTGTGTGTGTGTGTGTGTGTGTGTGTGTGTGTGTGTGTGTGTGTGTGTGTGTGTGTGTGTGTGTGTGTGTGTGTGTGTGTGTGTGTGTGTGTGTGTGTGTGGTGTGTGCACGTCACCGCGCTTCATCCTCTGAGAGGGGGTTGTTTGACATTTACGCGTCGAGATGCGTCATCATCCACTTCCTAGTCCCCCCCCCCCCCCCCCCCTAAATATGACTAATAAGCAGTGGCTGGTAATGCTTTTAAAGTGCCCCCCCCCCCCCCCCCCCCCCCAAAGGTCTGGTTCACCCCCCCTCACCCGCCCATCCCGCCGGCGGGGCCGGGCCATTGATGTCATTGGGACGTGAGAGGGATATCCATTCATTCATAAATGCTGCCTTCCTGCCTGCCTGGCTGGATGGATGACTGGCTGCCTGCCTGCCTGCCTCTCTGAGAGAGACAGACAGACAGACAGACAGAGTCCTCATTCCTGTGTCATTCAGGTTCTAGCATTTTACTCTTAAAGTACAATTTAAGTACAATTTGTTATAATTAGTATTCATTTACTGTACTTGAATTGGCCATTTCCGTATGTTCATGCTTTCTACTTTCTACTCCACTGGTGGACTGGCAGTGAGTGAGAGATACAGACATGCAGACAGACAGACAGACAGACAGACAGACAGACAGACAGACAGACAGACAGACAGACAGACAGACAGACAGACAGACAGACAGACTCATTCCATTCCTGTGTCCATTCCTGTTTTACTTTGGTATTCTGTTTGTATATGTTTTGTACCTTTGTACTCAACTAAAAGAAACATTGAATAGTTGGTCTTTTTCTACTGTGGTATAAATGCTACTTAAATGGTACATTTATATAGCGCCTTTATTCAAGGCGCTTTACATTCACCCAGTCACACACACACTGATGGTGGAGGAAACCATGCAAGGCACCAACCTGTGCATTGGGAGCAACTAGGGGTTCAGAGTCTTGCTCAAGGACTCTTAACTCTGGGGGAGCCCGGGATCGAACTGGGAACCCTTCGGGATCCCTCTGTGTTCTAAGACTGCCACTCTACCCCTGAGCCAGACGCTACTTCTACTCAATGTCAAAGATATTTGACATAGAGTTTACTTCTTCTACTACTGACCTGTTTACTGTATATATTTAAACCTTTTTGAATAATTTAGCGTTTCTTTTAATTGATTGATGAATTCATATCAATGTGGGGGTCCTTGGCACGAACCACTGAGTTAGAAGGCATTGGTGTAGAACGCAGGTCTCAGTGGGTTAACTTGTGGGCTGAGTGAGAGCGTAATGCCTGTGTCATCACTTGAGCCGGAACACTCTGTGTGAGCCGGGGAATAGTCCCTGGAGGGAAGTGGGGAAGAAAGAAAGAAAGAAAGAAAGAAAGAAAGAAAGAAAGAAAAGGAAGTGTTGATTTTGATGGCAAATTTTGATTTAGTTTTTAGTCAGTCTTTTAAAAATAAAAACCACTTAGTTTTGGTCATATTTTAGTCATCAGAAATGTTTTAGTTTTAGACTAGTTTTAGTCGGCTAAATATCATAAGATTTTAGTCGACTAAATGTACAGTTGATTTTGTCGACTAAAATGTATTTTGGCGTAATGGCGGATTTTACACTTGTTTGCTTGCTGAAAATAGCCGATCTGCTATTTTCAGAGCGCAACCACACGTACAATTATATTTTTGTTCTATTGGATTTCTTCTCCACTATAGTCCCTCGCTAAAATGTGTGTCTAGTGTTTTTGTTTGACGAAATTGTCAATATATTTGGTCTTAGTTTTGGTCATCAACTCATCATAGCTTTTTTCTTCTTTTTCATCAGTGAAACAAGGTAGTCGACGATCATTTTTCGTCATAGTTTTAGTCAACACGAAAGAAAGAAAGAAAGAAAGAAAGAAAGAAAGAAAGAAAGAAAGAAAGAAAGAAAGAGAGAGAGAGAGAGAGAGAGAGAGAGAGAGAGAGAGAGAGAGAGAGAGATAATGATCTCCTGGTGTGTTTGGTGTCAGCCCTCCTCCTGTCCTTGGCTCTCTCTCTCCTCAGACCCATGGTCCCATCCCGGCTTATTTAGTATTCTGAGCATTACAGTTGTCTGGGATTGTCTGTGTGGGCCGGGGCACTCCCCTATGAGTCACTGTGTGTGTGTGTGTGTGTGTGTGTGTGTGTGTGTGTGTGTGTGTGTGTGTGTGTGTGTGTGTGTGTGTGTGTGTGTGTGTGTGTGTGTGTGTGTGTGTGTGTGTGTGTGTGTGTGTGTGTGTGTGTGTGTGTGTGTGTGTGTGTGTGTGTACTGACTGGCAGGATGGCCTGGGTTCTGTCACTGAGTGCATACTGTGAAAAACGCCTTCAACCTACCAATATTATACCATTGATTGATTGATTGATTGATTGATTGATTGAATCTATCGATCGAATACTTTATTAGTCAGAAATGTAAACAGCACGGTCATGGAGGTACAGTAAGACTATTAAAGGACAACTTTGTTTTTATACAGTAAGGGTTCATATTTTAGATTGTAATTAGAGAAAAGAAAAAAGATTAGTGTTAAAATGTTTTCATTTACTGCTTTCTATAGTTTTAGCGATTTTAATTACTTTGATTTCAGTGGGTGGGGGCATGCATGCAAGTGGCTAACTATGTCTTGGACACAAAAAGCCAGCGATTTCTATATTACTATTCAGCCACTTGCATACTGTACACATGCCCCCACCCACTGAAATCAAAGTAATTAAAATAGCTAAAACGATAGAAAGTAGTAAATGAAAACATTTTAACACTCATCTTTTATTTTATCAATCTAAAAAAAAAAAGTTGTCCTTTAAGGCTAAAAGGATAACACAAAGCCATCCCGGGGACTTGTTTACATTGTTGTCCTATTTGTTCAATTCATCAACAGATCGTGGAATATTAACAGCCTGGCATGGCCAGACTAATATCACTGCGTAGATTCTAGTCTGGAATCTATGTGTGGAAACTGCATTGGCAAGGGCACACTGGGCCGTGATTGGTCCCTCACTACATCGGAGGGAGGGACATTCGTTTTTTGCAATGGCAGATTCTTCTGGTTTCCCATTTAGGCCTGAGATTATTGAATGCTTTAACTATAGAAAAAATAGCACCAATTGCCGCGCTGTGAGCTTGTAGATCTGCTATTTTTGGAAAAAGTCGTGAAAATGTGTGCAAATCTTTGACTTGTATGTATTTTTAAAGCGAACATTTGTAACTCAAATTTTGCTTTTGGGTGGTCCCTGGAACTAAATATTTTGAGATGCGGGTCCGCCAAATAAATATATTTTGGGGGTCCTTCACATGAAAAGGTTTGAGAACCACTGACATAGTAGTCTCTCAAGAACAGACTAACTGAGCTCCAGTTAAGTGAAAAGGACCTTTTCTTTGACGATGGCTGGCCAGATTGATGACATAGTTTTCAAAAAACCTTTGAAGGATTCAAAAGACACTTATAGAAATTCTAATTTTCACAATTTTTCAAAAATAGCAGATCTACAAGCTCGCAGCACGGCACTTGGTGCCGCGCTGCAAGCTTTTATATCTGCTATTTTTCAATTGTTAAAGCAGTCAATAATCTGTATCCGTGTTGTGGATAACAGTAATAACAGTAAACAGAAAAGACACTATAGGTCTCCGTACTTCAACCATACACTTTCCATTAAGTGGTTTTAATGAATGGTGTAGCCCGGGCAGCCTGTGTTATTTCCCTTCATAAGCTGCTCGATGTTTACGAGTTGCATGCTTGCTTGTGTGCACATAAGCGTGGTGTGTGTGTGTGTGTGTGTGTGTGTGTGTGTGTGTGTGTGTGTGTGTGTGTGTGTGTGTGTGTGTGTGTGTGTGTGTGTGTGTGTGTGTGTGTGTGTGTGTGTGTGTGTGTGTGTGTGTGTGTGTGTGTGTGTGTGTGTGTGTGGCTAATGTTTTAGTGAGGGGGGCAGACGTCCCAGAAACTGATGATTCAGTGTTGCTGTTGTTATTATTATAATGAATGTTTCTCCTTCTCTGCTGCATGATGCCCCGAACTGAGCTCATGCTTCCTTCAGTGCATGAGGAGTGAGCAGGCTGCTTCTTGTCACTTGACAGGGGGGAGTTTCCCCGGTAGGAAGGAACACATTATTTCCAACCTGTTCCTTTCCCCTCCATCAGGCGCCCGGCTGACCAGGGAGAGGAACTACAGAGACGAGAATTTCTGCATGTTTTTTGTGAGGGTACCCTAGGGGGGTACCCTAGGGGGTGAGGGTACCCTAGGGGGAACGGGGCGAACATGCAAAGTTCACACAGTTCTTATTTGATGTGATATTAAACAAGTCTATTGGAATTCTGAAGATGTTTCTTAGGGCTTTTCTGCATGTATTCATAGTATTACAGTGAAGATAGGACAGAAAACAGGGAGAAAGAGATGGGGAGTGACACACAGCAAAGTCATCAGGATCGGGATTTATTAGCATTTATATGTGCATTTATATGTGCCTGCACCGCTAGGCCAGCGGGCGCCCCTTGCATCCCATTTTGACATTTTCACAAAACGTACTATACACATACTTAATGCTCTTCCTCCTGCCTTCTCATGCAGGACATCTGGGTAGTTTAACTCCAGTAACGTATTCAGACATGCACACATTCTATTGTATTCATACAGTAAAGTCCTTTTTTCGGCCGAATATCAGAGCATGTAAATAAACTAGACCAGGTCAACCTGGTTGTGCCAGACCCCCTGTCTGTCATCATCATTTATGACATCATGCCTTTTGTAGGCATGTCATCATCATGTCATCATCATATATACCCTTTATATAGAAAACCCGGACAGACAGACCGACATTTGCTTATGTAGGCCTACCCATTTCATGGGTCTGGCAATAACTAGGGCTAGGGCTAGGGTTAGGGTTAATAACTACTAATACCATGGAACTGGACCTGAGGGCTAGGGATAGGGCTAGGGTTAGGGTTAATAACTACTAATACCATGGAACTGGACCTGAGGGCTAGGGCTAGGGCTAGGGTTAGGGTTAATAACTAGGGCTAGGGCTAGGGTTAGGGTTAATAACTACTAATACCATGGAACTGGACCTGAGGGCTAGGGATAGGGCTAGGGTTAGGGTTAATAACTACTAATACCATGGAACTGGACCTGAGGGCTAGGGATAGGGCTAGGGTTAGGGTTCGGGTTAGGGTTAGGGTTAGGGTTAGGGTTAATAACTACTAATACCATGGAACTGGACCTGAGGGCTAGGGCTAGGGCTAGGGTTAGGGTCAGGGTTAGGGTTAGGGTTAGGGTTAATAACTACTAATACCATGGAACTGGACCTGAGGGCTAGGGCTAGGGCTAGGGTTAGGGTTAATAACTACTAATACCATGGAACTGGACCTGAGGGCTAGGGATAGGGCTAGGGTTAGGGTTAATAACTACTAATACCATGGAACTGGACCTGAGGGCTAGGGATAGGGCTAGGGTTAGGGTTAATAACTACTAATACCATGGAACTGGACCTGAGGGCTAGGGCTAGGGCTAGGGTTAGGGTTAATAACTACTAATACCATGGAACTGGACCTGAGGGCTAGGGCTAGGGATAGGGTTAGGGTTAATAACTACTAATACCATGGAACTGGACCTGAGGGCTAGGGATAGGGCTAGGGTTAGGGTTAATAACTACTAATACCATGGAACTGGACCTGAGGGCTAGGGATAGGGCTAGGGTTAGGGTTAATAACTACTAATACCATGGAACTGGACCTGAGGGCTAGGGATAGGGTTAGGGTTAGGGTTAATAACTACTAATACCATGGAACTGGACCTGAGGGCTAGGGCTAGGGCTAGGGTTAGGGTTAATAACTACTAATACCATGGAACTGGACCTGAGGGCTAGGGATAGGGCTAGGGTTAGGGTTAATAACTACTAATACCATGGAACTGGACCTGAGGGCTAGGGCTAGGGTTAGGGTTAGGGTTAATAACTACTAATACCATGGAACTGGACCTGAGGGCTAGGGATAGGGCTAGGGTTAGGGTTAATAACTACTAATACCATGGAACTGGACCTGAGGGCTAGGGCTAGGGCTAGGGTTAGGGTTAATAACTACTAATACCATGGAACTGGACCTGAGGGCTAGGGATAGGGTTAGGGTTAGGGTTAATAACTACTAATACCATGGAACTGGACCTGAGGGCTAGGGATAGGGCTAGGGTTAGGGTTAATAACTACTAATACCATGGAACTGGACCTGAGGGCTAGGGATAGGGCTAGGGTTAATAACTACTAATACCATGGAACTGGACCTGAGGGCTAGGGCTAGGGCTAGGGTTAGGGTTAATAACTACTAATACCATGGAACTGGACCTGAGGGCTAGGGCTAGGGCTAGGGTTAGGGTTAATAACTACTAATACCATGGAACTGGACCTGAGGGCTAGGGCTAGGGCTAGGGTTAGGGTTAATAACTACTAATACCATGGAACTGGACCTGAGGGCTAGGGATAGTGTTAGGGTTAGGGTTAGGGTTCGGGTTAGGGTTAGGGTTAGGGTTAGGGTTAATAACTACTAATACCATGGAACTGGACCTGAGGGCTAGGGCTAGGGCTAGGGTTAGGGTCAGGGTTAGGGTTAGGGTTAGGGTTAATAACTACTAATACCATGGAACTGGACCTGAGGGCTAGGGCTAGGGCTAGGGTTAGGGTTAATAACTACTAATACCATGGAACTGGACCTGAGGGCTAGGGATAGGGCTAGGGTTAGGGTTAATAACTACTAATACCATGGAACTGGACCTGAGGGCTAGGGCTAGGGCTAGGGTTAGGGTTAATAACTACTAATACCATGGAACTGGACCTGAGGGCTAGGGATAGGGCTAGGGTTAGGGTTAATAACTACTAATACCATGGAACTGGACCTGAGGGCTAGGGATAGGGCTAGGGTTAGGGTTAATAACTACTAATACCATGGAACTGGACCTGAGGGCTAGGGCTAGGGCTAGGGCTAGGGTTAATAACTACTAATACCATGGAACTGGACCTGAGGGCTAGGGCTAGGGATAGGGTTAGGGTTAATAACTACTAATACCATGGAACTGGACCTGAGGGCTAGGGATAGGGCTAGGGTTAGGGTTAATAACTACTAATACCATGGAACTGGACCTGAGGGCTAGGGATAGGGCTAGGGTTAGGGTTAATAACTACTAATACCATGGAACTGGACCTGAGGGCTAGGGATAGGGTTAGGGTTAGGGTTAATAACTACTAATACCATGGAACTGGACCTGAGGGCTAGGGCTAGGGCTAGGGTTAGGGTTAATAACTACTAATACCATGGAACTGGACCTGAGGGCTAGGGATAGGGCTAGGGTTAGGGTTAATAACTACTAATACCATGGAACTGGACCTGAGGGCTAGGGCTAGGGCTAGGGTTAGGGTTAATAACTACTAATACCATGGAACTGGACCTGAGGGCTAGGGATAGGGTTAGGGTTAGGGTTAATAACTACTAATACCATGGAACTGGACCTGAGGGCTAGGGATAGGGCTAGGGTTAGGGTTAATAACTACTAATACCATGGAACTGGACCTGAGGGCTAGGGATAGGGCTAGGGTTAATAACTACTAATACCATGGAACTGGACCTTAGGGCTAGGGCTAGGGTTAGGGTTAATAACTACTAATACCATGGAACTGGACCTGAGGGCTAGGGCTAGGGCTAGGGTTAGGGTTAATAACTACTAATACCATGGAACTGGACCTGAGGGCTAGGGCTAGGGTTAGGGTTAGGGTTAATAACTACTAATACCATGGAACTGGACCTGAGGGCTAGGGATAGGGCTAGGGTTAGGGTTAACACACGGGTGACTAACCGGTCCTTTAGGCCGATTTTGAGATTTCAAAGTGCAATAACTCTCCCCTTGAATGTCTCAGAAATTTCCCCTTCCATGACTTTTCCTAAATACTCAAGATATATGTTCTCGTTTTTTTTCCACTTCTGAAACGTTTCCTAATTATGAAATAAAATACAATTATACCACTCTGACGGCACTTATCGGCAGAATAGACCGTTCTCCCCCATTTCTCCCAGCAGCAAGAGACTTCACACCTACAGCCCCCCTGGAGTGCGCCTTTGTTCCTTCTAATAGAACATTTACATGTCCCTGTCAGCAAAGATAACATGACTAAATACACTATCTCTAATGTTGTATTTTATAATTGAAAATAATAATGATAATATCAATGTATCAATTGTATTGTTATCGCACATTATCGCACCACGTAACAGTTCTTCATTTCGTTGCGATAGAGAATGCAGATATGCGGTGGTGTAAAGTAACGTTACGTAGGCCTACAGTTTTGGGGTATTTGTAGTACTTGAGAGTATAATATATACAGTATACCATATATAATGAGCCAAATGAAACCAAATGGAACCGTCCGGGTCCATTTGGTTTCATTCTACAGACACACGTTTGGCGAGGCTGTTTTTTCCCCCCAGCTGTAGCCTATCATTATCGCCTAATTCTTCTCTGTCCTGCGATGGTGTTTGCGTTCGTCAATCATATCTGATCATTTGAGTTATAATTTGTGGGTTATAAATGTTTGAGTTATAAATGTCCATAACGTTGTACATTCTGTCTCTTCTCTTTCTCTCTTCTCTCTCTCTCTCTCTCTCTCTCTTTCAAAGGTGAACAATTGTGTAGCGACATTATTATTATGTATCCATTCCATTTGTTAACTTCAAATAAATGTTTCAATCCATTGATCAGTGGCTGCATTCTTTACTGATAGCTGTGTAATTTGAATAGCCAATGTGTTAGTATTGTTTTGAAATAGGCCAATTTGTTAGTTTCGAAACAATTCACACAGTACTGTGTGAATTAAAGTGGTTTATGTATAGGCCTATTTTATATTATAATTTGTAAATACGTTTTGAAATAAATGTCTAGTGGAGTAGAAGTTAAAATATTGGAAATTGGATTTACTAACGTAAAGTACAAATAGCCAAGTTCTCCAAGTTAGAATGTATTTTTTTGTACTTTACTTTACTTTACTTGAGTATTTCCAATTTCCAATACTTTTTCTTCTACTCCACTACATCTCGGAACCAAATACTCCACTACATTTATTTGAAAACTCCAGTTACTAGTTACTTTGCAGATATAGCCTACATTCTAATCTTATAAAACATACACAAACCACTTTAGCCCTATGTTATACCAAGGCTATTTGAAAATAGCCGATCTACAAGCTCACAACGAGCTTGTAGATCTGCTATTTTCAAACATTTTGTACTTTTACTTTTGGTACTTTGAGTACATTTGGTTACCAACACTTTTGTACTTTTACTCAAGTACATTTTAAATTCTGGACTTTTACTTGTAACAGAGTGATTCTACATTGCAGTATTGATACTTTTACTTAATTATAAAAATTCCACCACTGTGTAAACGTTTGTGTTCTCATCATATTATGACAACATGAACGAAACAAAATGTATTGTCGTTCTCTCAGGTGGAAACCTTGTATGTCCACTTCAAAACCAGACTTTGGCTTATGTGCATAGCATTGTGAGCTTGTGTCTATAATCTTAGCTCTTGGAAACCAATGTCTAACCCAAATTAATGTCAGTGGTCATTTAGAAATCAATCATATCTGATAATTTGAGTTATAAATGTCCATAACGTTATACACTCTCTCTCTTCTCTTTCTCTCTCTCTCTCTCTCTCTCTCTCTCTCTCTCTCTCTCTCTCTCTCTCTCTGAACTCTCTGAACTGTAAAAACTATTGTGTAGCGACATTATTATTATGTACATTTCCATGTGTTAACTTCAAATAAATGTTTCAATCCATTGATCAGTGGCTGCATTCCTTACTGATAGCTGTGTAATTTGAATAGCCAATGTGTTAGTATTGTTTTGAAATAGGCCAATTTGTTAGTTTCGAAACAATTCACACAGTACTGTGTGAATTAAAGTGGTTTATGTATAGGCCTATTTTATATTATAATTTGTAAATACGTTTTGAAATAAATGTGGCCTAGTGGAGTAGAAGTTAAAATATTGGAAATTGGATTTACTAACGTATATAAAGTACAAATAGCCAAGTTCTCCAAGTTAGAATGTATTTGTATTGTCGTTCTCTCAGGTGGAAACCTTGTATGTCCACTTCAAAACCAGACTTTGGCTTATGTGCATAGCATTGTGAGCTTGTGTCTATAATCTTAGCTCTTGGAAACCAATGTCTAACCCAAATTAATGTCAGTGGTCATTTAGAAATCAATCATATCTGATAATTTGAGTTATAAATGTCCATAACGTTATACACTCTCTCTCTTCTCTTTCTCTCTCTCTCTCTCTCTCTCTCTCTCTCTCTCTCTCTCTCTCTCTCTCTCTCTCTCTTAGAATCATATCTGATCTGACAATTAGTTATAAATGTGCATAAGGTATCTCTGATGTAATGTAATATACTGTACATATATATATATATATATATATATATATATATATATATATATATATATATATATATATACACACACTGTGAAGTCACATTATTTTGCCTTATACATGAAAGGATTACAGTGTCACATTCCTATGCAGACTAATCTGCATTATTATGCATGAGTCATTGATAGACCAGGAGTTTTGATAGCCCACTTAGCCTGCAAAAATGTGTATAAAAGCTCTCCACAAATACAGTCAGAGTCACATTTACCAAGCACGAGCTGACAAGCTGACTATGCCTGCGAGGATGAGACGAGAACGGCGCTACACCGCACTGGAAGCGAGCAACCTGCTTTCACAAGTGACTGCACCTGGCGAGGGGGACAGTGATGATGATGGCGGTGCGACTGGCGATATTGGACAAGATGCACCAGAAGAAACGTACTACCCACCTGCTTCTGATTCTGATACCGAATCAGAATATGAAGATGACCCAGACGAATGTGAAGCTACAACGGAACAACAGCAGCCTGAATCTACGCCTACCGAATCTACCACTGCGCTCGGTAAAGATGGAACCGTTTGGTCAGGCTTGGTAGCCGGAGCTGGCCGTGGCAGGGTACCACGGCGCAATATTTTCACAGATACACCAGGCCCTACTGCTTTTGCCAAGGTCAGAATTCAGGATGAGTTGAGCAGTTTTCTGTGCTTGCTGGACAACAACATGCTGGAGAACATAAAAGACTGCACAGTTAAAATGGCCCGCAGTGATGAAAATAATGGTGATTGGGATTTGTCTGTGACGGAACTGAAAGCATTCATCAGTGTGTTTTTTTTGCGGGCCATGCTAACCAATGGCTTTCCCTTGAATCAACTGTGGGACCAGAAATATGGAAATCACCTGGTAAAGGAAGTCATGTCGCGTGATCGGTTCAAATCAATCATGCGCTACCTGCGTTTTGATGACAAGGACACCAGGGAGGCCCGCAAAGAACAGGACAAGTTTGCTGCAATGTCTCATGTCTGGAACGCGTTCACAGAAAACTGTCAAGCGTGTTTTGTGCCTGGAGTCAACATCACAGTGGATGAGCAGCTCTTCCCCACAAAGGCAAGATGCGGATTTACACAATACATGGCCAACAAACCAGACAAGTTTGGAATTAAATTTTGGGTTGCTGCTGACCTGAATACCAAATACTTCCTAAATGGATTCCCCTACCTTGGAAAGGGCAGCTACCGCAGGTAATTTAATGTTCTTTTCCTAAACATGTATAAAATGTCTATACATCCACAATATATATTAGGCTGCCTGTATTATGTTGTAATAACCATTATCCTCCCCCTCTCTCTCCCCCTCTCTTTGTAGCCCTGGCGTGCCTCTGTCCCAAGATGTCGTGCAGAGATTGGTAAAACCATTCCTCAACAAAGGACGAAACATCACAATGGACAACTTTTTCACTTCGATGAAGCTGGCACAGAGTCTTCTAGCATCAAATACAACGCTGCTTGGGACTGTGAACAGACAGAGGCGCGAGTTACCTCCGAGCGCACGGGAGAAGGGTCTGCTCCACAGCACCAGATTGCTGAAAGCCTCAGATGCAACGCTGACCATTTACCAAAGCAAACCCAACAAAAATGTTTGCATCTTGAGCACCATGCACCCTACCATCGTGATTGGCACAGACCCCAAGAAAAAGCCAGAGTCTGTGACAGATTACAATCAGACCAAATGGGGAGTGGACATTTTGGATCAGATGGCACGCAACTTCACCGTGAAAACCTGCACCAGTCGCTGGCCAGTGGCTGTCTTTTACAACTTGCTGGACCTGGCTGCCATCAATGCATATGTGTTGTTCAAAGACTGCATGCGCAAACCCCGACTCACCAGAAGAGAATTCCTACAGGAACTCGGACTTCAGCTATGCAAGGAATACATGGAGGAAAGGGGCCGAGCCATGCCAGTGCATACACCTAGGCGATCGCGGACAGCACTACAGGTAATTACATTGTTTTTATAGTCATTAGTTACAATATATATATATATATATATATATATATATATATATATATATATATATATATATATATATATATATATATACACACGCACATGTACACATGTATTGTGCATTACAAATCATGTATTCACTCCTTTCTCTCTCTCTCTCTCCCCCACAGCCGCTGCCGACCACACCAAACACACCACGAGCTGCAAAGAGGGTCCGAACACCAAACACTCCCCAGACACCTGACACAGACACCCCGAAGAGGAGAAGGCAGTGTCAGCTGAACAGATGCGGAAACAAAACTCTAGATTCCTGTCAGAAATGTGGCATCAGAGCGTGTGGCTCGTGTGCTGGGGAGTTCTCCATGACTTGTCCAAAGTGCCTGTAAATGCACCAGAACGAACTTTTTTTTTTTGTGGTGAACTTGAAGTTGCATGCCAGCATGTTTTATTTTTTGCCCGTTTTTATTACACACTTGCTTTATATTCTGATGTAAACTGTTGAAAACAATAAACGTTGTTGAATTATGACACTTTCTTCGTTGCTGTTATTTATTCATTCATCAGTATGCCTGTATTATTATTATTATTATTATTATTTGTAATAGTAGTATTATTTACCACTATTACCATCATTGTTTGATAATATAAGCATACGGGCATAAGGGGACTAAACACAGCAAAACCCCAAAATAATGAGAGTTTTATAATAGCCTATCAAGCAACAGAAATGAATTACTACTAGTTGTAGGCTGCCTACAGAGAATTATTGTCTCTCTGTCACAGTCACCGCCGTGTTCATATTTCAAGCTCAACACACATTGATTGGATGACAGAATATTTTATTAGACATACATGTATAGCCCTACCACATGTAAAAAAAAAAATAACATGGAATGACAGGGATAGAACACAGTAGGCCTACTATGCAGTAGTAATAGTAGGCCTAATAATAATAACTAATAACTATGGGTAATAATAATAGTAATAAGAATAATAAAGTCGGGACATATGAAAGCTTTGGCCTAATTATTTTATTTTGTCATGTGTCTAATCTAATCTCCACATTAGATTAATAATCAATAGCGCGGTGCGTGCTGTGTTGGCCTTGAATCTCCCAAACCGTAAATAAAACAAAGCCATAAAATATATGTTTCTGGATAAACAAACGTGTCTATAACCACTCAAACTGCATGGCGCACTGTGCGCAAATACGCTGATCATTGATTTATTCCTGCATGCAAAACTGAACTGTTTTAAAATGACTTTCAAAACTCAACAATCTGTTATAATACAAAGGCCTCGGCGGATGCTGGGCTGCGCTGCGAAGCGATACGAAATTAAACCAGTGACATTAAAAGTAAGATCATGATACAGTAGGCCTAGGTCATTTTCTCAAGCCTGTTCCCAAACCATGAAGTTAACATTGAAAGCGAGAGTGTTTGAGAGGTCAATTGAAATGCTAATTCAAATTCGGAAGACAATAGAACCCCCGCTGGCAGCAGGGGGAGGAAGTGTTGCGCTCCTGGGCAAAAAGGGAGAGAAAATAACGGTCAAAATGAACGATAAATGCAGGCGTAGTGGTAGTTTTTTATTTTCAGTCACCCAAGTGTTAATAACTACTAATACCATGGAACTGGACCTGGGGCTAGGGCTAGGGCTAGGGTTAGGGTTAATAACTACTAATACCATGGAACTGGACCTGAGGGCTAGGGCTAGGGATAGGGTTAGGGTTAATAACTACTAATACCATGGAACTGGACCTGAGGGCTAGGGATAGGGCTAGGGTTAGGGTTAATAACTACTAATACCATGGAACTGGACCTGAGGGCTAGGGATAGGGCTAGGGTTAGGGTTAATAACTACTAATACCATGGAACTGGACCTGAGGGCTAGGGATAGGGTTAGGGTTAGGGTTAATAACTACTAATACCATGGAACTGGACCTGAGGGCTAGGGCTAGGGCTAGGGTTAGGGTTAATAACTACTAATACCATGGAACTGGACCTGAGGGCTAGGGATAGGGCTAGGGTTAGGGTTAATAACTACTAATACCATGGAACTGGACCTGAGGGCTAGGGCTAGGGCTAGGGTTAGGGTTAATAACTACTAATACCATGGAACTGGACCTGAGGGCTAGGGATAGGGCTAGGGTTAGGGTTAATAACTACTAATACCATGGAACTGGACCTGAGGGCTAGGGCTAGGGCTAGGGTTAGGGTTAATAACTACTAATACCATGGAACTGGACCTGAGGGCTAGGGATAGGGTTAGGGTTAGGGTTAATAACTACTAATACCATGGAACTGGACCTGAGGGCTAGGGATAGGGCTAGGGTTAGGGTTAATAACTACTAATACCATGGAACTGGACCTGAGGGCTAGGGATAGGGCTAGGGTTAATAACTACTAATACCATGGAACTGGACCTGAGGGCTAGGGCTAGGGCTAGGGTTAGGGTTAATAACTACTAATACCATGGAACTGGACCTGAGGGCTAGGGCTAGGGCTAGGGTTAGGGTTAATAACTACTAATACCATGGAACTGGACCTGAGGGCTAGGGCTAGGGTTAGGGTTAGGGTTAATAACTACTAATACCATGGAACTGGACCTGAGGGCTAGGGATAGGGCTAGGGTTAGGGTTAATAACTACTAATACCATGGAACTGGACCTGAGGGCTAGGGCTAGGGCTAGGGTTAGGGTTAATAACTACTAATACCATGGAACTGGACCTGAGGGCTAGGGATAGGGTTAGGGTTAGGGTTAATAACTACTAATACCATGGAACTGGACCTGAGGGCTAGGGATAGGGCTAGGGTTAGGGTTAATAACTACTAATACCATGGAACTGGACCTGAGGGCTAGGGATAGGGCTAGGGTTAATAACTACTAATACCATGGAACTGGACCTGAGGGCTAGGGCTAGGGCTAGGGTTAGGGTTAATAACTACTAATACCATGGAACTGGACCTGAGGGCTAGGGCTAGGGCTAGGGTTAGGGTTAATAACTACTAATACCATGGAACTGGACCTGAGGGCTAGGGATAGGGCTAGGGTTAGGGTTAATAACTACTAATACCATGGAACTGGACCTGAGGGCTAGGGCTAGGGTTAGGGTTAATAACTACTAATACCATGGAACTGGACCTGAGGGCTAGGGCTAGGGCTAGGGTTAGGGTTAATAACTACTAATACCATGGAAATGGACCTGAGGGCTAGGGCTAGGGATAGGGTTAGGGTTAATAACTACTAATACCATGGAACTGGACCTGAGGGCTAGGGCTAGGGCTAGGGTTAGGGTTAATAACTACTAATACCATGGAACTGGACCTGAGGGCTAGGGCTAGGGCTAGGGTTAGGGTTAATAACTACTAATACCATGGAACTGGACCTGAGGGCTAGGGATAGGGCTAGGGTTAGGGTTAATAACTACTAATACCATGGAACTGGACCTGAGGGCTAGGGATAGGGTTAGGGTTAGGGTTAATAACTACTAATACCATGGAACTGGACCTGAGGGCTAGGGATAGGGCTAGGGTTAGGGTTAATAACTACTAATACCATGGAACTGGACCTGAGGGCTAGGGATAGGGCTAGGGTTAATAACTACTAATACCATGGAACTGGACCTGAGGGCTAGGGCTAGGGCTAGGGTTAGGGTTAATAACTACTAATACCATGGAACTGGACCTGAGGGCTAGGGCTAGGGCTAGGGTTAGGGTTAATAACTACTAATACCATGGAACTGGACCTGAGGGCTAGGGCTAGGGCTAGGGTTAGGGTTAATAACTACTAATACCATGGAACTGGACCTGAGGGCTAGGGCTAGGGTTAGGGTTAATAACTACTAATACCATGGAACTGGACCTGAGGGCTAGGGATAGGGCTAGGGTTAGGGTTAATAACTACTAATACCATGGAACTGGACCTGAGGGCTAGGGCTAGGGATAGGGTTAGGGTTAATAACTACTAATACCATGGAACTGGACCTGAGGGCTAGGGCTAGGGCTAGGGTTAGGGTTAATAACTACTAATACCATGGAACTGGACCTGAGGGCTAGGGCTAGGGCTAGGGTTAGGGTTAATAACTACTAATACCATGGAACTGGACCTGAGGGCTAGGGATAGGGCTAGGGTTAGGGTTAATAACTACTAATACCATGGAACTGGACCTGAGGGCTAGGGCTAGGGCTAGGGTTAGGGTTAATAACTACTAATACCATGGAACTGGACCTGAGGGCTAGGGCTAGGGTTAGGGTTAATAACTACTAATACCATGGAACTGGACCTGAGGGCTAGGGCTAGGGCTAGGGTTAGGGTTAATAACTACTAATACCATGGAACTGGACCTGAGGGCTAGGGCTAGGGATAGGGTTAGGGTTAATAACTACTAATACCATGGAACTGGACCTGAGGGCTAGGGCTAGGGCTAGGGTTAGGGTTAATAACTACTAATACCATGCAACTGGACCTGAGGGCTAGGGATAGGGCTAGGGTTAGGGTTAATAACTACTAATACCATGGAACTGGACCTGAGGGCTAGGGCTAGGGCTAGGGTTAGGGTTAATAACTACTAATACCATGGAACTGGACCTGAGGGCTAGGGCTAGGGCTAGGGTTAGGGTTAATAACTACTAATACCATGGAACTGGACCTGAGGGCTAGGGATAGGGCTAGGGTTAGGGTTAATAACTACTAATACCATGGAACTGGACCTGAGGGCTAGGGCTAGGGTTAGGGTTAATAACTACTAATACCATGGAACTGGACCTGAGGGCTAGGGCTAGGGCTAGGGTTAGGGTTAATAACTACTAATACCATGGAACTGGACCTGAGGGCTAGGGCTAGGGATAGGGTTAGGGTTAATAACTACTAATACCATGGAACTGGACCTGAGGGCTAGGGCTAGGGCTAGGGTTAGGGTTAATAACTACTAATACCATGGAACTGGACCTGAGGGCTAGGGCTAGGGCTAGGGTTAGGGTTAATAACTACTAATACCATGGAACTGGACCTGAGGGCTAGGGATAGGGCTAGGGTTAGGGTTAATAACTACTAATACCATGGAACTGGACCTGAGGGCTAGGGATAGGGTTAGGGTTAGGGTTAATAACTACTAATACCATGGAACTGGACCTGAGGGCTAGGGATAGGGCTAGGGTTAGGGTTAATAACTACTAATACCATGGAACTGGACCTGAGGGCTAGGGATAGGGCTAGGGTTAATAACTACTAATACCATGGAACTGGACCTGAGGGCTAGGGCTAGGGCTAGGGTTAGGGTTAATAACTACTAATACCATGGAACTGGACCTGAGGGCTAGGGCTAGGGCTAGGGTTAGGGTTAATAACTACTAATACCATGGAACTGGACCTGAGGGCTAGGGATAGGGCTAGGGTTAGGGTTAATAACTACTAATACCATGGAACTGGACCTGAGGGCTAGGGCTAGGGTTAGGGTTAATAACTACTAATACCATGGAACTGGACCTGAGGGCTAGGGCTAGGGCTAGGGTTAGGGTTAATAACTACTAATACCATGGAACTGGACCTGAGGGCTAGGGCTAGGGATAGGGTTAGGGTTAATAACTACTAATACCATGGAACTGGACCTGAGGGCTAGGGCTAGGGCTAGGGTTAGGGTTAATAACTACTAATACCATGGAACTGGACCTGAGGGCTAGGGCTAGGGCTAGGGTTAGGGTTAATAACTACTAATACCATGGAACTGGACCTGAGGGCTAGGGATAGGGCTAGGGTTAGGGTTAATAACTACTAATACCATGGAACTGGACCTGAGGGCTAGGGCTAGGGCTAGGGTTAGGGTTAATAACTACTAATACCATGGAACTGGACCTGAGGGCTAGGGCTAGGGTTAGGGTTAATAACTACTAATACCATGGAACTGGACCTGAGGGCTAGGGCTAGGGCTAGGGTTAGGGTTAATAACTACTAATACCATGGAACTGGACCTGAGGGCTAGGGATAGGGATAGGGTTAGGGTTAATAACTACTAATACCATGCAACTGGACCTGAGGGCTAGGGATAGGGCTAGGGTTAGGGTTAATAACTACTAATACCATGGAACTGGACCTGAGGGCTAGGGCTAGGGCTAGGGTTAGGGTTAATAACTACTAATACCATGGAACTGGACCTGAGGGCTAGGGCTAGGGCTAGGGTTAGGGTTAATAACTACTAATACCATGGAACTGGACCTGAGGGCTAGGGATAGGGCTAGGGTTAGGGTTAATAACTACTAATACCATGGAACTGGACCTGAGGGCTAGGGTTAGGGATAGGGTTAGGGTTAATAACTACTAATACCATGGAACTGGACCTGAGGGCTAGGGCTAGGGTTAGGGTTAATAACTACTAATACCATGGAACTGGACCTGAGGGCTAGGGATAGGGCTAGGGTTAGGGTTAATAACTACTAATACCATGGAACTGGACCTGAGGGCTAGGGCTAGGGCTAGGGTTAGGGTTAATAACTACTAATACCATGGAACTGGACCTGAGGGCTAGGGCTAGGGCTAGGGTTAGGGTTAATAACTACTAATACCATGGAACTGGACCTGAGGGCTAGGGCTAGGGCTAGGGTTAGGGTTAATAACTACTAATACCATGGAACTGGACCTGAGGGATAGGGATAGGGCTAGGGTTAGGGTTAATAATTACTAATACCATGGAACTGGACCTGAGGGCTAGGGATAGGGATAGGGATAATAACTACTAATACCATGGAACTGGACCTGAGGGCTAGGGATAGGGCTAGGGTTAGGGTTAATAACTACTAATACCATGGAACTGGACCTGAGGGCTAGGGATAGGGCTAGGGTTAGGGTTAATAACTACTAATACCATGGAACTGGACCTGAGGGCTAGGGATAGGGCTATGGTTAGGGTTAATAACTACTAATACCATGGAACTGGACCTGAGGGCTACGGATAGGGCTAGGGTTAGGGTTAATAACTACTAATACCATGGAACTGGACCTGAGGGCTAGGGCTAGGGCTAGGGTTAGGGTTAATAACTACTAATACCATGGAACTGGACCTGAGGGCTAGGGCTAGGGTTAGGGTTAATAACTACTAATACCATGGAACTGGACCTGAGGGCTAGGGATAGGGCTATGGTTAGGGTTAATAACTACTAATACCATGGAACTGGACCTGAGGGCTAGGGATAGGGCTAGGGTTAGGGTTAATAACTACTAATACCATGGAACTGGACCTGAGGGCTAGGGATAGGGCTATGGTTAGGGTTAATAACTACTAATACCATGGAACTGGACCTGAGGGCTAGGGCTAGGGTTAGGGTTAATAACTACTAATACCATGGAACTGGACCTGAGGGCTAGGGATAGGGCTAGGGTTAGGGTTAATAACTACTAATACCATGGAACTGGACCTGAGGGCTAGGGCTAGGGTTAGGGTTAGGGTTAATAACTACTAATACCATGGAACTGGACCTGAGGGCTAGGGCTAGGGCTAGGGTTAGGGTTAATAACTACTAATACCATGGAACTGGACCTGAGGGCTAGGGCTAGGGCTAGGGTTAGGGTTAATAACTACTAATACCATGGAACTGGACCTGAGGGCTAGGGCTAGGGCTAGGGTTAGGGTTAATAACTACTAATACCATGGAACTGGACCTGAGGGCTAGGGATAGGGCTATGGTTAGGGTTAATAACTACTAATACCATGGAACTGGACCTGAGGGCTAGGGATAGGGCTAGGGTTAGGGTTAATAACTACTAATACCATGGAACTGGACCTGAGGGCTAGGGATAGGGCTATGGTTAGGGTTAATAACTACTAATACCATGGAACTGGACCTGAGGGCTAGGGCTAGGGCTAGGGTTAGGGTTAATAACTACTAATACCATGGAACTGGACCTGAGGGCTAGGGCTAGGGCTAGGGTTAGGGTTAATAACTACTAATACCATGGAACTGGACCTGAGGGCTAGGGATAGGGCTATGGTTAGGGTTAATAACTACTAATACCATGGAACTGGACCTGAGGGCTAGGGATAGGGCTAGGGTTAGGGTTAATAACTACTAATACCATGGAACTGGACCTGAGGGCTAGGGATAGGGCTATGGTTAGGGTTAATAACTACTAATACCATGGAACTGGACCTGAGGGCTAGGGCTAGGGCTAGGGTTAGGGTTAATAACTACTAATACCATGGAACTGGACCTGAGGGCTAGGGCTAGGGCTAGGGTTAGGGTTAATAACTACTAATACCATGGAACTGGACCTGAGGGCTAGGGATAGGGCTATGGTTAGGGTTAATAACTACTAATACCATGGAACTGGACCTGAGGGCTAGGGCTAGGGCTAGGGTTAGGGTTAATAACTACTAATACCATGGAACTGGACCTGAGGGCTAGGGCTAGGGCTAGGGTTAGGGTTAATAACTACTAATACCATGGAACTGGACCTGAGGGCTAGGGCTAGGGCTAGGGTTAGGGTTAATAACTACTAATACCATGGAACTGGACCTGAGGGCTAGGGATAGGGCTATGGTTAGGGTTAATAACTACTAATACCATGGAACTGGACCTGAGGGCTAGGGCTAGGGCTAGGGTTAGGGTTAATAACTACTAATACCATGGAACTGGACCTGAGGGCTAGGGCTAGGGCTAGGGTTAGGGTTAATAACTACTAATACCATGGAACTGGACCTGAGGGCTAGGGCTAGGGCTAGGGTTAGGGTTAATAACTACTAATACCATGGAACTGGACCTGAGGGATAGGGATAGGGCTAGGGTTAGGGTTAATAATTACTAATACCATGGAACTGGACCTGAGGGCTAGGGATAGGGATAGGGATAATAACTACTAATACCATGGAACTGGACCTGAGGGCTAGGGATAGGGCTAGGGTTAGGGTTAATAACTACTAATACCATGGAACTGGACCTGAGGGCTAGGGATAGGGCTAGGGTTAGGGTTAATAACTACTAATACCATGGAACTGGACCTGAGGGCTAGGGATAGGGCTATGGTTAGGGTTAATAACTACTAATACCATGGAACTGGACCTGAGGGCTAGGGATAGGGCTAGGGTTAGGGTTAATAACTACTGATACCATGGAACTGGACCTGAGGGCTAGGGCTAGGGCTAGGGTTAGGGTTAATAACTACTAATACCATGGAACTGGACCTGAGGGCTAGGGCTAGGGCTAGGGTTAGGGTTAATAACTACTAATACCATGGAACTGGACCTGAGGGCTAGGGCTAGGGCTAGGGTTAGGGTTAATAACTACTAATACCATGGAACTGGACCTGAGGGCTAGGGCTAGGGCTAGGGTTAGGGTTAATAACTACTAATACCATGGAACTGGACCTGAGGGATAGGGATAGGGCTAGGGTTAGGGTTAATAATTACTAATACCATGGAACTGGACCTGAGGGCTAGGGATAGGGATAGGGATAATAACTACTAATACCATGGAACTGGACCTGAGGGCTAGGGATAGGGCTAGGGTTAGGGTTAATAACTACTAATACCATGGAACTGGACCTGAGGGCTAGGGATAGGGCTAGGGTTAGGGTTAATAACTACTAATACCATGGAACTGGACCTGAGGGCTAGGGATAGGGCTATGGTTAGGGTTAATAACTACTAATACCATGGAACTGGACCTGAGGGCTAGGGATAGGGCTAGGGTTAGGGTTAATAACTACTAATACCATGGAACTGGACCTGAGGGCTAGGGCTAGGGCTAGGGTTAGGGTTAATAACTACTAATACCATGGAACTGGACCTGAGGGCTAGGGCTAGGGCTAGGGTTAGGGTTAATAACTACTAATACCATGGAACTGGACCTGAGGGCTAGGGATAGGGCTATGGTTAGGGTTAATAACTACTAATACCATGGAACTGGACCTGAGGGCTAGGGATAGGGCTAGGGTTAGGGTTAATAACTACTAATACCATGGAACTGGACCTGAGGGCTAGGGATAGGGCTATGGTTAGGGTTAATAACTACTAATACCATGGAACTGGACCTGAGGGCTAGGGCTAGGGCTAGGGTTAGGGTTAATAACTACTAATACCATGGAACTGGACCTGAGGGCTAGGGCTAGGGCTAGGGTTAGGGTTAATAACTACTAATACCATGGAACTGGACCTGAGGGCTAGGGATAGGGCTATGGTTAGGGTTAATAACTACTAATACCATGGAACTGGACCTGAGGAATAGGGCTAGGGCTAGGGTTAGGGTTAATAACTACTAATACCATGGAACTGGACCTGAGGGCTAGGGCTAGGGCTAGGGTTAGGGTTAATAACTACTAATACCATGGAACTGGACCTGAGGGCTAGGGATAGGGCTAGGGTTAGTGTTAATAACTACTAATACCATGGAACTGGACCTGAGGGCTAGGGCTAGGGCTAGGGTTAGGGTTAATAACTACTAATACCATGGAACTGGACCTGAGGGCTAGGGCTAGGGCTAGGGTTAGGGTTAATAACTACTAATACCATGGAACTGGACCTGAGGGCTAGGGATAGGGCTATGGTTAGGGTTAATAACTACTAATACCATGGAACTGGACCTGAGGGCTAGGGATAGGGCTAGGGTTAGGGTTAATAACTACTAATACCATGGAACTGGACCTGAGGGCTAGGGATAGGGCTATGGTTAGGGTTAATAACTACTAATACCATGGAACTGGACCTGAGGGCTAGGGCTAGGGCTAGGGTTAGGGTTAATAACTACTAATACCATGGAACTGGACCTGAGGGCTAGGGCTAGGGCTAGGGTTAGGGTTAATAACTACTAATACCATGGAACTGGACCTGAGGGCTAGGGATAGGGCTATGGTTAGGGTTAATAACTACTAATACCATGGAACTGGACCTGAGGGCTAGGGCTAGGGCTAGGGCTAGGGTTAATAACTACTAATACCATGGAACTGGACCTGAGGGCTAGGGCTAGGGCTAGGGTTAGGGTTAATAACTACTAATACCATGGAACTGGACCTGAGGGCTAGGGCTAGGGCTAGGGTTAGGGTTAATAACTACTAATACCATGGAACTGGACCTGAGGGATAGGGATAGGGCTAGGGTTAGGGTTAATAATTACTAATACCATGGAACTGGACCTGAGGGCTAGGGATAGGGATAGGGATAATAACTACTAATACCATGGAACTGGACCTGAGGGCTAGGGATAGGGCTAGGGTTAGGGTTAATAACTACTAATACCATGGAAATGGACCTGAGGGCTAGGGATAGGGCTAGGGTTAGGGTTAATAACTACTAATACCATGGAACTGGACCTGAGGGATAGGGCTAGGGCTAGGGTTAGGGTTAATAACTACTAATACCATGGAACTGGACCTGAGGGCTAGGGATAGGGCTAGGGTTAGGGTTAATAACTACTAATACCATGGAACTGGACCTGAGGGCTAGGGATAGGGCTAGGGTTAGGGTTAATAACTACTAATACCATGGAACTGGACCTGAGGGCTAGGGATAGGGCTAGGGTTAGGGTTAATAACTATTAATACCATGGAACTGGACCTGAGGGCTAGGGCTAGGGATAGGGTTAATAACTACTAATACCATGGAACTGGACCTGAGGGCTAGGGCTAGGGCTAGGGTTAGGGTTAATAACTACTAATACCATGGAACTGGACCTGAGGGATAGGGATAGGGCTAGGGCTAGGGTTAATAACTACTAATACCATGGAACTGGACCTGAGGGCTAGGGATAGGGCTAGGGTTAGGGTTAATAACTACTAATACCATGGAACTGGACCTGAGGGCTAGGGATAGGGCTAGGGTTAGGGTTAATAACTACTAATACCATGGAACTGGACCTGAGGGCTAGGGATAGGGCTAGGGTTAGGGTTAATAACTACTAATACCATGGAACTGGACCTGAGGGCTAGGGCTAGGGCTAGGGTTAGGGTTAATAACTACTAATACCATGGAACTGGACCTGAGGGCTAGGGATAGGGCTAGGGTTAGGGTTAATAACTACTAATACCATGGAACTGGACCTGAGGGCTAGGGCTAGGGCTAGGGTTAGGGTTAATAACTACTAATACCATGGAACTGGACCTGAGGGCTAGGGATAGGGTTAGGGTTAGGGTTAATAACTACTAATACCATGGAACTGGACCTGAGGGCTAGGGATAGGGCTAGGGTTAGGGTTAATAACTACTAATACCATGGAACTGGACCTGAGGGCTAGGGATAGGGCTAGGGTTAATAACTACTAATACCATGGAACTGGACCTGAGGGCTAGGGCTAGGGCTAGGGTTAGGGTTAATAACTACTAATACCATGGAACTGGACCTGAGGGCTAGGGCTAGGGCTAGGGTTAGGGTTAACAACTACTAATACCATGGAACTGGACCTGAGGGCTAGGGATAGGGCTAGGGTTAGGGTTAATAACTACTAATACCATGGAACTGGACCTGAGGGCTAGGGCTAGGGTTAGGGTTAGGGTTAATAACTACTAATACCATGGAACTGGACCTGAGGGCTAGGGATAGGGCTAGGGTTAGGGTTAATAACTACTAATACCATGGAACTGGACCTGAGGGCTAGGGCTAGGGCTAGGGTTAGGGTTAATAACTACTAATACCATGGAACTGGACCTGAGGGCTAGGGATAGGGTTAGGGTTAGGGTTAATAACTACTAATACCATGGAACTGGACCTGAGGGCTAGGGATAGGGCTAGGGTTAGGGTTAATAACTACTAATACCATGGAACTGGACCTGAGGGCTAGGGATAGGGCTAGGGTTAATAACTACTAATACCATGGAACTGGACCTGAGGGCTAGGGATAGGGCTATGGTTAGGGTTAATAACTACTAATACCATGGAACTGGACCTGAGGGCTAGGGCTAGGGCTAGGGTTAGGGTTAATAACTACTAATACCATGGAACTGGACCTGAGGGCTAGGGCTAGGGCTAGGGTTAGGGTTAATAACTACTAATACCATGGAACTGGACCTGAGGGCTAGGGATAGGGCTATGGTTAGGGTTAATAACTACTAATACCATGGAACTGGACCTGAGGGCTAGGGCTAGGGCTAGGGTTAGGGTTAATAACTACTAATACCATGGAACTGGACCTGAGGGCTAGGGCTAGGGCTAGGGTTAGGGTTAATAACTACTAATACCATGGAACTGGACCTGAGGGCTAGGGCTAGGGCTAGGGTTAGGGTTAATAACTACTAATACCATGGAACTGGACCTGAGGGCTAGGGATAGGGCTATGGTTAGGGTTAATAACTACTAATACCATGGAACTGGACCTGAGGGCTAGGGCTAGGGCTAGGGTTAGGGTTAATAACTACTAATACCATGGAACTGGACCTGAGGGCTAGGGCTAGGGCTAGGGTTAGGGTTAATAACTACTAATACCATGGAACTGGACCTGAGGGCTAGGGCTAGGGCTAGGGTTAGGGTTAATAACTACTAATACCATGGAACTGGACCTGAGGGATAGGGATAGGGCTAGGGTTAGGGTTAATAATTACTAATACCATGGAACTGGACCTGAGGGCTAGGGATAGGGATAGGGATAATAACTACTAATACCATGGAACTGGACCTGAGGGCTAGGGATAGGGCTAGGGTTAGGGTTAATAACTACTAATACCATGGAACTGGACCTGAGGGCTAGGGATAGGGCTAGGGTTAGGGTTAATAACTACTAATACCATGGAACTGGACCTGAGGGCTAGGGATAGGGCTATGGTTAGGGTTAATAACTACTAATACCATGGAACTGGACCTGAGGGCTAGGGATAGGGCTAGGGTTAGGGTTAATAACTACTGATACCATGGAACTGGACCTGAGGGCTAGGGCTAGGGCTAGGGTTAGGGTTAATAACTACTAATACCATGGAACTGGACCTGAGGGCTAGGGCTAGGGCTAGGGTTAGGGTTAATAACTACTAATACCATGGAACTGGACCTGAGGGCTAGGGCTAGGGCTAGGGTTAGGGTTAATAACTACTAATACCATGGAACTGGACCTGAGGGCTAGGGCTAGGGCTAGGGTTAGGGTTAATAACTACTAATACCATGGAACTGGACCTGAGGGATAGGGATAGGGCTAGGGTTAGGGTTAATAATTACTAATACCATGGAACTGGACCTGAGGGCTAGGGATAGGGATAGGGATAATAACTACTAATACCATGGAACTGGACCTGAGGGCTAGGGATAGGGCTAGGGTTAGGGTTAATAACTACTAATACCATGGAACTGGACCTGAGGGCTAGGGATAGGGCTAGGGTTAGGGTTAATAACTACTAATACCATGGAACTGGACCTGAGGGCTAGGGATAGGGCTATGGTTAGGGTTAATAACTACTAATACCATGGAACTGGACCTGAGGGCTAGGGATAGGGCTAGGGTTAGGGTTAATAACTACTAATACCATGGAACTGGACCTGAGGGCTAGGGCTAGGGCTAGGGTTAGGGTTAATAACTACTAATACCATGGAACTGGACCTGAGGGCTAGGGCTAGGGCTAGGGTTAGGGTTAATAACTACTAATACCATGGAACTGGACCTGAGGGCTAGGGATAGGGCTATGGTTAGGGTTAATAACTACTAATACCATGGAACTGGACCTGAGGGCTAGGGATAGGGCTAGGGTTAGGGTTAATAACTACTAATACCATGGAACTGGACCTGAGGGCTAGGGATAGGGCTATGGTTAGGGTTAATAACTACTAATACCATGGAACTGGACCTGAGGGCTAGGGCTAGGGCTAGGGTTAGGGTTAATAACTACTAATACCATGGAACTGGACCTGAGGGCTAGGGCTAGGGCTAGGGTTAGGGTTAATAACTACTAATACCATGGAACTGGACCTGAGGGCTAGGGATAGGGCTATGGTTAGGGTTAATAACTACTAATACCATGGAACTGGACCTGAGGAATAGGGCTAGGGCTAGGGTTAGGGTTAATAACTACTAATACCATGGAACTGGACCTGAGGGCTAGGGCTAGGGCTAGGGTTAGGGTTAATAACTACTAATACCATGGAACTGGACCTGAGGGCTAGGGATAGGGCTAGGGTTAGTGTTAATAACTACTAATACCATGGAACTGGACCTGAGGGCTAGGGCTAGGGCTAGGGTTAGGGTTAATAACTACTAATACCATGGAACTGGACCTGAGGGCTAGGGCTAGGGCTAGGGTTAGGGTTAATAACTACTAATACCATGGAACTGGACCTGAGGGCTAGGGATAGGGCTATGGTTAGGGTTAATAACTACTAATACCATGGAACTGGACCTGAGGGCTAGGGATAGGGCTAGGGTTAGGGTTAATAACTACTAATACCATGGAACTGGACCTGAGGGCTAGGGATAGGGCTATGGTTAGGGTTAATAACTACTAATACCATGGAACTGGACCTGAGGGCTAGGGCTAGGGCTAGGGTTAGGGTTAATAACTACTAATACCATGGAACTGGACCTGAGGGCTAGGGCTAGGGCTAGGGTTAGGGTTAATAACTACTAATACCATGGAACTGGACCTGAGGGCTAGGGATAGGGCTATGGTTAGGGTTAATAACTACTAATACCATGGAACTGGACCTGAGGGCTAGGGCTAGGGCTAGGGCTAGGGTTAATAACTACTAATACCATGGAACTGGACCTGAGGGCTAGGGCTAGGGCTAGGGTTAGGGTTAATAACTACTAATACCATGGAACTGGACCTGAGGGCTAGGGCTAGGGCTAGGGTTAGGGTTAATAACTACTAATACCATGGAACTGGACCTGAGGGATAGGGATAGGGCTAGGGTTAGGGTTAATAATTACTAATACCATGGAACTGGACCTGAGGGCTAGGGATAGGGATAGGGATAATAACTACTAATACCATGGAACTGGACCTGAGGGCTAGGGATAGGGCTAGGGTTAGGGTTAATAACTACTAATACCATGGAAATGGACCTGAGGGCTAGGGATAGGGCTAGGGTTAGGGTTAATAACTACTAATACCATGGAACTGGACCTGAGGGATAGGGCTAGGGCTAGGGTTAGGGTTAATAACTACTAATACCATGGAACTGGACCTGAGGGCTAGGGATAGGGCTAGGGTTAGGGTTAATAACTACTAATACCATGGAACTGGACCTGAGGGCTAGGGATAGGGCTAGGGTTAGGGTTAATAACTACTAATACCATGGAACTGGACCTGAGGGCTAGGGATAGGGCTAGGGTTAGGGTTAATAACTATTAATACCATGGAACTGGACCTGAGGGCTAGGGCTAGGGATAGGGTTAATAACTACTAATACCATGGAACTGGACCTGAGGGCTAGGGCTAGGGCTAGGGTTAGGGTTAATAACTACTAATACCATGGAACTGGACCTGAGGGATAGGGATAGGGCTAGGGCTAGGGTTAATAACTACTAATACCATGGAACTGGACCTGAGGGCTAGGGATAGGGCTAGGGTTAGGGTTAATAACTACTAATACCATGGAACTGGACCTGAGGGCTAGGGATAGGGCTAGGGTTAGGGTTAATAACTACTAATACCATGGAACTGGACCTGAGGGCTAGGGTTAGGGATAGGGTTAGGGTTAATAACTACTAATACCATGGAACTGGACCTGAGGGCTAGGGATAGGGCTAGGGTTAGGGTTAATAACTACTAATACCATGGAACTGGACCTGAGGGCTAGGGATAGGGCTATGGTTAGGGTTAATAACTACTAATACCATGGAACTGGACCTGAGGGCTAGGGCTAGGGCTAGGGTTAGGGTTAATAACTACTAATACCATGGAACTGGACCTGAGGGCTAGGGCTAGGGCTAGGGTTAGGGTTAATAACTACTAATACCATGGAACTGGACCTGAGGGCTAGGGATAGGGCTATGGTTAGGGTTAATAACTACTAATACCATGGAACTGGACCTGAGGGCTAGGGCTAGGGTTAGGGTTAATAACTACTAATACCATGGAACTGGACCTGAGGGCTAGGGCTAGGGCTAGGGTTAGGGTTAATAACTACTAATACCATGGAACTGGACCTGAGGGCTAGGGCTAGGGCTAGGGTTAGGGTTAATAACTACTAATACCATGGAACTGGACCTGAGGGATAGGGATAGGGCTAGGGTTAGGGTTAATAACTACTAATACCATGGAACTGGACCTGAGGGCTAGGGATAGGGATAAGGATAATAACTACTAATACCATGGAACTGGACCTGAGGGCTAGGGATAGGGCTAGGGTTAGGGTTAATAACTACTAATACCATGGAACTGGACCTGAGGGCTAGGGATAGGGCTAGGGTTAGGGTTAATAACTACTAATACCATGGAACTGGACCTGAGGGCTAGGGATAGGGCTATGGTTAGGGTTAATAACTACTAATACCATGGAACTGGACCTGAGGGCTAGGGATAGGGCTAGGGTTAGGGTTAATAACTACTAATACCATGGAACTGGACCTGAGGGCTAGGGCTAGGGCTAGGGTTAGGGTTAATAACTACTAATACCATGGAACTGGACCTGAGGGCTAGGGCTAGGGTTAGGGTTAATAACTACTAATACCATGGAACTGGACCTGAGGGCTAGGGATAGGGCTATGGTTAGGGTTAATAACTACTAATACCATGGAACTGGACCTGAGGGCTAGGGATAGGGCTAGGGTTAGGGTTAATAACTACTAATACCATGGAACTGGACCTGAGGGCTAGGGATAGGGCTATGGTTAGGGTTAATAACTACTAATACCATGGAACTGGACCTGAGGGCTAGGGCTAGGGCTAGGGTTAGGGTTAATAACTACTAATACCATGGAACTGGACCTGAGGGCTAGGGCTAGGGCTAGGGTTAGGGTTAATAACTACTAATACCATGGAACTGGACCTGAGGGCTAGGGATAGGGCTATGGTTAGGGTTAATAACTACTAATACCATGGAACTGGACCTGAGGGCTAGGGCTAGGGCTAGGGTTAGGGTTAATAACTACTAATACCATGGAACTGGACCTGAGGGCTAGGGCTAGGGCTAGGGTTAGGGTTAATAACTACTAATACCATGGAACTGGACCTGAGGGCTAGGGCTAGGGCTAGGGTTAGGGTTAATAACTACTAATAACATGGAACTGGACCTGAGGGATAGGGATAGGGCTAGGGTTAGGGTTAATAATTACTAATACCATGGAACTGGACCTGAGGGCTAGGGATAGGGATAGGGATAATAACTACTAATACCATGGAACTGGACCTGAGGGCTAGGGATAGGGCTAGGGTTAGGGTTAATAACTACTAATACCATGGAACTGGACCTGAGGGCTAGGGATAGGGCTAGGGTTAGGGTTAATAACTACTAATACCATGGAACTGGACCTGAGGGCTAGGGCTAGGGCTAGGGTTAGGGTTAATAACTACTAATACCATGGAACTGGACCTGAGGGCTAGGGCTAGGGCTAGGGTTAGGGTTAATAACTACTAATACCATGGAACTGGACCTGAGGGCTAGGGATAGGGCTAGGGTTAGGGTTAATAACTACTAATACCATGGAACTGGACCTGAGGGCTAGGGATAGGGCTATGGTTAGGGTTAATAACTACTAATACCATGGAACTGGACCTGAGGGCTAGGGCTAGGGCTAGGGTTAGGGTTAATAACTACTAATACCATGGAACTGGACCTGAGGGCTAGGGCTAGGGCTAGGGTTAGGGTTAATAACTACTAATACCATGGAACTGGACCTGAGGGCTAGGGCTAGGGCTAGGGTTAGGGTTAATAACTACTAATACCATGGAACTGGACCTGAGGGATAGGGATAGGGCTAGGGTTAGGGTTAATAACTACTAATACCATGGAACTGGACCTGAGGGCTAGGGATAGGGATAGGGATAATAACTACTAATACCATGGAACTGGACCTGAGGGCTAGGGATAGGGCTAGGGTTAGGGTTAATAACTACTAATACCATGGAACTGGACCTGAGGGCTAGGGATAGGGCTAGGGTTAGGGTTAATAACTACTAATACCATGGAACTGGACCTGAGGGCTAGGGATAGGGCTATGGTTAGGGTTAATAACTACTAATACCATGGAACTGGACCTGAGGGCTAGGGATAGGGCTAGGGTTAGGGTTAATAACTACTAATACCATGGAACTGGACCTGAGGGCTAGGGCTAGGGCTAGGGTTAGGGTTAATAACTACTAATACCATGGAACTGGACCTGAGGGCTAGGGCTAGGGCTAGGGTTAGGGTTAATAACTACTAATACCATGGAACTGGACCTGAGGGCTAGGGATAGGGCTATGGTTAGGGTTAATAACTACTAATACCATGGAACTGGACCTGAGGGCTAGGGATAGGGCTAGGGTTAGGGTTAATAACTACTAATACCATGGAACTGGACCTGAGGGCTAGGGATAGGGCTATGGTTAGGGTTAATAACTACTAATACCATGGAACTGGACCTGAGGGCTAGGGCTAGGGCTAGGGTTAGGGTTAATAACTACTAATACCATGGAACTGGACCTGAGGGCTAGGGCTAGGGCTAGGGTTAGGGTTAATAACTACTAATACCATGGAACTGGACCTGAGGGCTAGGGATAGGGCTATGGTTAGGGTTAATAACTACTAATACCATGGAACTGGACCTGAGGGCTAGGGCTAGGGCTAGGGTTAGGGTTAATAACTACTAATACCATGGAACTGGACCTGAGGGCTAGGGCTAGGGCTAGGGTTAGGGTTAATAACTACTAATACCATGGAACTGGACCTGAGGGCTAGGGCTAGGGCTAGGGTTAGGGTTAATAACTACTAATACCATGGAACTGGACCTGAGGGATAGGGATAGGGCTAGGGTTAGGGTTAATAATTACTAATACCATGGAACTGGACCTGAGGGCTAGGGATAGGGATAGGGATAATAACTACTAATACCATGGAACTGGACCTGAGGGCTAGGGATAGGGCTAGTGTTAGGGTTAATAACTACTAATACCATGGAACTGGACCTGAGGGCTAGGGATAGGGCTAGGGTTAGGGTTAATAACTACTAATACCATGGAACTGGACCTGAGGGATAGGGCTAGGGCTAGGGTTAGGGTTAATAACTACTAATACCATGGAACTGGACCTGAGGGCTAGGGATAGGGCTAGGGTTAGGGTTAATAACTACTAATACCATGGAACTGGACCTGAGGGCTAGGGATAGGGCTAGGGTTAGGGTTAATAACTACTAATACCATGGAACTGGACCTGAGGGCTAGGGATAGGGCTAGGGTTAGGGTTAATAACTATTAATACCATGGAACTGGACCTGAGGGCTAGGGCTAGGGATAGGGTTAATAACTACTAATACCATGGAACTGGACCTGAGGGCTAGGGCTAGGGCTAGGGTTAGGGTTAATAACTACTAATACCATGGAACTGGACCTGAGGGCTAGGGCTAGGGCTAGGGTTAGGGTTAATAACTACTAATACCATGGAACTGGACCTGAGGGCTAGGGATAGGGCTATGGTTAGGGTTAATAACTACTAATACCATGGAACTGGACCTGAGTGCTAGGGCTAGGGCTAGGGTTAGGGTTAATAACTACTAATACCATGGAACTGGACCTGAGGGCTAGGGCTAGGGCTAGGGTTAGGGTTAATAACTACTAATACCATGGAACTGGACCTGAGGGCTAGGGCTAGGGCTAGGGTTAGGGTTAATAACTACTAATACCATGGAACTGGACCTGAGGGATAGGGATAGGGCTAGGGTTAGGGTTAATAACTACTAATACCATGGAACTGGACCTGAGGGCTAGGGATAGGGATAAGGATAATAACTACTAATACCATGGAACTGGACCTGAGGGCTAGGGATAGGGCTAGGGTTAGGGTTAATAACTACTAATACCATGGAACTGGACCTGAGGGCTAGGGATAGGGCTAGGGTTAGGGTTAATAACTACTAATACCATGGAACTGGACCTGAGGGCTAGGGATAGGGCTATGGTTAGGGTTAATAACTACTAATACCATGGAACTGGACCTGAGGGCTAGGGATAGGGCTAGGGTTAGGGTTAATAACTACTAATACCATGGAACTGGACCTGAGGGCTAGGGCTAGGGCTAGGGTTAGGGTTAATAACTACTAATACCATGGAACTGGACCTGAGGGCTAGGGCTAGGGCTAGGGTTAGGGTTAATAACTACTAATACCATGGAACTGGACCTGAGGGCTAGGGATAGGGCTATGGTTAGGGTTAATAACTACTAATACCATGGAACTGGACCTGAGGGCTAGGGATAGGGCTAGGGTTAGGGTTAATAACTACTAATACCATGGAACTGGACCTGAGGGCTAGGGATAGGGCTATGGTTAGGGTTAATAACTACTAATACCATGGAACTGGACCTGAGGGCTAGGGCTAGGGCTAGGGTTAGGGTTAATAACTACTAATACCATGGAACTGGACCTGAGGGCTAGGGCTAGGGCTAGGGTTAGGGTTAATAACTACTAATACCATGGAACTGGACCTGAGGGCTAGGGATAGGGCTATGGTTAGGGTTAATAACTACTAATACCATGGAACTGGACCTGAGGGCTAGGGCTAGGGCTAGGGTTAGGGTTAATAACTACTAATACCATGGAACTGGACCTGAGGGCTAGGGCTAGGGCTAGGGTTAGGGTTAATAACTACTAATACCATGGAACTGGACCTGAGGGATAGGGATAGGGCTAGGGTTAGGGTTAATAACTACTAATACCATGGAACTGGACCTGAGGGATAGGGATAGGGATAGGGATAATAACTACTAATACCATGGAACTGGACCTGAGGGCTAGGGATAGGGCTAGGGTTAGGGTTAATAACTACTAATACCATGGAACTGGACCTGAGGGCTAGGGATAGGGCTAGGGTTAGGGTTAATAACTACTAATACCATGGAACTGGACCTGAGGGCTAGGGATAGGGCTAGGGTTAGGGTTAATAACTACTAATACCATGGAACTGGACCTGAGGGCTAGGGCTAGGGCTAGGGTTAGGGTTAATAACTACTAATACCATGGAACTGGACCTGAGGGCTAGGGCTAGGGCTAGGGTTAGGGTTAATAACTACTAATACCATGGAACTGGACCTGAGGGCTAGGGATAGGGCTAGGGTTAGGGTTAATAACTACTAATACCATGGAACTGGACCTGAGGGTTAGGGTTAGGGCTAGGGTTAGGGTTAATAACTACTAATACCATGGAACTGGACCTGAGGGCTAGGGATAGGGATAGGGATAATAACTACTAATACCATGGAACTGGACCTGAGGGCTAGGGATAGGGCTAGGGTTAGGGTTAATAACTACTAATACCATGGAACTGGACCTGAGGGCTAGGGATAGGGCTAGGGTTAGGGTTAATAACTACTAATACCATGGAACTGGACCTGAGGGCTAGGGATAGGGCTATGGTTAGGGTTAATAACTACTAATACCATGGAACTGGACCTGAGGGCTAGGGATAGGGCTAGGGTTAGGGTTAATAACTACTAATACCATGGAACTGGACCTGAGGGCTAGGGCTAGGGCTAGGGTTAGGGTTAATAACTACTAATACCATGGAACTGGACCTGAGGGCTAGGGCTAGGGCTAGGGTTAGGGTTAATAACTACTAATACCATGGAACTGGACCTGAGGGCTAGGGATAGGGCTATGGTTAGGGTTAATAACTACTAATACCATGGAACTGGACCTGAGGGCTAGGGATAGGGCTAGGGTTAGGGTTAATAACTACTAATACCATGGAACTGGACCTGAGGGCTAGGGATAGGGCTATGGTTAGGGTTAATAACTACTAATACCATGGAACTGGACCTGAGGGCTAGGGCTAGGGCTAGGGTTAGGGTTAATAACTACTAATACCATGGAACTGGACCTGAGGGCTAGGGCTAGGGCTAGGGTTAGGGTTAATAACTACTAATACCATGGAACTGGACCTGAGGGCTAGGGATAGGGCTATGGTTAGGGTTAATAACTACTAATACCATGGAACTGGACCTGAGGGCTAGGGCTAGGGCTAGGGTTAGGGTTAATAACTACTAATACCATGGAACTGGACCTGAGGGCTAGGGCTAGGGCTAGGGTTAGGGTTAATAACTACTAATACCATGGAACTGGACCTGAGGGCTAGGGCTAGGGCTAGGGTTAGGGTTAATAACTACTAATACCATGGAACTGGACCTGAGGGATAGGGATAGGGCTAGGGTTAGGGTTAATAATTACTAATACCATGGAACTGGACCTGAGGGCTAGGGATAGGGATAGGGATAATAACTACTAATACCATGGAACTGGACCTGAGGGCTAGGGATAGGGCTAGGGTTAGGGTTAATAACTACTAATACCATGGAACTGGACCTGAGGGCTAGGGATAGGGCTAGGGTTAGGGTTAATAACTACTAATACCATGGAACTGGACCTGAGGGATAGGGCTAGGGCTAGGGTTAGGGTTAATAACTACTAATACCATGGAACTGGACCTGAGGGCTAGGGATAGGGCTAGGGTTAGGGTTAATAACTACTAATACCATGGAACTGGACCTGAGGGCTAGGGATAGGGCTAGGGTTAGGGTTAATAACTACTAATACCATGGAACTGGACCTGAGGGCTAGGGATAGGGCTAGGGTTAGGGTTAATAACTATTAATACCATGGAACTGGACCTGAGGGCTAGGGCTAGGGATAGGGTTAATAACTACTAATACCATGGAACTGGACCTGAGGGCTAGGGCTAGGGCTAGGGTTAGGGTTAATAACTACTAATACCATGGAACTGGACCTGAGGGATAGGGATAGGGCTAGGGCTAGGGTTAATAACTACTAATACCATGGAACTGGACCTGAGGGCTAGGGATAGGGCTAGGGTTAGGGTTAATAACTACTAATACCATGGAACTGGACCTGAGGGCTAGGGATAGGGCTAGGGTTAGGGTTAATAACTACTAATACCATGGAACTGGACCTGAGGGCTAGGGATAGGGCTAGGGTTAGGGTTAATAACTACTAATACCATGGAACTGGACCTGAGGGCTAGGGCTAGGGCTAGGGTTAGGGTTAATAACTACTAATACCATGGAACTGGACCTGAGGGCTAGGGATAGGGCTAGGGTTAGGGTTAATAACTACTAATACCATGGAACTGGACCTGAGGGCTAGGGCTAGGGCTAGGGTTAGGGTTAATAACTACTAATACCATGGAACTGGACCTGAGGGCTAGGGATAGGGTTAGGGTTAGGGTTAATAACTACTAATACCATGGAACTGGACCTGAGGGCTAGGGATAGGGCTAGGGTTAGGGTTAATAACTACTAATACCATGGAACTGGACCTGAGGGCTAGGGATAGGGCTAGGGTTAATAACTACTAATACCATGGAACTGGACCTGAGGGCTAGGGCTAGGGCTAGGGTTAGGGTTAATAACTACTAATACCATGGAACTGGACCTGAGGGCTAGGGCTAGGGCTAGGGTTAGGGTTAATAACTACTAATACCATGGAACTGGACCTGAGGGCTAGGGATAGGGCTAGGGTTAGGGTTAATAACTACTAATACCATGGAACTGGACCTGAGGGCTAGGGCTAGGGTTAGGGTTAGGGTTAATAACTACTAATACCATGGAACTGGACCTGAGGGCTAGGGATAGGGCTAGGGTTAGGGTTAATAACTACTAATACCATGGAACTGGACCTGAGGGCTAGGGCTAGGGCTAGGGTTAGGGTTAATAACTACTAATACCATGGAACTGGACCTGAGGGCTAGGGATAGGGTTAGGGTTAGGGTTAATAACTACTAATACCATGGAACTGGACCTGAGGGCTAGGGATAGGGCTAGGGTTAGGGTTAATAACTACTAATACCATGGAACTGGACCTGAGGGCTAGGGATAGGGCTAGGGTTAATAACTACTAATACCATGGAACTGGACCTGAGGGCTAGGGCTAGGGCTAGGGTTAGGGTTAATAACTACTAATACCATGGAACTGGACCTGAGGGCTAGGGCTAGGGCTAGGGTTAGGGTTAATAACTACTAATACCATGGAACTGGACCTGAGGGCTAGGGATAGGGCTAGGGTTAGGGTTAATAACTACTAATACCATGGAACTGGACCTGAGGGCTAGGGCTAGGGTTAGGGTTAATAACTACTAATACCATGGAACTGGACCTGAGGGCTAGGGCTAGGGCTAGGGTTAGGGTTAATAACTACTAATACCATGGAACTGGACCTGAGGGCTAGGGCTAGGGATAGGGTTAGGGTTAATAACTACTAATACCATGGAACTGGACCTGAGGGCTAGGGCTAGGGCTAGGGTTAGGGTTAATAACTACTAATACCATGGAACTGGACCTGAGGGCTAGGGCTAGGGCTAGGGTTAGGGTTAATAACTACTAATACCATGGAACTGGACCTGAGGGCTAGGGATAGGGCTAGGGTTAGGGTTAATAACTACTAATACCATGGAACTGGACCTGAGGGCTAGGGCTAGGGCTAGGGTTAGGGTTAATAACTACTAATACCATGGAACTGGACCTGAGGGCTAGGGCTAGGGCTAGGGTTAGGGTTAATAACTACTAATACCATGGAACTGGACCTGAGGGCTAGGGTTAGGGATAGGGTTAGGGTTAATAACTACTAATACCATGGAACTGGACCTGAGGGCTAGGGCTAGGGTTAGGGTTAATAACTACTAATACCATGGAACTGGACCTGAGGGCTAGGGATAGGGCTAGGGTTAGGGTTAATAACTACTAATACCATGGAACTGGACCTGAGGGCTAGGGCTAGGGTTAGGGTTAGGGTTAATAACTACTAATACCATGGAACTGGACCTGAGGGCTAGGGCTAGGGCTAGGGTTAGGGTTAATAACTACTAATACCATGGAACTGGACCTGAGGGCTAGGGCTAGGGCTAGGGTTAGGGTTAATAACTACTAATACCATGGAACTGGACCTGAGGGCTAGGGCTAGGGCTAGGGTTAGGGTTAATAACTACTAATACCATGGAACTGGACCTGAGGGCTAGGGATAGGGCTATGGTTAGGGTTAATAACTACTAATACCATGGAACTGGACCTGAGGGCTAGGGATAGGGCTAGGGTTAGGGTTAATAACTACTAATACCATGGAACTGGACCTGAGGGCTAGGGATAGGGCTATGGTTAGGGTTAATAACTACTAATACCATGGAACTGGACCTGAGGGCTAGGGCTAGGGCTAGGGTTAGGGTTAATAACTACTAATACCATGGAACTGGACCTGAGGGCTAGGGCTAGGGCTAGGGTTAGGGTTAATAACTACTAATACCATGGAACTGGACCTGAGGGCTAGGGATAGGGCTATGGTTAGGGTTAATAACTACTAATACCATGGAACTGGACCTGAGGGCTAGGGCTAGGGCTAGGGTTAGGGTTAATAACTACTAATACCATGGAACTGGACCTGAGGGCTAGGGCTAGGGCTAGGGTTAGGGTTAATAACTACTAATACCATGGAACTGGACCTGAGGGATAGGGATAGGGCTAGGGTTAGGGTTAATAATTACTAATACCATGGAACTGGACCTGAGGGCTAGGGATAGGGATAGGGATAATAACTACTAATACCATGGAACTGGACCTGAGGGCTAGGGATAGGGCTAGGGTTAGGGATAATAACTACTAATACCATGGAACTGGACCTGAGGGCTAGGGCTAGGGCTAGGGTTAGGGTTAATAACTACTAATACCATGGAACTGGACCTGAGGGCTAGGGATAGGGCTAGGGCTAGGGTTAATAACTACTAATACCATGGAACTGGACCTGAGGGCTAGGGATAGGGCTAGGGTTAGGGATAATAACTACTAATACCATGGAACTGGACCTGAGGGCTAGGGCTAGGGCTATGGTTAGGGTTAATAACTACTAATACCATGGAACTGGACCTGAGGGCTAGGGCTAGGGTTAGGGTTAGGGTTAATAACTACTAATACCATGGAACTGGACCTGAGGGCTAGGGTTAGGGCTAGGGTTAGGGTTAATAACTACTAATACCATGGAACTGGACCTGAGGGATAGGGCTAGGGCTAGGGTTAGGGTTAATAACTACTAATACCATGGAACTGGACCTGAGGGCTAGGGATAGGGCTAGGGTTAGGGTTAATAACTACTAATACCATGGAACTGGACCTGAGGGCTAGGGATAGGGCTAGGGTTAGGGTTAATAACTACTAATACCATGGAACTGGACCTGAGGGCTAGGGATAGGGCTAGGGTTAGGGTTAATAACTATTAATACCATGGAACTGGACCTGAGGGCTAGGGCTAGGGATAGGGTTAATAACTACTAATACCATGGAACTGGACCTGAGGGCTAGGGCTAGGGCTAGGGTTAGGGTTAATAACTACTAATACCATGGAACTGGACCTGAGGGATAGGGATAGGGCTAGGGCTAGGGTTAATAACTACTAATACCATGGAACTGGACCTGAGGGCTAGGGATAGGGCTAGGGTTAGGGTTAATAACTACTAATACCATGGAACTGGACCTGAGGGCTAGGGCTAGGGCTAGGGTTAGGGTTAATAACTACTAATACCATGGAACTGGACCTGAGGGCTAGGGTTAGGGCTAGGGTTAGGGTTAATAACTACTAATACCATGGAACTGGACCTGAGGGCTAGGGCTAGGGCTAGGGTTAGGGTTAATAACTACTAATACCATGGAACTGGACCTGAGGGCTAGGGTTAGGGTTAGGGTTAGGGTTAATAACTACTAATACCATGGAACTGGACCTGAGGGCTAGGGCTAGGGCTAGGGTTAGGGTTAATAACTACTAATACCATGGAACTGGAGCTGAGGTCTAGGGATAGGGCTAGGGTTAGGGTTAATAACTACTAATACCATGGAACTGGACCTGAGGGCTAGGGCTAGGGCTAGGGTTAGGGTTAATAACTACTAATACCATGGAACTGGAGCTGAGGGCTAGGGATAGGGCTAGGGTTAGGGTTAATAACTACTAATACCATGGAACTGGACCTGAGGGCTAGGGCTAGGGCTAGGGTTAGGGTTAATAACTACTAATACCATGGAACTGGACCTGAGGGCTAGGGATAGGGCTAGGGTTAGGGTTAATAACTACTAATACCATGGAACTGGACCTGAAGGATAGGGCTAGGGCTAGGGTTAGGGTTAATAACTACTAATACCATGGAACTGGACCTGAGGGCTAGGGTTAGGGTTAGGGTTAATAACTACTAATACCATGGAACTGGACCTGAGGGCTAGGGCTAGGATTAGGGTTAGGGTTAATAACTACTAATACCATGGAACTGGACCTGAGGGCTAGGGCTAGGGTTAGGGTTAATAACTACTAATACCATGGAACTGGACCTGAGGGCTAGGGCTAGGGCTAGGGCTAGGGTTAATAACTACTAATACCATGGAACTGGACCTGAGGGCTAGGGATAGGGCTAGGGTTAGGGTTAATAACTACTAATACCATGGAACTGGACCTGAGGGCTAGGGATAGAGCTAGGGTTAGGGTTAACCAGGTCAACCTGGTTGTGCCAGACCCCGGTTCTGCCAACCCCCTGTCTGTCATCATCATTTATGACATCATGCCTTTTGTAGGCATGTCATCATCATGTCATCATCATATATACCCTTTATATAGAAAAGGGACAGACCGACATTTGCTTATGTAGGCCTACCCATTTCATGGGTCTGGCAAAAAATCAACCTCACTTAAAGCTGTACTGTGGAAGCTGCTCAACTAGTGGTCAGTAGCGGTATTGCTTTTTTCGGCCGTTTTTCGCCGCGGAGCCCCGGACCACCGCGGCCGCCGCGACCCCCGTGACCGCCTCCGCCTCGCCGATACGAATCCATAGAGCCGTCTCCCGTCATTTTTAGACCAGGATTGAGGGAGTAGCATGCAAGATTCCTTCACCAATGTAAACACAGTTGCTAAGGGAAGCTATTTTCTGAAGAGACAGCAAGACTCGCTGTGATTGGCCGGTGGTGATCGGCGCTGTGATTGGCCGGTAGTGTATCATGTGGGAGATGACATCATTTTGCCGGGAAATACAGCCCCTGTCAAGGGTATGTAGAAAACATATAAAGAAAAGGCTTTTGGGGCTGAAATTAACGGAGTGGGGGTTCTAAAACTTTAGCGATTTAATAGTTAGGACAATTTTAAGATATGTTTTATAAAAAAAGTTACATAGTATAACTTTAATGTCAATCACTTTTGCACACTGCCGGCACTTATTTCGTCCGCATTTTATTATTTTATTTTTTTCGGACCAGGTTTGATTCTTTTAGTTTTTCGCAGCTTTCGCCACTGTGCTTTCTATCTTCTCAGCTAAGGGTTCCTTGGCCTAAAAAAAGTTTTATGCGGATTTCGGATTTCCAAAATGCAACGAAAAAGCGCACCAATGTGCAAGCACCTTTGACACTGACACTCTGCACTCAGGCCCAAGCTCCTGCCATGATGCAGTCCATGGCACTTTGGGTAATTACATCATATCCTGTGTTTATAAAACTCAGAGGCACTTGCCCGTCAGGGCAAAGTGCAGGGCAAGTTGTACTTGCCCAAAGGTCATGCCCACTTGCCCGAAAAGTACATCGAATTAATGCAGTCGGGCAACCATTGGTGTCAACCCCATTCTGTACGTTGTATACATACAGGAAGTACATCGTATAGGCTTACAAACAGGAAGTACACATCCCATAATGCCCCCAGAAGGCTGTCCTCAGTGTACCCAGTATAGTCACCATAGCAACGGCCAGGGGAGGGCAACGTTGACAGATTTATCCCGAGTCAGCAAGAGATTCATTTCTTTCATAATTTACAGCCTCGTCGCTTTTTCCCTCTGTCTGTCTGTCTGTCTGTCTGTCTGTCTGTCTGTCTGTCTGTCTGTCTGTCTGTCTGTCTGTCTCCCTCTCCCTCACACACACACACACACACACACACACACACACACACACACACACACACACACACACACACACACACACACACACACACACACACACACAATATTATTTGCAGGTGTGGTGCTGAGCAGATATGAGTCACAATCCTACACACACACTCACATCCTACACGCACACACTCACATGCACCTGCACTTAAAAGGCAAGCACATACACACGCACAGAAGGTGAACGAATGTGCCTTATTTATACTCTGACACTGTGCTGCTCCATAAATAGCCAATCTATAAGCTCAGTACTCTCCGCAACGCTCTGCAACGCCCCAGCAGATATTTACTGAGAGGCAGAATTTCCCTGTGAGATGAGTTGTATTCATGTACAGTACATGTATACAGTACAGTACATTGATTCCTGACATGGTCTGACTTATCAACTATTAGGCTACACCTGCTGAGCTTTAAAAAAGAAAAGATAATTGCCGAGAAAAAAGAAAAAAGCTTTAAAGAATATATATTCAAAGATTTGCACACATTTTCTCTGCTTTTAAAAAATAGCAGTCTACAAGCTCATAACACGGCACCCGGTGCTGCACTATGAGGTTGTATATCTGCTTTTCTTTAATAGCCAAAGTATAAAAAAATGATGGTTAAAGTGGTTAACAACAAAAGTGCCCTCAGGACTCTTGCTGGGGCCCTCATTCAGTCCCTCTTATGACTATGCCTGCACCTCATGGTACTCCAACACCAAAATGCCATTAAAGACTAAACTCCAAACCTCCCAAAATAAACCGATTCGCCTACTTCTTAACCTGGGACCCATGACCCACGTTTCTCCCACACACTTTGCTAGCCTGGGGTGGCTCAATGTAGACGACAGGGTTAAACAACCATAAATGGGATTGACTTTCAAAATAGTAAATGCAAATCTGCCCTCAACCCCCACAGTTCCTGCATATCTAATCGAACACCTTCAAAAAGTTAGCGACACCCACAGCTAAAACACCAGAGGGAGCGTACACAACGACCTGATAATACAAACACATAGCACAAATATGGGTACATTTTCCTTCTACAATACTGCCACGCAAGTGTGGAACTCCTTAACTATTTCCCTTAAGACATGTAGCTCACTGGGCCCCTTCAAGGCTGCCCTGAACATTCACAAGGAGGCCAGAGGGGAAGGTAGTCACCGCTCCTCCCAGTGAACACCCACCCCCTAATCATTTTATTTATATTTTATAATTGCATTAAATGTTGTTCTAGTACTATTTTGCGATGAATTTGTATGAAGGGCTTCCAATTTAAACTAGGCTGGAAAAGGTCTTATTGGGATGTTCCTTTTTGGACTGGATGTTTTAACCGGCCTGTGCTGCACTGCTGTGTTGTATGTACTTGTCAATGTTATTCATCTTTTGTCCAAATAAATGATTCAATCAATCAATCAATCAATCAATCAATCAATCCGACTCCTGGGTTTCTGTGGTCTGCAGTCAGACTATTGGCTCAGAGCCGCTCAGAGCCCGCCCATAGAGGTAATAGAGCCCGCCCATAGAGGTAATAGAGCCCGCCCATAGAGGTAATAGAGCCCGCCCATAGAGGTAATAGAGCCCGCCCATAGAGGTAATAGAGCCCGCCCATAGAGGTAGCCCGCCCATAGAGGTAATAGAGCCCGCCCATAGAGGTAATAGAGCCCGCCCATAGAGGTAATAGAGCCCGCCCATAGAGGTAATAGAGCCCGCCCGTAGCTGTAAGACTCACAGGAATCAGTCTCACCGTGGTCCTTTTTTGGCTATCTGATGTTAACTGTCTGCCTAGCTCTGCACAGATTGCTACACGCATAGCGAGGGCAGAACAGCGATGTTTGGGACCAAAAACATTGGACAGATGGACTGACCAACACCACCGTCCCTGGAGCCTTGCCGGCCAGCGCGGCTAAATATATAAATAGATTTGTCTTCCACCATATGGTTAGCGTACTATCATATCGCCCAGGTGTTGACTCTTGATCAGCGTTCCCAGATTTTGCGAGAGAAACAAGCGACCTATAAGTTCTATATAGTGTATTTGAAACTACATTGCAGTGCACTTCATGGGGTGATCTCTGCTTGCCTCCTGTGAATTGTTTTATTTTTATTTTTGTTTATTTTATTTTTATTTTGTTGCTGAGTGAGGTCAGCAGACAACGTGACATGAGTGAGATGAAAAATGTGAAATGTGCCAATGTCAACCAGAAACATCGGTAGAGTCTAGAACTACACCTCCTGAATGTTATATAGATTGTCTGGAACTACACCTAAAAGTGATACATCTAGAATGATATTGCAAATATGGCATGCTTATGAAAAGGTCCTTTTATCCAGCCATCTTGTGTGCTCATATATTACATTTTTCCTTTGAGACTATGGATTTAAGACCTTTAAGAAGCCCATTCCACGTGACCGCTGCTGGGTATAAGAATGTGCTCTTGCTCTTGCAGCTGTTGAATTTCTATGGTACAAAGTCTGTAGAGCTACAGTACCTCTGGTGTTATACCTCTGGTGTTATACCTCTGGTGTTATACCTCTGGTGTTATACCGATGGGTGTCTCTGACATTCACTAAATACTTGACTAGATAATTGAGTAGCTCACTGTTCGCAATCCTGTGAACCATACACATTTTCGTGTGGGATACTCTCTCCTCGACTCGAAGCCACTTTAGGCTGAGAACATGGGCAGGGAGAAGATGGGCTCTGGGATGTACAGTAGTCTGAGGATTAATCTAATCATTTGTTTTTGGGAGGTCTGTAGCTTTGTTTTGAGGAAGTGCAGGCATAGTTTCAGAGTTACCCCATAACTCTGAGGAATGGAACTGGAATTATAGCAATGTTTTTGACTGATATTTTGTCAAAAAGTACTCTCTGCTGCTGACTGTGAGGTCAGGTTCGTGGTGCTGAAATGATATCAGCACCATGGACAGCAGCTGGGGCAAATGCTCATTTGATACTGCGGGTGTCTTCAATGTTTTCAGGCCAAGGACCCCTTAGTTGAGAGAGAGATGAAGCAGGGACCCCCATAACCTGTTCATAGATTCCATTTAGTTTCATCGTTTGACATCACAATGACACAATCATCAGTGTATTTTGGATTCATGTCAAAGGTTTCCAGATATTTAACCACTTGAACCGTCAATACTTAATAAACTTGACCTTTCACTCTGTACTTAGTCTGCTCTTTATCCCTTCTACCCCAAACCTATTTGCCGAAAATAGCCGATCTACAAACTCACAACGCCTTGCAACGCGAGTCTTTGTGAGCTTGTAGATCTGCTATTTTTGGCTAACGTTCTCAGAATATAAAAAAAGTAGAAAAAGGTTTCTATCACACAAAGATTTGGAGGACCCCTGTAGTAACTCTGAGGACCCCCTAGAGGTCCTGGACCCCCTGTTGAAGACCCTTGTGATACTGTATATGGCACCATGTTTCTGTCTACTCTCTCTGTGTCTCATTGGTGGGTTGTGGACAGGTTTCACAGAAAACTGAAAAAGTGTGCTCCTCAATTATTCTAATAAGCGAAAAAGTAATAATCAATAGAACCATCGCTAATAACCTACGATCCAGAGATGATGCACAGGTGACACCCAGCAGGACAACGCCTACAGTGTGATTCCATGGAGCGTTGCCCCCTTGCGCACGCACGCACGCACGCACGCACGCACGCACGCACGCACGCACGCAAGCACGCACGCACGCACGCACGCACGCACGCACGCACGCACGCACGCACGCACGCACACACACACACACACACACACACACACACACACACACACACACACACACTGTGCCAACATGCCACCACGCCAACATGCCAGCACCGCATGCCACAGGAAACACGGGCACTAATCCGTGTCTTGACTTCACAGTTGCGCGGTGACGCGAAGTTGTTCGATTGTTATTCATCATATCAGCATCAGATGATATCCTAGTAACATAATCCTACTATGATATAAATGCACAAAATGTGTGTGTGTGTGTGTGTGTGTGTGTGTGTGTGTGTGTATCCTTTGCGGATCTCAAGAACCGCTGACCGCGTGTGTGTGTGCGTGTGGTAAATGGTAAATGGTGCATTTATATAGCGCTTTTATCCAAGGCGCTTTACATACCGGTAGATTGTGTATTACATTCACCCATTCACGAACACATTCATACACCGGTGGCGGAGGAAACCATGCAAGGCACCAACCTACTCACCGGGAGCAACTAGGGGTTCAGAGTCTTGCTCAAGGACTCTTCGTCATTAACTCAGGGGGAGCCCAGATTCGAACTGGGAACCCTTCGGGAACCCTTCGTGCTCTAATAACGGTTTCTCTACCCCTGAGCTATGCCGCCGTGTGTGCTGCCCCGTGTGCGTGTGTGTGTGTGCGTGTGTGCGTGTGTGTCGCCATGGACCCAGGGGAGTGAAGTCGGGCGGATCAGCAGTTCTGCCCCTCTAAAATCGCTACATTTGCAAATCTCCAGATATAAAGATCCTGACCTCACCTCAGGTGACCTGACCTCACCTGAGGAAGACCATGCCTGATCCAAACCTTGTTGTTTGCTTGTTTACACAGTAAAAAAAGAAAAACATATTCAGAGCATCCAACTGTTTGCCTGTTTGTACGGGCATTAAAACCACTAAACTGTATAGCGAAAATAGACACAGCGCCTCACGATATGCCGTATTTTGAGCTTGACTGTAGACCGCCTGTTTCCGCCATTTTCGAATATTTGGAAAAGAAAACATGTTGTGAGCAGGATGGTCTGAAGTAGGGGTGGGCCATATGGAAAAATACTATATCACAATATTTTCCCAAGCTGTTTACTTGACAAAAACTAGACTATCTGGGTTCCTTTTGGGAGGTCTAAATTGAACTTTACAAGTATGTAACTCTAACAGTATACAAATGAAACCAAATGGACCCTTATGGGTCCATTATTTGGTTTCATTTGTAAACTGTCAGAGTTAAGTGGAGACCTTGACATTTTTTAAAGTTTGAGAGCAACTGATTTAGACCAAAATGGAGTTTTAAATTGAATTCTGCAATGAATCTCTGTATTAACGATTCAACAGGATTTCTTACAAGGCTCCCTCAATTGTATCACGATATATACGATACCTCTGAAAAGGCATATCGTGGAGACATTGTATCGTCTCAACGATAATTATCACCATATCGCCCACCCCTAGTCTGAAGTGAGGGCTGCAGCAGCTGACCGGGAGAGGTGGACGCGCTCTGTGAAAGCCTTATGAGCCACAAGGCACCAAGTGGATGGATAGGTGACAGGGAGGAACATGTTCAGTGTAATGGATGGGTGACAGGGAGGAACATGTTCAGTGTAATGGATGGGTGACAGGGAGGAACATGTTCAGTGTAATGGATGGGTGACAGGGAGGAACATGTTCAGTGTAATGGATGGGTGACAGGGAGGAACATGTTCAGTGTAATGGATGGGTGACAGGGAGGAACATGTTCAGTGTAATGGATGGGTGACAGGGAGGAACATGTTCAGTGTAATGGATGGGTGACAGGGAGGAACATGTTCAGTGTAATGGATGGGTGACAGGGAGGAACATGTTCAGTGTAATGGATGGGTGACAGGGAGGAACATGTTCAGTGTAATGGATGGGTGACAGGGAGGAACATGTTCAGTGTAATGGATGGGTGACAGGGAGGAACATGTTCAGTGTAATGGATGGGTGACAGGGAGGAACATGTTCAGTGTAATGGATGGGTGACAGGGAGGAACATGTACAGTGTAATGGATGGGTGACAGGGAGGAACATGTTCAGTGTAATGGATGGGTGACAGGGAGGAACATGTTCAGTGTAATTACATGCTCAAAATAGGTATGCCAGCGTGAAGGTGGCTAATTCTCATTGGTGTAAACTGTAAAGTAACGAAGTACGTTTACTCAAGTACTGTACTTAAGTACAATTTAGATGTATTTGTACTTTATTTGAGTAATTCCAATTTCCAATACTTTTAAGGTCTTTGCACGCGGCTGCGTTTTTCGGGCCGAATATCGGAGTGAATTTCGGAGCGCGCAAATAAAAGAATCTACCTCACGTTATGTCAGTCACGTTTGCACACTGCCACCCGTTTCGCGCACCACTCGGTCCCCTGCTCTCTCTATCTCTCTCTCTCTCCTTGCCCTGAAAAACGCATTTCGCAGCGAAAAACGCAGCAGTGTGCAAAGACCTTTACTTCTACTCCACTACAGCTACTTCTACTCTACTATTTATTTGAAGACTTTAGTTACTAGCTACTTTGCTAATATTACAAAACATACAAACCTATTTTGTACCTATATGCTATTTGAAAATAGCCGATCTACAGTATAACGTGTAGCATCGTGACGCGTTGTGAGCTTGTAGATCGGATATTTTCAAACATTTTTGTACTTTTACTTTTGGTACTTTTAAGTACATTTTGAGGCCAATACTTTCATACTTTTAGTCAAGTACATTTTGAATTCCAGACTGTTACGTGTAACAGAGTATTTCCACATTGCAGTATTGCTATTTTAATTAAGTCAAACATTTGAGTACTTTCTCCACCCCTGGCCTTATGTGCCACAACAAGGCACAACGTGGACAGGTGACAGGGAAAAACATGTACAGTGTAATGAGGTGCTCAAAATAGGAACGCCAGCGTGAAGGTGGCTCATTCTCTTGCGGTTTCTCTCCCTCCACCTCCTTCATACGAGCGTCCTCTGTCATGCTGTAGCAGGGACGTGCTGGCCATTGGGAAAAGCGGGACAACTCCCGAACGGCCGGTTAATTCCCGGCCAGGCATTAGGAAAATATTAAAAATAAAATGTCGGCCTTCGTTCCATTTTGGGGGCTGGGCGGCCAACAAAGTAAATTGTCACTGTCGGGCAGAAAACCTTGTATCTCCAAGTTTCAAATTTGTATTTTTTTTCGCAAAGCAAAGCCCTGCTTCATCGTACAAGGCCGTTGCACAAAAGTAGTGAAAACAGCAGATCTACGAGGCGTTGTGTGCTTGTAGATAGGCTGTTTTCACTAGTTTAAATCAATTTTAAAATGATAAATACAAAACAAACGGTTTTGGACAAACAAGGTTTCCACCCGACAACGACGAAATATAACTCATGTAATTGGCCCACTGGCTTGTCACTTGTCATGATCTGAATTGGCAAATATTTGAGTAGCAGCAGCGCTATAGAGAAAGATCTCTCTCTATAGCGCGCTATAAGGGCCTCTACAACTATTTTTCCCGCGCTGAATCAGGGGCCCAGCACGTCCCTGACGTCCTCTGTCATGCTGTAGCCTGCGCTGACGCCAAGACATAGCAGGATGAGACAGATGGTGTTTCTGTTTGTGTGTGTGACTCTGTCCCTCTCTCTATTCTTTTTCCACAGTGAAGAAAGCCAAGCTGGACGGACCCCAAGGTAAGGACCATGGGAGGCTGCATTCACACATCATGGAGCACAACAGACAGTCATGGTTATATGCATGCTTCTTTTACTGTACATGTAAAATGTATGGATATATATGCACATCTTTTACATCTGAAATGCATAGAGCATCTCTTAAAAGGTGAAAACGGTACAGAGAAAATGGCAACGTGACAAAGGTCATGAGCTGGAATCAAACCACTTTCGTAAGCTCTGTATACTTCATTGTATGACAAAGAGCAACAAAAAAAAAAGGCGATCTACAAGCTCACAAGCATCACATCAAGGCATGTTGTGAGCTTATAGATCGGCTATTCTGGCTATATTTGTAAATTCTGAAATTTGTTAAAAGACAATGTGTGTGTGCATACGTACACACACACACACACACACACACACACACACACACACACACACACACACACACACACACAAAGAAGGTACGGTCATCTAAGTCATTTCCGCTCTCCAGCAGATTGGTCAAACACAAGGGTCGAGGGAAACTGCAGCCGTGGAATACATTGTAGTCAATGAGGGCCAAGTGGACTCGCTGGGAACGAGCACTATTTCTGAACGTCTGCAACCTTTGTTAAATACTCGGCCCATGCAGGAAAATAAAAGCCAAATGGTGCGATACTGCCGAGCTACAAGTGATGCATGGCGCTGTTTAGATGCCTCAGTAAAATGATACACATCAAAAAACAAGTGATAAGAAAACAACCTGTGATATGTGATAGGATTTATGTTCCTGACCAGATTAAATGACAAAGATCCCGACTCCAATGTATTTCACAGAATTTCCGGATGGAATTTCCTACCATCTTCTATCATTGCCTTGCATTTGACCAACAAGGTTTTCGCCAGCAAACATTTTAAAGGCGGAATATCTGATTTGACCACCAGAGCACGGCGCTCCTCCTGGGGGCTTGATGCTGCTTCACACATTGTCACATTGTCACACCGTCTGTCCTGATGGTGTCCCTTCATGAAGACATCTGGGGACACACATGTCATCTTGTCATCATGCTCAGAGACATGAAAACATAGACTCCTCCGCTGGCGCTGGGGCGTCTGTCAAAAAAAAGGGAGGGCACACTGAAGCACGCTTCCGTGTGCGTCCCAGAAGGGGACGTTCGGTAGGCCAATCACAGGCGGGACTCCCTCTTTCCCAGAGGCACTTGCTTCGGCAATGTAAACGTTTGTTTCCTCATGCTAATAAAGCTCCATTGAATTGAATTTAAGTCCCGGAAAAGACCCGCAGTGATTGGCCAGAAGTCATGATCACTTAGTTTGAGTGGCAGCGCCAGCGTGCCTTCCGCACTTACGCCCTCAGTTTTTTACAGGTCGCTCCAATGAACTGCATCGACGAATGAGGTATCTACAGTTAGGGGTGGGCGATATGGAAAAATACAATATCACGATATTTTCCCAAGCTGTATCACGATACACGATTTTATCACGATTCTTTTTCACATTTGGTTTGTATGGCTATTTTTCAAGTTACTTGACAAAAACTAGACTCTCTGGGTTCCTTTTGGGAGGTCTAAATTGAACTTTACAAGTATGTAACTCTGACAGTATACAAATGAAACCAATTCATTTGTATAGGAGACCTTGACCTTTTAAAGTTTGAGAGCTACTGATTTAGACCAAAATGCAGGTTTAAATTGAATTCTGCAATGACTGTATGAATTATGCAATGAATTCTCTGCATTAACGATTTCTTACAAGGCTCCCTCAATTGTATCACTAGATATACGATATCTCTGAAAAGGCATATCGTGGAGACATTGTATCGTCTCAGCGATAATTATCACCATATCGCCCACCCCTATCTACAGTAGGTTTTGATAATGCTGCTCTGCTCATTTCTCTTTCTGTATGTCTGTCTGTCTGTCTGTCTGTCTGTCTGTCTGTCTGTCTGTCTGTCTGTCTGTCTGTCTGTCTGTCTGTCTGTCTGTCTGTCTGTCTGTCTCTCTCTCTCTCTCTCTCTCTCTCTCACACACACACAGAGAAGTTCAACACCTATGTGACCCTCAAAGTCCAGAATGTGAAGAGCACCACCATCGCTGTGCGGGGCAACCTGCCCAGCTGGGAGCAGGACTTCATGTTGTGAGTCACTTTCTCACTCTCTCACCACACCCACAACCTAAAGTGCCCGTCTTTTCTCTAATTACCGGTATAATCCAAAATATGAACCCTTGTTGTAAAAAAGCCAGGAGACCACTTTGAGAACCATTGTCGGACCCTTCCTCGGCCTCCTTTCCAGTTGTGCACTCAGATGTTAAATGCACACGGATTGGGGGTCTCACCTAGCCTGACACTCAGCCTGAATTGACATTTCGTTTCACTCCATTATTCAGTCTGAAGTTGCTTCCACCCAGGGCGATTGCTGGGATGGGCGTTGCCAAAGAGGCAGTCATCTGCGATTGGTTCACCGTCTGACCAACACAACAGTAGCAAAGCAGATGACGTAGTGTTGTTATGTGTGGCTGGCTAGTGGCTAGCCTGTTGCTTGCTAGTGCTACTTGCTAACCAAAGAAACAGGCAGAATAGGAGCACTATGAACTAGGAATCAAACACAACATAACATGCCTGCTACTGGTGTTTCATAGCGAGATCGATACGATCGCATATTACTGTAACGGGCGACGCGATGCACGGTACGGTACAGCGGCGGCGCTTGTTTACTTTGAAACGCACATGAGTTCTGGGAAATCCCCACCCACGCTGATCACAAGACGCTGATTCACGACGCTGATTCGCCGTACGGATTTTCGAACGAGGAAAGCCTCTTCAATGAGAGCAATTCTAGACCCCTGAATCGCCAAAACAAAAATTTAAAGGGGTGTGGCTAGCGATTCAGGGTCTGGAACTAGGCTAGGTCTCACCAGAGATGAGTAAAAAACATATTAAACGGTAGCCTAATGGGGTTTTCACATTTATTTGACTCAGGGCACCCCAGTAAATAACTTTTTCAATATATCCGTTTCCATCAAAACTGACTGAAAATAACGTTATACTTGACATTTAACCATTTGAACCCCAGCAACCCTATTCTGGAGGGAAAAGTTCGCCAAAAATAGATGATCTACAAGCTCACAACGCGTCACAACATGACACGTTGTGAGCTTCAGTAGATCTGCTATTTTTGGTGAAGACAGTTGGCCGTAGACGGGAAAATAACTCATCAAGTACAGCTGCAAATCAGGTCTGTTTAACTGAGCATAGTGAAGCGATATTGATGTAGTGATATTGAAGAATTCCAAAATGTTATCAGATTATTCTGCTGCACCCCTGGACTGGCATCACAGCACCCTAGGGTGCCACGGCACCCACTTTGGGAAACCCTGGCCTAATCAGGTGCGCTGTTTTCCCCCTGCGAGGTACCAAAAATAATTTGTCTACATTGGACCCCATTTGTTTTCCCCTTTGATTTTCTAACCATAATAAACGTTGTCATAAATACTTTATGGTTCCTGTCGCTAGTGAAAAACTCCCTTTCAATCACCATGATATGCGTTTTGAGCAAATATGGTCCCATTTATGTTAAACTTGATGATACATTTGCGGGGGGAGTGGCCAACTAAGCTGATACCAGCCGGCTGTGTTCTTCTTCGTGTGCTGTATTTCGGGAGGCTCCGACCCAGCTCCGACCACATTCTCCCATGTATCCCTGCGGTTCCACGTGACCGTTGGCAGCCAATAGCATTCCTTATGATTCCTGAGGTACCTTTCAAACAATGATGGCGACACCCATACCTCATTTCCGCAGCATAGAAAGCAATGGCTTCGCACCGTCCATATTTTTCTACAGTCTATGGTCCTAATGCATAATCAAACCGTGGGTCCTCATACCTTCCTCATACCTTCCTTTCATCCTCCTCCCTTGGCGTTCCTCGGCCTCAGCTCTGTCAGCCAAAGACCTTCACCCCCCCCCCCCCCCACCCCCCTCCTCATCCTCTATCCCCATCTCTGTTCTGGGATTGCATTTTCCAGTGATTAGCATTAGCACTCGTTCCCCCCTCCCCTCTGTAATTAGCTTAATTAACAAAGGGATTACAATGAGAAGGAATGCTTGAGGCTCTCTGGGGTAACAGGAGCGCTATAAGGCATTACATCACACCATAGAGGCAAGGCTATAAGGCACGCTTGTTTGAGTGCATTTCAACAACGTCGAAGGTGAATCCGAAAAATAACTGTTACGTTTGAATATCGATTCTGTCGGGTGTTACTCAATCTTTTTTGGCTTGAGTACCCCCTTTCCCTGATTTCTGAATCAGAAAAGTAGTAAGTACCCCCCTTACCCGACAACAACATTTTGCCCATGAAACTGCAATTAAAACCATAAATAGTGGTAGGCCTATATGATGCTATGATAAACCGCCCATTTCAAGAATATAAAATCACAAATAAGAAATGGAGTGAAAGAGTTTCAAAGTCAAACGGTGCCTCCTGAGCACTGAGCAGATTTATTTTCAACACTGAGGCCAAGACATTTCAGTTCAGTTTTTAATGTCAATAACTATAAAACTTTCAAGCACATCCCAGCTATGTAATTTGGGGTAGCAACTATAAGGCTCACACCAATTTCTCCATGTGTCATCATTAAACATAACAGTACATGTTTTTTCCCCTCTGAATTCAATATTTTTTTAATACTTTAACTATGAATAATATCATGTATTTTTTAGGGCATTTTCTTGAGTACCCCCTGCAGTACCTCCGCGTACTCCTAGGGGTACACGTTCCCCCATTTGTGAAACACTGTCCTACCATATTTAGGCTACAGAACTGTTTACTTTTCAGGATTCAAGGATGTAGCAGATCTACAAGCACAATTAACGCGAAAACAATGGCATCAATGGCATCATCGGAGCGAAAGTTGTAAAGTACTGTTCATTTATTCACATTAAGCAAGACGATGACCACACAAAAAACACAACAACAACAACAACAACAAAAAAATATTCTATTTGATGAAAGAAAGACATGAAAGAAATTGATGGGTGGGTCAGCTTACATGGGTGGGGTGGGCCCATGGCCATGGCTGCGCCCCTGCTCTATAGTTTCAATCTACAAATCATTGTATTTTGATAGTACATTGTTTAGTCTGATACTAGGTTCTTGGTTTGATCCTAGATTATTCAGCAACCGTATACACTGTCTCTCTGCATCTGATGTAGCCTACAGTATGTGTTTACCTTGCTCACTGTAAGTCGCTCTGGATAAATTGTTATTACAGTGGAATTACTGTATTGTTAAAAGAAAACACACTACCAAGCTGTGTTGAAAACACTCAACATAATTAAAAAGTGATGACTGCGACCACACCCAGATTTCTGGTTCGGGTCGTATAGTTTCTAAACATTGGCCATTGACTGTTCATCATCCTCGCCACCTTTATTGTCCCCATTTAGAGCAGGCATGCCTCAGGCATCCTCTGATCAGGACCCAAACTGCACTTTAGTTGAGGCACTTGTTTGGGCACCTATAGAGCAGAGGACCCCAGTTGTTTACATGCATGAGTGTTCTTGAGGAAGTGAGTTTGTTTATGTCTATAAAGTGCAATATGAGTTCATGTGCTAACAGATTAAGGAGACAGAATTGATCTGTGTTTGGTTTAAAAAGATAGTTTGTTGTAATTCTTTGATATGCATAAATTTAGTGGCTAAGCTAACAGTAGCTACCCTGTGTGAGAGAGAAGGCTATGCTAATCTCTAAGCTAATATGCATAATACTGCATTATATTTAGCATGGGATATTAATGGGCTTCATTCTGTAACTAACCTCATCCTTACAGTATGTGTATTATTTGTGATTCCAGATACTATTCATCACAGTGCATGTTTGTGTCTGCCAACTACTAATGCTGCAGAACTATAAATTACCATCAAGAAGTGTCATCTTGAATACTCTCTGAACGGAGCCCTGTGGTGGGCATTAATTACCTCAAACCCCTCAAAATATACAGTCCTTCTGTTTTAAGCTATAATATTTCACATTTGTACTTTTCAGAGGTTGTATTGGACCATAGTAGTCCCCTGGTGATACACTGATGTAAATGTGAATGTCGTCTGCATAATTATGTAAATATTATGTTGTTGTTTTCCATAATGTGAGCCAGCAGGAGCGCGTGTACAGTAGGCTGTTGAACAGAAGACTTAATGTTCTGCTCAGACGTGTAATTATGAATAATTAGTTACCTAAAGATATACAGTAGTAGTCCCTGTTCTTTAATTAGACCGGGAACCCCTATGCCAGTGGTTCCCCAACCTTTTTGGCTCAGGGCACCCCTGTCAATAACCTTTCCATCAACGGCACCCCTGAATTACAGTTACTTTATAGCACATTACATTTATGTCATATTATTACGGTACGTACAGTAAGTGTGTAAATATTTCCACCGTAGATACAATATGTCACAAGGAAAACATGACAGAATATTTGTTTCCATAATTACAGATTTGAAATGGCCTCGTGTAGTATATAGGCCTACTTGACATTTAACCACCCCAGCACCCTAATTCTGGGGGAAACGCTCGCCGAAAATAGCAGACCTACAAGCTAACGCCTTGTGAGCTGCTTGTTTTTAATAATTATTTGAGGGGAAAAAAGAACCTTTAAGTACCGTATATGATTCAAACCAGTTAAGCACTGTGCCAGGAAGTTCCACGCTGTTTTCCAGTATGTGTGGTAATCTGTTGTGGTCGAACGCAGCGCTGAGCTGTAGCAACACTACGACTGAGACTGAGAGCAAGTCTAGCTGAGCTAACTGAAGACTTTAGCAAGAGATGTCTCTGTGTTGTGCTGTGCTGCTATGTGCTGTGCTGTGTTGTGCTCGGAATCCTGACTGGAAGATTATTAAGGCCATTTAGCGCAGTGTGAAAATAGACATAGAGTTACTGTACTGTACTGTACTGTACTGTACTGTACTGTACTGTACTGTACTGTACTGTACTGTACTGTGCTGTGCTGTACTGTACTGTAGTCTGCTGTGTGTAGTTCTGGTGTGCGGTGGATGATCCCGTGGGTGGTGGTAAACAGTACTTGGTGGAGTGTGTGTGTGTAAGTGTGGGGGGGGGGGGGGGGTTTCCTCCGGGGCAGGAAGATGGAGCTGAACACAACATGATGTAAGAAGATGTGTGGGATGCATTAATACATTGATTAAAACAGCTGCCACCATTCACTTACGCTTTATTTTGAAGAGCCCCGGAAGCTCTGTGCGTGTGCACGTGTGTGTGTACACTGACGATCCAGAAAGGAGATCTGTTTGGCCCTTTGCGTAGTCATTCTACAGTTTACGACAGGTTACGGAATAAATTTGGTGTAACACAGGGATACCCGTGGTCATCTATTAGCGACATAAGGAGAACTTATTTGTGCGCGTCTTGTTTAAATTAATTTACAGTTGTGCGCGACATGGCAGGGCTTGAGAGAAGCCCTTTAGTAAGGCTGTGGAAGGATTCACACTATTTTTGGATTTACTGGTGAAAGGATCAACATCATTACATTATCCACGTTGAAGCTGCACGCAGCCACGCACAAAGCTGACAGCCACAACAATCCGTTAGGCTGCACTCTTTTTTATGTTTACCAAACTTCCTCGCAGGTGGGTTTTAATGGTAGGTAACGGAAAAAGTAACCTAACGAGTTACTTTTCTCAGTGGGTAACGCAACTTAACGGATTAGTTTTTCAATTCAGTAACGAATGTAACCTAACAAGTTACTATAAAATTAACGATACCCAACACTTGTCACAAGGGGGGGAAAGTGGGACTGAGTTACTAGGGTCCAAGGTGGAGGGGCCTTAATTATTTGATAGTTTAGCTATTGAAAAATAGCAGATATAACATCTCACAGCGCGGCACCGACGTTATTATGGATGGATGGATGAATGAATGGATAATAACTTTAATAATAACTTTATCTATATGGCACCTTTCTAGACATGAGACAAGGTAATAAAAACACATTATCAAAGAGAAACAAAGAGAAATAAGATGATCTATCATAATTACAACAAGAGATATACAGTACAAGCAAAGGAAAATATAACATAAGTGAAAGGCTTTGTGTGATTGAAGCTTTTTTTCCCCTCCTTTTTTATATTAACCACTTGAACCCTAGTGTCCATATTCGGAGAACTTCAGAGAAAATAGCAGATCTACAAGCTCACAGCGCCTCGCAGCAAGGCGAATGAACGGATGGATGGAGGGTCGGGGCAGAGCCTGGTTGAGATGTTCTTGTGAGGCGTGCTGTTGTCCGCTCAGCCCACTGTGGAGCTTTGGGTTACGTAACTCTGTAGAGATGCAGAATCACTGCATCCCTGCATGATGCCCACTCACCCACTCACACTGTGGGCACAGCAACAACATGACACACCAGGTATCCTTAAACAGAGTGAACCGGGGAATCCCCTCCACCTCAGGGGTCCTTGAGTCGAGTGTGTTCCAGGGGGTCCCCAGCAAAATGTGTTTAATATAGCATCAAAATCTGTTATAGGCTATTTGCAAAACATCTTGTGAAACATACAGTAGGCCTATGTGAAAGAATTTGATTTAAAAAAACACATTTTAACAACACGAACCTTGTATTCTCTTCTCTTCTCTTCTCTACTCTACTCTACTCTACTCTACTCTACTCTACTCTACTCTACTCTACTCTACTCTACTCTATACTCTCTCTGCAGTGAGATCAACCGGTTGGACCTGGGTCTGACGGTGGAGGTATGGAACAAAGGGCTGATCTGGGACACCATGGTGGGCACCGTGTGGATCCCCCTGAGGAGCATCCGCCAGTCCAACGAGGTACACACACACACACACACACACACACACACACACACACACACACACACACACACACACACACACACACACACACACACACACACACACACACACACACACACAAGCACATGCACGCTCACACACAAACACAGGACAAGGACACGAAAAGAACCAAATGGACCCGTCCATTTGGTTCTTTAAATGTTGCTCTGGGTTGCGTAAATATATATTTATTATTGAGAATGAAAACAAAAACAATAATTTTATTGACCGACTGCAAGTAAAAGAAAGAAAGGGACCAGTACTTTGTTAAGCAACCATAGTACACTCCTTGTGTACAGTCCTTTCTCTTCAGTGCGAGTCTTATTTTGAAGAGCCACACTAGGAAGCGTGATAGTTAGTTACCAGATAGCTGTCACTACCATGCCTGGGGGAGACGGAAGCTCTGCTGAATGAATGGAGTAGGTTTTTGTGGCTCTCTGGTAAAAGCGATTGCTTCCGACCTCAGAGAAATACATTATCAAGGAAAGACACAGAGTTACATAGTTATACGGATATGTATTCTGTAATTAGTGGAGCTCCTTGGAAACGAGATGGTTCATCTCGAGTGGTTATTCCCACTTAAGACAATAATACTGATTGCATTCACCCAGTGTAGCAGTGTGCAGTTATGTTGGAGATCTACTGTAACTTTGTATTTAGAGACCTAAGACCTAGCCGCAAATTCCAACACTATATCTTTTTTTAAATATGTTGAAGGGGTTGCAATACCTTCCATTGGCAGCCAATGCAACCAAACTGTTTTTTGCTATCTGATTGTATTAAATGACGTCAAACTCACCAACATTGTGTCTGTATGGAAAGCTTGAAGTATCCTCTTTCTATATGCAAAGTGTTTGTTTCATAAAAACCCACCGTAGCCATGTCAAGAAATTCCGCTAGAAGCTAGAAGGTCCTGATTTCAATTCCCACCGGGGACGCTGTGGGCGCTGGGGGGCGTGTTTCCTCCTCCGCATCATCAGTGCCCACACCCTAGGTGGGGTCGGCGATAGGGCCTTTCTCTGTGGAGTTTGCATGTTCTCCCTGTGTCTCCTAGGGTAGTATACCCTCACAAAAACATGCAGTAATTCTGGTTTCTATACCGCCTCCCCCTGGCCAGCCATCAGGGCTCCCCAGGCATGGCAGAGGGAGAGCAGAAACCAGGACTACAGCTTAGGCAATTGGCACTGGGTGAAAAAACGGGTTTACAAAATGGTGGAATAAAAATGTAAAAGAAAGATCTGAACTGGTTGTCTCGGCCTTATTGTGTCTTTGTGTTTTCCCTGGTCTCCGTGGCGACCCAGGAGGGTCCGGGGGAGTGGCTGACGCTGGACTCCCAGGTCATCATGGCCGACAACGAGGTCTGTGGAACCAAAGAACCCACCATGAACCTGGTGCTGCTGGACACACGCTTCGAACTGCCTCTGGGTGAGACATAACTGATCTGTATACTAGTGTTTAACTGCCTCTGTCTGGGTGAGACATAACTGATCTGTATACTAGTGTTTAACTGCCTCTGTCTGGGTGAGACATAACTGATCTGTATAACTGCCCCTGGGTGAGACATAACTGATCTGTATAACTGCCTCTGGGTGAGACATATCTGATCTGTATACTAGTGTTTAACTGCCTCTGGGTGAGACATAACTGATCTGTATACTAGCATTTAACTGCCTCTGGGTGAGTCTGTATACTAGCATTTAACTGCCCCTAGGTGAGACATAACTGATCTGTATAACTGCCCCTAGGTGAGACATAACTGATCTGTATACTAGCGTTTAACTGCCTCTGGGTGAGACATAACTGATCTGTATAACTGCCCCTAGGTGAGACATAACTGATCTGTATACTAGCGTTTAACTGCCCCTGGGTGAGACATAACTGATCTGTATACTAGCGTTTAACTGCCTCTGGGTGAGACATAACTGATCTGTATACTAGCGTTTAACTGCCCCTAGGTGAGACATAACTGATCTGTATACTAGCGTTTAACTGCCTCTGGGTGAGACATAACTGATCTGTATACTAGCGTTTAACTGCCTCTGGGTGAGACATAACTGATCTGTATACTAGCGTTTAACTGCCCCTAGGTGAGACATAACTGATCTGTATACTAGTGTTTAACTGCCTCTGGGTGAGACATAACTGATCTGTATACTAGCGTTTAACTGCCCCTAGGTGAGACATAACTGATCTGTATAACTGCCCCTAGGTGAGACATAACTGATCTGTATAACTGCCCCTAGGTGAGACATAACTGATCTGTATACTAGCGTTTAACTGCCCCTGGGTGAGACATAACGGATCTGTATACTAGCATTTAACTGCCCCTAGGTGAGACATAACTGATCTGTATAACTGCCCCTAGGTGAGACATAACTGATCTGTATAACTGCCCCTAGGTGAGACATAACTGATCTGTATACTAGCGTTTAACTGCCTCTGGGTGAGACATAACTGATCTGTATACTAGCGTTTAACTGCCCCTAGGTGAGACATAACTGATCTGTATAACTGCTCCTAGGTGAGACATAACTGATCTGTATAACTGCCCCTAGGTGAGACATAACTGATCTGTATACTAGCTGTAGAAAAGTGAAGTGACGTAGGCTCACTCACAGACTCCACACCCACCACTGATGTGACGTTTAGATCACAGGTTTATTGTTTACAGGTTGTGTAGGCATGTGGTTTCTAAAAGACAAGAAATAAACAGCAAACATATAATCGCTATATATTCAAATGTGTCAACTCTCTGGTTACTCAAAAATCACTCATCTACAGTATTTCACCAGTGTAGGCTTTAACATAACTGAAACTTCAGCAGTAGTGCTAATTAACAGAAATACAAACAAGGGCATTTCACACTTCACATTCTTAGCAGTGGTGTCAAACACAAGCATGGAAACATGAAGAATATACATCAAACAAACTTACTGGTCAATGGACGCACACCCTCTCACAACAACTCTGCAGTGAAAATGAACCAAAAGACACTGTGACTTAATTAGCTGAATGAACCCCACCTGCTTGTGGCATAATTATCTGAACAAACTCCACCTGGTGGTGGAAGCTACCACTCTAGGAGGGGTGAGTGGGACTGAACCAACTGGCCTTTTTAACAGCCGCCCCCAGATTCCTGTATGGAATATGTAACAACAAAACAAAGGCCAGTAAACAGTACTAATAACAGTCTTAAGAGTCTGGCAGACAGGTGCTGGGACTGTCTGGGTGATCAGTCCTATGGGCCTCAAAGCACAGGTTAGCTGAGGGTCAACGATCATCAGTTGGCTGTAGCACCACCGCCATCTGCCGAGGAGTTGTGACTCTGGGTTGATCACTTGCAGCATCGACGCATCCCGCCGCCCCGTCAGCAGGATGTTGGGTGTAATGGGATCGATGTCTGCCACTTCTGGAGACATGCACCCGATCTGTTGGGAGGTAAGCTGGGCTTGTAGGTCTGGCGGCAGAGAAGAGAATGTCTCTGGTAGTTCTTGGCCTCGGCCCTTGAAGGTTGTACTCTGGTTAAAGGGCAACTTGGGGTCGAGGATGATAGGGTGCAAGGCCTCAGGATCAAGGGTTGTAGTGCGGCGTTGCCATCCTCCAGCTCGGATGAGCTGAACAGCTTTGTCCTTCTCTGGAGTGAGAGTGTTATGATGACTAGCACTTAGTAGTGGTTTCTCTGCCTTCAGCAACTGGCAGTCATTGGGGAAACACTCCTGCTGCTCACACTGGAGTAGAACATTCTCTGCCTCTTTGTAATCCTTAGTTGACAATGGACAGTCAGCCGCCCCATGCAGCTGGGCAGGGGCCTCTACTTTCACTTGGTCTCGGACAAGTCTCTTCTCAGTGGCTCGAAGCTGAGAGAGGACTGCCTCCTTTGGGGCCCTGAGTTGGGGCATGTTCGCCTCCTTTGTGGTCCTGGGTAAAGGTAGGGTAGCACCTTCTATCTCCACTCTTGTTGTCTTGCTCTCCAGGAGGGCTATGGCATCTTTGTCCTGGCGGGAGCGGGTACAAGCCTTTCCCTTGTGCCCTGGCAGCACATCCATTTGCTGCGGCTTCTCTACAGGGCTGTAGATATTGGCTGATGGTGACAAGATGGAGGTGAACAAACACTGCTCTTCTGACAGACCATGTCTCAGCTTCTGTGTTGGACCCTGCAGTGTCCACCCAAGACGAGTCCTCACCGCGGCTGGGCCTCCAGGGGGCCCCAGACGTACTGGCGCAATAGGTGTGATCAAATGGGGATGATCAGAACCAATCAAAAGCACTGGGCGGACACAGTGCAATGGCTGCAGCGGTAGTTGTCTCAGATGCCGGTACTTCTCCTGGAGGCCCACTACTGGATGTGTGTGCTCCGCTAGGCCCAAGCGCTTTGCTGTGAATGCCCGGTTGATGGAGAAAACCCGGTGTGGTGTATCTGCGCAGGAGATGGTAAAGGAGACTGTTGCACCATGCACAATCTGCAGATCTTGCCTTACCGTTCGTAAGGGGAGATCCTCCGGTTCCCCTATGAGGCCTAGCTGCTGGGCTGCTGGGTGGAGGAGGATAGTACGTTCCGACCCATCATCCAATATAGCATAGGCATCCATGGTTTTGTCTCCATTCCTCAACACCACCTTGCTGACCTTGAGGAGAACCTTGCGGCCCTCTAGTGGCCTGTCGATGTATAGTACCTCCTCTGAGGTGCTATTAAGGGGAGCCCTCATGTGCTCTGGATTCCCTCCTGCTCCCTCGTTGTCATCAGTGGCCCCTTTGTTGATGTCGTGCAGGGCAAGGAGGTGTCGTTTGTTACACGTCTTGCAACGCATCTTCAAGTCACAATTAGCAGCTCGATGTGCCCGGCCACAACGCCAGCAGCAATGATTAACATTTATCCATGTCTGCTTTTGGGTTGTGCTAAGTACCTTGAAGTTCTCACAATTGTTCAATGAGTGCTTAGTGTTGTCACAATAAGGACAGTACTTCTTTATCGTCTCCTCATCCTGAGGGATGGCTGATGTGCTCATCAACACCGTTGAGGGTGCATACTTTGACGGCCTTCTTTGCCCTTTGTCTTCATCCTTCTCCCTCGATGAACTGCTGCTGTAACGGATGTTATCTTCCTGCACTTGGAGCTCATACTCGAGCCAGTCTGCTAGATCAATGAGGGATGGCACAGGCACTCTGAGAGGATGAATAAAGCGGCGGAAATTGGAGCGCAGGTCATGGGGAAGCTTCCCTAGCAGTCGAGACACATGGGAGCCACACTCCAGTTCAACATTGCCTTTTCTTCCCAACTGCTCCAACATACCCACTAAGGAGCGCACACGGAGTGCAAACATCCGGAAGGCTCGGATGTCGCCACTTGCAACATTAGGACCATCCATTAATTCAGCAATTCTCTGTAGGGCCAGCTGATGAGGCTGTCCATATTGCAGGTTGAGAGCTGCCATGGTGTCAGAAAAGGGATGACGTGAGTGGCTGTAAGAGTCAGCGATTAATAGTGTCTCTTCTGCTTTGAGGTGGTCAAGGAGGATTTGGTACTTAAACCTCTCTGAGGCATCACATGGGAGAAGGTTGTCTAGAGCGATTCTTAGACGGTTGAACTCTCTGGGGTTTGGGTGGTTCATGTCAGGAATTGTTGGCGTGGGGCCCCTGTAGAACCGCTCCTGTCCACCTACTGGGCTTGGCGTTCGGTGACGGGAGTGACGGTGGGTTTGGGCATGCCTCCTAAATGAATCACCCAGCTCATGTGACCGTGAGGATTGATTTCGATATGATAATGACCTGTATTGGCGGTCCTCATAATCATCACGTGACCATGAGGTTGGTCGTAGATGTGATGCTGACCTGTGAGGGCGCTCCTCAGAATAATCACTCTCAGATGAACTTGATTGGGACGGTTCCCTGCGGGCTTTTGACCTCCTCTGGCTGTTCAGGGAGGTACTCTGTTGTCTCGGTGAAGCAGAAGAGCTCTGCTTGTCTTGAGTGGACTGGGGTTCTGAGTTTTGTGGCTGTCGCTGAGTCTGTTGGGAACTATGTGTTGCAGGTGAAGCAGTAGAGTTGGTTACCTGCAGCTGACGGACGAGGGCTCCTAGGTGTTCTACCTGCTCACGTAGCTGATGATTATCAGGGGAGCTCTGATGACGGTTAAGCTGCTCCAGTTGAACCCTGTCGCGTTTCCTCTTATGGCGAAGTGTGGCATTCTCCAGCCTTAGCTCGTCCAACTCCTGAAGCATAGCTGCTTTCTCCCTGTCAATTGGCTGCCCTCCATGACCACGTGACTCGCTCTCCTCAGGCCACTGCTCCTTAACAGTCCACTCTGAATACTCCTCTTGACTGAGGGGATGACTACACTCTGCACCCTCCTCCTCCTCACCATCATACTCATGTTGATGAAGAGGTCGGGCACATGGTGACGTATGGCGACTTGTCCCCCTGAAGTCTGAGAGGTCATAATCGTTCAGATGTGCGGGGATGGACTGCTTCCTCCTGACACGCATGCTGCGATGTTGCTCTAGACTTCGGGACATCCTTGTCAGTGGTGAGATGGAATCCGGCTCGAAGGACCATGTAGAAAAGTGAAGTGACGTAGGCTCACTCACAGACTCCACACCCACCACTGATGTGACGTTTAGATCACAGGTTTATTGTTTACAGGTTGTGTAGGCATGTGGTTTCTAAAAGACAAGAAATAAACAGCAAACATATAATCGCTATATATTCAAATGTGTCAACTCTCTGGTTACTCAAAAATCACTCATCTACAGTATTTCACCAGTGTAGGCTTTAACATAACTGAAACTTCAGCAGTAGTGCTAATTAACAGAAATACAAACAAGGGCATTTCACACTTCACATTCTTAGCAGTGGTGTCAAACACAAGCATGGAAACATGAAGAATATACATCAAACAAACTTACTGGTCAATGGACGCACACCCTCTCACAACAACTCTGCAGTGAAAATGAACCAAAAGACACTGTGACTTAATTAGCTGAATGAACCCCACCTGCTTGTGGCATAATTATCTGAACAAACTCCACCTGGTGGTGGAAGCTACCACTCTAGGAGGGGTGAGTGGGACTGAACCAACTGGCCTTTTTAACACTAGCGTTTAACTGCCCCTGGGTGAGACATAACTGATCTGTATACTAGCGTTTAACTGCCCCTAGGTGAGAAATAACTGATCTGTATACTAGCGTTTAACTGCCCCTAGGTGAGACATAACTGATCTGTATAACTGCCCCTAGGTGAGACATAACTGATCTGTATAACTGCCCCTAGGTGAGACATAACTGATCTGTATACTAGTGTTTAACTGCCCCTGGGTGAGACATAACTGATCTGTATACTAGCGTTTAACTGCCCCTGGGTGAGACATAACTGATCTGTATACTAGCGTTTAACTGCCTCTGGGTGAGACATAACTGATCTGAGAGATGACGCTGGAGAGGACGCTGGCGCGGTTTGTATCGCCGCTTCTCCGCCTCTAGCCCTTTTAGGCTGTTTAAGTTTTACCAAAGTTTAGGCGTCTGTTTTATTCTTTTCTTTTTACTAACGTATAGGTTTTGTTTTATTCTAGTGTTTAGTTAAGTGACAAGTAAAGGCAACAAGACAGCAGCCACCACAGGCAGCCTGCAAAGCTGTGGGACTGTACCTCTGTGTACCGGCTGTTTTGCCTTTTTATTTTATCGTTTTTAACTTTTAGAACAAGGTAGGCAACTAGTTAGCAGCCCCCACAGGCAGCCTGCAAACCGTAGGACTGTACCTCTGTGTGTTGGCTGTTTTGCCTACCTTTCTGTTGCTCATCTGAAGGCTACTGTTGCCCGGGACCGCAGCGTCTCCTCCTCCACCGCCAGGAAAACAGCACGTCTAGCTACCCGGTCAACCAGGCGATCGGTGGCTCACCGTGGCTGCTCCTCCTCCGCCAGCAAAACAGCACGTCTAGCCACCCGGTCAACCAGGCGATCGGTGGCTCACCGTGGCTGCTCCTCCACCGCCAGCAAAACAGCACGTCTAGCTACCCGGTCAACCAGGCGATCGGTGGCTCATCGTGGCTGCAGTCTGTCTGGCCAACTTCGCTCACCGTCCGTCCGTCACCATCATGATAAAATACTCCGTCTCACAACTCCTGGGACTCAATAACCTCGCCTTTCCATCGTGCACTACAGTCATCAAACAACTAGGAATTCTCCGCCGTCCCCAATACATCCATAGAAGCTCCCGCCGTCAGTTTGTAAATAACAACCCCGGTAACTCCATCCAAACGATCCAAACCCTCTGCTCTGCCTCACGCTCTGTCGCACCTCCAACACGTCATCAGATCACTGTCGCAGCTGGACTATGTGGCAGCATTGTTGCGCAGCCTCGCTCCAGGCAGCTTGGAAAACACGGAGTGGATTTCACCATGCAGCCTGCAAAACGTGGAGTGGACTTCAGTTCACTTCGCCCTCTACAAAAATTCACCATTCCATCCACTGTCAAAATTGAACTCCTAAACATTCAAGCCCTTACTGAAAAATCCTCTTTTATTTTCGACCACATTGCAGACAATAAACTGGACTTCATGTGCCTTACAGAGACCTGGCAGCAGCCGGGTGTCTACAAGGCACTAAATGAAGCTTGCCCCCCCGGTTACAAATACTTTGAAAAGGCCCGCAGTACCAGCGGGCGTGGAGGCGGGTTAGCCGTCTTTCACCGCCTTGATTTAGAGCTGTCCCCCCTTCCCCTGCCTATTTATTCCACATTTGAATCACTAGCTTTTACATGTAAACCCCCCTCCCCCATGACACTTCTACTGATTTACCGGCCACCTCCCAAACCAAAAGCAGCCTTTTTCCAAGAACTCCAGGACCTGCTCACAACCCTCTGCACAACTACGGCTAACCTGGCTAACCTGGTCATATTAGGTGACATCAACATTCATGTAAATAACCCTTCCTGCCCCTCTGCGTCTGATTTCCAGCAAATGCTGGACTGCCTCAACCTCATCCAACATGTCCACACCCCCACTCACAACAAGGGCAACACTCTGGACCTGGTTATCACTCACTCAGCCCCCATCACCAATCTCCTTGTGTACGACCCTGGGGTCTCCGACCATAGTGCCATCACAATGGAGTTGCCGTTTCCACCTCCCCACACCAAACCCAAACGTCAAATCAGTTTTAGAAACATCAAAAACATCAACCAAGACACCATAACACAGGACCTTCACCACCTCTCCTCTGCAGACTTCACAACTGCCAATGAAGCTGTGGAGTTTTACAATAACTCCCTGACCACCCTCCTGGATCTTCACGCCCCTATCAAAACCAGAACCGTCACTTTCTCACTTACAGCCCCTTGGTATACCTGCGAACTGCGAAAAATGAAGGCAGCTGGCCGTGTCCTTGAGCGGCGTCTCAAGGCCACTGGACTTACAGTCCACAAACTGGTTTACAGGGAACACCAGAAGGCCTATTCCAAAGCCCTAAAACTTGCTCGTTCACAATTCTACTCCAACATAATCAACAATACCCCAGGCAACTCCAAGCAACTATTTTCCACCGTTAATCAGTTTCTAAAACCACAACCTCCCACCCAAACAGAATACACAGAGGAACAGTGCAATAACTTTATCTCATTTTTCAGTACAAAAGTAGACTCCATCCGCTCCCAGCTCTCCAGCCTCCCCACTTTACCAGTCTCACCCGCCCCCCCACCGGTGATCTATCAGCATCTCCATTGCTTCTCTGCCACCACGCAGCAGGAAGTCGAGGACATCATCAAGAAGATGAAACCCTCCACCTGCGCCTTGGACCCCTTCCCCACAGCTCTCATTAAGCTAAACATCTGTGCCATAAGCCCCCTAATAACCAGTACCATAAATCTCTCCCTCCAGTCCGGCCTTGTTCCCTCTGCACTAAAGACTGCCATCATCACACCCCTGCTGAAAAAGCCCACCCTAGACCCTGACAACCTCTCCAATTACAGGCCCATTTCCAACCTCCCCTTCATTTCCAAGGTACTGGAAAAAGTGGTAGCTGTTCAACTCCACGACCACCTCCATATAAACTGCATCGCAGAAAAATTTCAATCTGGTTTCCGTGCAGCTCACAGTACAGAGACAGCACTCATCAGAGTGACAAATGACATACTGATGGCAGCTGATTTAGGTTCCCCTTCACTACTCATCCTGCTTGACTTAACTGCTGCTTTTGACACCGTCAACCATGACATCCTTCTCAACCGCCTTCACTCTATCGGACTCTCTGCCACTGCCCTCAACTGGTTTCAATCCTACCTCTCCAACAGGACCGAGTACGTTTCCTTGGGAGGAAAAAAATCCCGGACGCACCCTGTCACCTGCGGTGTCCCCCAAGGATCCGTACTCGGTCCCAACCTGTTCACCCTCTACATGCTTCCCCTTGGACACATCATCAGTCAGCATGGAATCTCTTTCCATTGCTATGCGGACGACACTCAACTGTACATCCAAATCAAACCGCCTCCCCGTAAACCAGTCACCACCCGCAAACCAGCCACCACCACCTCCCCCTTAGACCAGCCGGCACCTTCTCCATCGTCCACTCTGTCCGCCTGCCTGGAGGAGATAAAGGCGTGGATGAGCTTCAATTTTCTCCAACTAAACAGCTCAAAGACTGAGGCCATCCTACTCGGCACCCCCCACCAGATCAAATCATGCCCCATAACCAGCATCTCGTTCTCCGGCCAAATCATTCCCCTTTCATCCTCAGTCACCAACCTCGGGGTGAAATTAGACCCACAGCTCAACCTCGAGGCCCACATCAAACATCTGTGCAAGACCTCCTTTTTTCATCTCCGTAACATTTCCAAACTCCGCTCCACACTCACCCTGCCAGATGCCGAGAAGCTCGTCCACGCCTTCGTCTCCTCCAGGCTGGATTATTGCAATGCACTCCTCATCGGGATCCCTAGCAAGAGCCTCCAAAGGCTCCAGTACATTCAAAACAGCGCTGCTAGGATCCTGATGAGGGTGCGAAAGTTTGATCATATCACACCCATCCTCCGCTCACTCCACTGGCTCCCCATCATCTTCAGGACTGAATACAAGATCTCCCTGCTCACACATCAGTGTATTTACGGCAACGCCCCCCCCTACCTCAAAGAACTGCTAAAACCAAAACCAGTCACTCGGACTCTCCGTTCATCAAACACAAACCTTCTCCTTGTCCCGGACACCAACCTCCGCACCATGGGCGACAGGGCCTTCAGCTATACAGCCCCAAGCCTGTGGAATGCTCTCCCAGAACACCTGCGAGCTCCTCAGTCCACCAATGTTTTTAAAAATGGACTAAAAACATTTCTTTTTAGCAAGGCATTTTCTTAATTATTGTAGTTGTTATTGCCCTGATCTTAGTCCCATGAAATTTTACTGGTTGCCTTTATGTGCCGTTTTCTCTATGCATTTTTTTTACCTTTGTAGCGCTTTGAGATTCGTAAGAATGTAAAGCGCACTATAAATAAAATGTATTATTATTATTATTATTATACTAGTGTTTAACTGCCTCTAGGTGAGACATACTGTAAGTGATCTTTAGAGCGGTAAACTGCCCTAGCCTCGCATAGCCAGACAATGGCCGGGTTTCCCAAAGCGATTTTAGCCCTTCGTAGCTCACTCATGGTCATAGAGACCTAGACCTGAAACATGACGCTCATTCACGACCGTCATGTTCCCGGGTTTACATGGGTTCGGGCAGAGCGACTTATTTAGCCCCCTACAACTACACCAACATTCAGATTTCACAAACACCGTGCTTAATAAAATCTCACACGTGTCTAAATACGGTACGGCATTCTATATTATTATCCGATCGTTTTCTGTTTTCCCATGTGTTTCCGGACCCATTTTTGCAAGGCCAAGCCCACATTTCAGTGTCCATAGATGGTGTTGGTGCGCAAGGGGAAAACCAGGAAATACATGGGAAAACAGAAAACGATCGGATAAAAAAGGCTCTTTATTAAAGAACATGGAGGATACAGGCAATTATACGGGTGAGCGATAACTGATCTACTGTATATACAGTATATCTGCCCCTGGGTGAGAGAGACACATGCTGCCATGGCTTCCATTAGAGATCTACAGTACAGTATATACTCACGTTTTGAAGAGGATGAGTGCACCGGAAACACACACACACACACACACACACACACCCACACCCACACCCACGCGCACACGCATGCACACACACAACACATAATGTATGCAGTAAATACATCTGTATTGATTGGATATACATTTCATATTATGGGTGTGTGTGTGTGTGTGTGTGTGTGTGTGTGTGTGTGTGTGTGTGTGTGTGTGTGTGTGTGTGTGTGTGTGTGTGTGCGCGTGCGCGTGTCTATGTGCATGCGTGCGAGTGCGTCCGTGCAGTCATGTTGCGTTCCTCCCGCGCTGCGACCCTTTCTGCATCGATTAGCCATCATTTCCTGCTGCCTCCCCTCCCTCGAGTCAATACGTCGTCTCCGCTGCGTGGGAACCTCATATGTCTTTTTCAGGATTCAAATTCAAGAACAGCAGAAGCAGCAGATCTACAAGCTCGCAACGCATCGAGCGTGCAGCATGCAGATCTGCTACTTTTGATGCCTTTCTGTCACGCTGTGTGATCAGGTTGGGACGTTGATTTATGGCGGGGGAAACCCACAGACAGTTAGAATGTGGAGATAAGAGGTTTCTTACCCCACAGCGACGCTATGGCACCACTGACTGACTGACTGACTGACTGCTCAGCCATCAGTCTAGCTCTATTTATAGGTTCTGCTGCCTGAGGTCAACAGGTCCATGTTCTCAAAGTCACTGGTCTCAAAGTGTGGTCCAGGGACCCTCATGGTTCCTTGGGGGTCCCTTAAAGGAGTAGTCCACCCCCAAAATGTTTTTTTCCCCCTATAGAGGCTATGCGCATGCATAAAGTGAATGGCAAATCGAGTGGCAAAGTGAGTGGAAAAGTGAGTTTAACATTGTTTGTTTAATGCAATCAGATAGGAGTTTTCTGTTTGGATGTATGGGCTGTCAAGGCCAGAAAGTAGTTTTTTGCCACTCATTAGGCGTTCCCACATAACTTCCAGGTTTGATGATGATGTCACGCACATACCCTCTATTGTTTACTCATGCCATAGAGACTTGAGTTCAATAAAAATAAAAAATTGTATTTGTTGCATTCGCAAGACAAAAGCGTGATTATAGTAAATTTACCCCCATTGATTCTGGATGCATGGCTCTGGATGGGGAAACCGTCAGGGTAAATTTACTATAATCACATTTTTTGTCATAGGAATGCAACAAATACAAAACAATATTATTGAACTCAAGTCTCCATGGCATGAGTAATCAATAGGAAAAAAGGCATTTTGCGGTTGAACTACTCCTTTAAAAGGTGTGTAACTCTGAGAGTGTACAAATGGAACCAAATGGACCCGTACGGGTGGGTCCTTGAAATAAAAGGTTTGAGAACCACTGTGCTACATTGAAAAGGAACAGAGCCTTCATTAGTATCATTGGTAACACCTTTGGAGGAAGTGAGAAGAGACCCAACTTCTCTCCAATATGGCTGCTGTGCATATAGCCTATTACACACAATTGCATTGTGGCCCTCTGCAGTGAGTTTGAAAATATATTGACCCTCTCCATCATCAACGTTGCCCAACACTGCCTTAAGTCCATGTGTAGCATGCAATGCTTCCACTACAAGATCTAATTTAAGCCGCTGTGCCAATCTTGTCTTGTTTTGGGGCTTTTATGCATTTATTGATAGGACAGTAGATTGACAGGAAATGGAGAGAGAGAGAGAGATGGGGAGTGACATGTAGCAAAGGTCGTCGGGATCAGGATTCGAACCTGCGACACTATCAGGCATCAGAGCCGACCTGAGAGAACATGTAGCTCGATGGCATCCTTCAAAACCGCCCTGAAAACTCACCTTTCAGGAGGCCAGAGGCGGAGGTAGTTATCACTTCTCCCATAGACAGGCGAGAAGTAAGCACCCCCCCCTCTTACCTTAGCCCACCCCCCTTGTTTCCCCCACCCTGTACATATAGTGTTTTTATAAGTGTGATGGTTTTTGATTTTTTTTTAATCTTTTTTGCTTGCTATTTGTTATGTCCATAAATTGAATACCAAGGACTTCCGACGTAAAAAAAAATACCGTAAAAGGACGTATTTGGGATGCTCCTTTTAGGCAGGGTGTTTAACTGTACTGTACCACATGTTTTTTTTATTGTATTGACTATACTTGTACTGTTCTCCATTTTTGTCCAATAAAATACTCAATCAATCAATCAAAAAACCTACTGGTCTGCAAACAGGGTCAAGGGGTTCGAATCCAGCTTGTGGAGCTCCATAAACTCGTGAATTGGCCTGCATCCAGGGAAGGGAAGCTGGGTGGTGGAGGGTGATATTTGTCACTGTACGTATTCCTACAGGCTTGGGTGTCACCTGTCAGCAGGGAGTGTTGGGCGGGAGCAGTAGAACGAGTAGTTCCCACGAGCTACAGTTTACAGTTTAGGCATTTAGCAGACGCTTTTAATCCAAAGCGACTTACAATAAGCAGGTAATGCATCACTATAATAAACAAGATAACATGTCAGAACATCAACAACAATATAACAAATGCATATGAATATCAATCTAAAAAACAATATAATCAGTAAAGAAAAAAGGATTCTAAAAAACCTGAAAACAAATGCTAACTAGCTTCCTGTATGGTCATTGAGTGTTTCAGTAGTGCTATGAGTTTAGGTGGAGTCTGAAAAGGTGAGTCTTCAGTCCACGGAGAAAGCTAGCGAGTGAGTCCGTTGTTCTAAGTGCGACAGGGAGTTTATTCCACAGCTTGGAGGCCAGGAGAGCAAACTGTCTCGGACGAGTGGATTTTTGCCCTGGGGCTTTTAGCGATGTTTCTGACAGCATCTCTGTGTTGGCTGATCTAAGTGAACAGGTGGGGTTGTAGGGGTTGATCAGAGCTAGGCTAAGTTCCCACCTGAGGTCATGAGGGAGTTCTGATTGTTCCACACCGTACTGAATAACCGCTAGCTTGCATAGTGTCTTCAGTGTTGGATTTAAATCTAAGATGTACAGGTCACCGGATGGAAAGATAGGGCCGTGCCCTCCAAAGAGGATGACACGATCTCCCACCGTGCAACAGGACATCCCGGACGTCCTTTTCCAAGGGAGTGTCCCCTTGGTCTCAACCTTCTTCCAGGAGAATGTCTCTGTATTGAATTTCCACAGATCGTTGAAGTACTGGAGGCCTTTGCCACCAAATATGTACAGCTCTCCATTGTAGGCAAAGGCTGAATGACTGCGGCGTCCTTCTGGAAGAGGCTGTGTAGAAGGTGGGCTGAGCCAGCGGTTGGTCTCTGTGTCAAACACTGTCATGTTGTTGTAGCTGTCGTCCTTCTGGTAGCAATAGCCACCAAATACAAACATCTTTGTCCCGATGATGGTGGCAGAGTGATATGCTAAAGGAGGTGGTGGAGTTCCTCTGGTGTTAATTGAAGACCAGACCATTGTGGTGGTGTCCAACTTGTACATGTCTGTCATGTCTTTGAGAGTACCGCTGAACAACTGACGTCCTCCGTAGATATACATGACCTTCTTCAAGACACAGGCTACGTGGCAGCTCCTTAGCTCTGGAACAGTCCCTGAAATCTTGGGATTCGACCACCTATGAGTGTCGACATCAAATGCATAAAGCGCGTTGCTGTATGAAAAAAGACCTCCCCAGATGTAGATGATATAGTCTATGATCACAGCTGTGTGCAGGGTAAGGCGCCAGTACGGAACCTCAACTGGAGGTTCTCCTCTTCTATTTGTCACTGGGGGCAACGTCTTCCAGCATAAAGACACAGTGTTGAAGACGTGGACCTCAATCGGGACTCTGTTCTCTGAACAACTCGGATACTTTGCAGTTCCAAAGTAGTACAGCTTGTGTCCTACTACAACAACGGCAGGATTGGGCTTCTGTTCAATTATCTGACGTATTGTCCAGTGAAACATTTCAGACACCAGCAACACCGTCAAACAGTGTCATAAACAAATGCGTCATCACTTTAAAAGACGGCGGACGGATCTCTGACATCAGGCTCATGTCACCATGACTCCATAACCATAAATGGAGTTGCCACTGAATAGGGAAGTGAGAGAAAAACAAATCAGCCGAATGAATGTAGCAATCAGTCTGGGTTCCAGGCTAAATATCGCCCTAGTCAAAAGCAGCCCGGCATCATGGCCAGACTAATATCTCTGAGTAGTTCGGAATATCTGTTTTGAACCTGCATTAGGAAAACATATATATCTGTTAATAAGAAAGAAAAAACAGATTTATTGTCATTGTTTTAACCCAATGAAACGGACTATAATTGATGCTACGAACAGGAATTACTGTATGACTTATGGTACTTGAACCAACAACACTTGGGCACCCAATTGACCCTTTGTCAGCCTTCTGGTTGGTCCCTGACTGACCAACCAGCAGGCTTTTACTGCCTTTTTCTGTCCAGGTTCCACCTTATTTGGTTGTTTATGTTGAATTTGCTAAAACATAATTTTGAGGGGGGGGGGGGGGGGGGTACATCGGTGGTACATCGAGTAATTAGCCAGTAGCTATGCCCCTCCCAAAAAGCTTTTGTCCAATGCTAGCTTAGAATAACTTCCTGCTTGCCAAGGTTTGCCTTGGCAACAGCCTTGGTGCCGGTTGCTAAGCTAGCATTGGACAAAAGCTTTTAGGGGAGGGGCATAGCTAGTGGCTAATTACAGTTACTTGATTATACCGTCCACCACTGACGTGTGTGTGTGTGTGTGTGTGTGTGTGTGTGTGTGTGTGTGTGTGTGTGTGTGTGTGTGTGTGTGTGTGTGTGTGTGTGTGTGTGTGTGTGTGTGTGTGTGTGTGTGTGTGTGTGTGTGTGTCTTGCAGATATCCCGGAGGATGAAGCGCGCTACTGGGCCAAGAAACTGGAGCAGCTAAACGCCATGCGGGACCAAGATGTAATCTGTCACCTAGGCTTTCTTTTAATGACTTAGCTTTCTGTTTATAACTTTGTTTTGGGAACAGGGAGGAAGGCAACATGATTTATTGGGCCAAATAAAAGGCGCTGCGTCGGCGATGCCAGAGGGAAATACTTTTCCCTCCGAAATGCCACAGCGTCGTGTAAAAATAGAAACAGCTTTACAGCTTTAGTTGTGCCTGACCCAAGAGCACCCCTGACGCTTAAAAGGAACATTTGGGACTTTTATTTTTGTTCATGTGTTTATTATGTTTAAATATTATCTCCGTATATGGGTCTGATCCTCTCTAATGCTCACTGTGAGACGGTGTCTACCCCCGGTGTTCTCAACCTGCGGGGCAGGGTCCACTTGTGGGCCGGTGAGGGTATATTGCAAGTGGCCCCCTTATAACTGGCAACATATTAAGATTATTAAAGATCGTTTTACATTACTATTAAAAAAAGAAAGAAAGTTAGAAAGTAGATTTCTTTAAACCATGCAGTGGTTCCCAAACTTTTTAGCTCGAGACCCGAATGAGAAGGGCTGAAGTGAAATGGGAAATGTATGTTTTGTAATAATAATCACAATCTATATTGTAAGTAGTAACCAAAGTTTTCAAATAATTGTAATGAAGTAAAAGTACTGAAAATCGGAAATACTCCAATGAAGTAAAATTGTACTTAATTTCTTTAGTAAATGTACTTACACCAGTACATTTACCACTGCTGTGGACTTATCAATGAAGGCTGTAGTTTCCATTAGCTTGGGAATTCCCACTGGCAGGCGGGTTTTCGGCACTGTTCATAGCCCTCCTCTGAGGGGGAAATCTCGCTTTTGCGAACGCCCATCATTTCGACCGGAGGGTTAGCGACTCACTCCACGGAGGTTAAGGTTAGAGTGAGGGTTAGAGTCGGGTGTCGAAAAGCTGAGATGTAGTAACAGCGACACGCTCCCGCCTCTGAGACACAAAGGGGCCTTTTCCTCCAAAAGAACAGCACTGGTTCAAGAACCAGTGCTGTTCAACTTTCTTGGAACCTTGGTTCGTTCTTGCGAACCGGCTTGAGTTTCCTCCAGATTGAACCAGATTGAACCAGAGGAATCCAAGGAATTTGTGGTTCCCGTTCTGAACCAACTTTTACGGTTCGGAACCAACTCGTTTCCCCTTTCTTTTTTTCTTTTTTTTTTAATGATGATTGATCCAAATCCGCCCTCACCGCCGATCACCGCATCACTAACGCGCACCTTCGCGCGTGTGCAAGACACCAGTCATGTTACCATACCTTAGCAACAGGCATGATGAATTTATTTTAAGAAGTACATTTTTCCCCCCCTGTAGCCAAGGTATGGCAGCTGCCATACCTTGCCATACCCAATTGACGCCTCTGCAGAGTCTGCACCAATTCTTAATTAGAATGGAAAAAGAAGCAAACGGGTGTAACCCCGGTGGAAAAGGGGCCTCAGCTTTAAGACCTGGAATTATTTTATAAACAGACAGAAATGGTACCATCTTATATTGAGCAGGAGTGAGGACCAACTAGGGCTAGGCTATAATTATGAAGATGAGGTTGAAAATGAGTGAAGTGCTCCTTTACGACTTGTGCATTTGTTTTCTTCCTGTTCCTTCATGCAGTATTCAAACCTGGAGGAACAAGAGCGCCCCCTGCCTGTACCACAAACACAGTGCTGTGAGTATCATCCAATCACTGTTTTGCATTTCACATTGTCCTCCTGACTCCTCCTGACCAATAGAGTAGTGAAGTGTGACGTAATTTACACATCCTACCTGGTTCACGGTTTTCTTCCCCCATTCTGAATTCCCATAGACCTTTTTCATATCGCGTCATATAAGAACTGTGTTCCAATTATAAACAAATTATCTCAGCGGTTTGACTCATATGGATATGAAGAATCAATTGATGGTGAGAAAACGCTAATGTTACTGTCGCCGAATTAGTAACAGTTTCGCTAGAAACAGGCTTTATCAAATATGAGTGACTGACCATCATAAACCACACAGAGCCACCTCGCCGACAATATCGCAAAGACTGTTTGTTTATTTTTGGACCGCAATGCTTATATGAGACGATTTTAAGATGACTCAATGTTATTCTCCATAGAGAATTACTTAATTGGAACAGGGGGATGAGCGAGTCACGTCATGACTTCGTTACTCTATCGAAACACTTTTTGTGTTTCATAGCTGTGCTGTAATCGCATTCCACATCAGAAGCCATAGGCGGCAGGTAATGAAGGCTAGGCCAAATGCTATGCTGGGTACAAATTATTTATAATATATGTGCGCAGCGTTATATAGGCTGATTTGTGAGTGTTTGCTGTTGCTGCAGCCCCCCAGTGTCGATCAGTTGATAATTCAGCAAGGCTAAATTGGTGGTCGATCATAATGTTGATATACAGTAGTCTACCTACGACATGCGCCATGCACTGACATGTGATGATGCGCACAGCGCACAGCTCCTGGTGTGTGTAGCATTGTGTGTTCGCGCTAATGCAGCAGGCACGGGTCGGAGACTTCAGCAGTAAGCACAGAGCAAACACTGAGCCGGTAAATGTGTTGACAGTGTTGTTATGGTTTTATTGGACGTGACATGCGGCTGAAGGGAGCTCATAGTGCGGCGCCGTGTTCCCCACTACTGTCCCTTGCATTGAGTGTTTATTTTGCGCCGCTGCGCGGAATCACCTCGTCCGTCCAACACACAGATCCCTTCTCCCAGTCCCAAGTAAAACCTGACTTACACTTCGTAGTACGACGTGTTGCATGCCGAAAGTGGCTGATCTACAAGCTCATAACGCGTTGCACACGAGACGCGTTGTGAGCTTGCAGATTATTTCTTAACCTACACATGGTCTGGTCTTAATAATTGTCCTCACCTTGTTGTTGTTACGATATCTTTATCCTTTCTTAATACTATTGCTTGTCAGTTCAAATTTCATCCTGACACTGTGTAGGGTGTTGGTAATTTATTTTTTGCGTGTATCCACAATTACTTTCCAACATCCCATCGAGCATTGCGCAGAAGTTGTACGGAGTTTCCGGCGCCGCAGCCGAGTGTGATCTACAAGCTCACAACGGTTGCATCTGCGACGTGACGTGAGCTTGTATGTCTGCTGTTAACCGGAAGTGTGGTGCAAAAAAAATCTCCAGTAAATTCCCACGGAAAGAGGTGGATAGAGTCTATAGAGTCTCCCATTCCAACATATAGCCTCTCCAAACGTTTGGCTCACCCGACGCCTATGTCAGAAGCACAGAACATAATTACAAACATGATAATGGAAATGATCCGTTTACAGTTACATTTTAAGACTTTTAGCATCAAATAGCGTACCCCGTGGTATCTTCTTGGATACTGTCACATTTCATACCTGCTGCTGGGGGGTGTCGCTCTCCATTCCGACATGTCGCCACTCCGAAATTGACTTCTTATTGTCGGAGTGGCGACACTTCCATAGGGGTTAAGTTTAGGGTAAGGGTTAGAGATAGGGTTAGTGTCGGAATGGAGACATGTCGGAAAGGAGACAAGTCGGAGTGGCGGGGTGTAACCGCTGCTGGGAAGAGGAGCGTGTCTTTACCACAGAAATGACTGGCAGGCTGGTGCTGTGCCAGCAAAAATACATAAAAAAAGTGGACACAGCCCCTTAAATGTCAGTGAGCTGCTGTGCCTCCGGTGGTGGGTGGGTGTGCTGAGCTGGCAGAGAAAGACGGGCACTGCCAGCACTTTGAGGCTCAGCCTGGCTGGCTCTGCCCTGGCTCTCCCTCCATTCATAAAGCCTGCCATCTGGAACAGCCTCGGCTGCTGTTTTCTAATGAATGAACGTGTCCACTTGGTCAAGTCACAACCAGGAGATTTATCAATGGAAAATGCCTCTTACTGCTTCTGTTTTTTTCCCCCGCTGCAGTTAACTGATTTATCAATGAATGACTCTGTTTTCTCTTCCTGTTACACTGCAGGTAACTGGAGTTTGTGGGGAGACCAACAAAGTGAGTATCATGGTATCATACATACATACATACATACATACATACATACATACATACATACATACATACATACATACATACATACATACATACATAAGTACATACATACTGTACATACTGTACATACTGTACATACTGTACATACATACAATACATTCAGCTTGTATAGATCAGATATTTTCAAAATAATCTTGGGGAGGGGGAACATTTAGATTTTTTGTTCTTTTCTTTTTTTTGACATTTTAACAACACAACTCTTCAACATGAACATTTTTGAGGACCATTGAACTATGGACAATAGCCTACATGCAAACATAAATTATTCATTCATCTCTCTCTCTCTCTCTCTCTCTCTCTCTCTCTCTCTCTCTCTCTCTCTCTCTCTCTCTCTCTCCCTCTCTCATCTTGGTGTGATTAGCTGATGGTCTTACATAAGCCTCCCTCTGACTCGCCCACATCACTGCAGTGTTTTAATCCATCTCACACAGAGAGAGAGAGAGAGACATCAAGTGCACTGTAAAGAACGAGAGAGAGACTTAGAGACAGAGAGAGAGGGAGAGAGAGACAGAGAGACAGAGAGACATTGAGGGTGAGAGAGTGAGTTGGAAAGAGACTCACAGACAGAGAGACAGAGAGACATTGAGGGTGAGAGAGTGAGTTGGAAAGAGAGAGAGAGAGAACAGAGAAAGTTAGGTAGAGGAACGGTTAATGGAAAGAATCAGTTTAATTGATTATAGAAGTAATTGTTTTTAATCACGCTAACTTTCTGTAATTAATTAATCAGTTAAAGTCCTAGCCCAAAAACAAACAATTCATTTGAACACAAATGTTAATATTTTCAGTGCCAGGGTTAACTCAAATATTTGCTTCTGGGGGGTCCCTGGAACAACATGTTTTATATGTATTTATATGAACAAATACATTTAATTTGGGGGGTCCTTGACATGAAAACGTTCGAGAACCACTGATTTAGAAGAAGGATTTAAAATACATCTCTAGAATCAGGTCAAAAAGATTGAAAGACCTATTCACGATGAAAAAAGTCTACAAGCTCACAGCGCGGCACCAAGCTTGTATGTGTGCTATTTTTGAGCGGTGCAAACCACTCCTATAAGTGGCTGTGCGTGTGTCCGTAGCCTTTTTCCTTCGCGTTTTGCCATAGTAAAATTTGTGTGCGTAGCATCATGTTTGTCTAGTGATGTCATATGTCGTATGTCTGTAGCCTTTTTCCTCAGCGTTTTGCCATAGCAAAATGTGTGTGTGTAGCATAGCCTGTACATCCTAGACTTAAATCCTAGTCTGAAGATGTTATGCAAGCACGACCACCGCTCACTTCAAATTGGGTGTGATTTTTTTAATTGTTAAATCATAACATAATGGTTAAAGTGGTTCAAATCTAAAGTGACACATCAGATTTGCGTTCAGGCCTAATTGTCTTGACCTTGCAGACGAGGACCCGGACAGCGCGGTGGACGACCGGGACAGCGACTACCGCAGTGAGACCAGCAACAGCATGCCTCCACCCCAGTACTACACCACCTCCCAGCCCAACGCCTCCGTCCACCAGTACCCCATCAGCCACCAGCACCGCTCCTCCAGGGGAGACCCCAACTCCACCGGGTACCCCCGCCCCGCGGACCAGGACTACCAGCAGCACAGGGCAGCCAGGTGCGTGTCATCAGGGGTGTCGCACCACATTGTGGGCCCTGGGTACAAGGACTCACTGCGGGCCCCCCATGAATGTTAATTCTTCATAGTGGGGAGGGGGTTTAACCCATTTAGACTGGGAACGCAGCATTATGCATTATTTTGTGCTTTAACTATTAAATAGCAGATATACAAGCTCACAGCGCAGCAACAAGTGCAGCGCTGCAAGCTTGTAGATCTTCTATTTTTGAAAAATCTTGAGAATGTTTGCAAGTCTTTGAATATTTCAAATCCTTCTAAGTTTATATTCTTATTTATATTCCTATGTCAGTGGTGCTCAAACCTTTTCATGTGAAGGACCCCCAAAATGATATGTATTTGGCCACTCAAAATGTTTAGTTCCAGGGACCTCCCAGAAGCAAAATTTGAGTTACAAATGTTTGCTTAAAAAATACATATATTCAAAGATTTGCACACATTTTGACAACTTTTCAAAAAAACTGGACCTTTTGCATAATTCGAGACCATTCGACTTCTAGTGCTTTAAAGTTATACCATGTAACTTTTTTTATAAAACAAATCTTAAAATTGTCCTAAGTGTTAAATCGCTAAAGTTTTAGAACCCCCACTCTGTTAATTTCAGCTTCTAAAGCCTTCTCTTTATATGTTTTCTATGAGCCGTGAGGGGGGGAGAATTTCGCGGCAAAATGACGTCATCTGCATCATGTGTATACGTTGGCCAATCATATCGCCGATCATAAACACATGGTACACTACCGGCCAATCACAGGCGCATCTTGCAGACTTCTCAGGAAGTAGCTTGCCTCAACATAACAACAACATACTCGGGTGAAGGAGTCAGTTTCTCCGGAATGCCTGAACGCACAGGAACCAGGGACCCCTCTAAAGATAGATCTCGGCGAGCTGCAGGCGGACGCGGTGGCGAGAGGCCTGGTCCGCGGCGAAAAACGGCCGAAAGACGCGGACGCGACCGCGGTTTGCTATACAGCTCTGACCACTAGTTGAGCAACTTACACAGTATAGCTTTAAGTACACAGAGTCACATACCGTACCTGACAAAATCTCTGGGGTGATTTGTTTCTTTTTGGAACACAGTTCTTATATGACGCGATGCTAAGATGACCCTGTGGTACTTTCAATAGAAATCATACTTCCGTAACCCAGGGGATGACGGAGTGACATCAGGACTTCCGAACTCCACAGATAGTGTTTGTTCTGTAACAGGGGTCTCCCCTAAAGTTGTAAAATAAAGGTAGTGAAGTACAATATTTGGCCCCCTTTCCCCTCCTCCAACTTCTTTTATTATTATTATTATTATACATTTTTATCCCACGATTTTGTAACCCATTTTTCACCCGGTGCCAATTGCCCAAGCTGTAATCCTGGGCGCTATACTCTCCCTCTGCCAACCTGGGGAGAGCCCCGAACTGAGCTCATGCTTCCTTCAGTGCATGAGGAGTGATCAGGCCGCTTCTTATCACCTGACGGGGAGCTTCCCCGGTTGGACATACAGTATGTGGAAGGAACAAGTTATTCTAAGCAGTTCCTTTCCCCTCCATCAGGCCGGGGGGGGGGGGGCATTATAGTCCCCTCCAGCCAACTTCTATTCCCCCCTAACAGCCTCATTCATGAAAGTGTATAAATACTTTTTCATGTGTCAGCTTTCCCGGAGGCCTCGCTCTCATCTTTCTGTTCCGCTCTGTTTCTCTTCCTGACTGTCTGCTATAGCTTCCCATATCTCGTATCAGCATTACCTCGCATCGATTAGAGCCCTCCGCATATTATATAGTTCTTCTGACCACTTGCACACATGTAGAGCAGGGTGTGTGTGTGTGTGTGTGTGTGTGTGTGTGTGTGTGTGTGTGTGTGTGTGTGTGTGTGTGTGTGTGTGTGTGTGTGTGTGTGTGTGTGTGTGTGTGGTGAGTTGGTAAAGTGCAAGGCGTGCAGTCCGTCCGGTTGACATTGTGCTGCCCTAAGCAGGTCTCAGATTAGGCAGACGGAACATTGATCGCTGGTGTTCGCGGACGCCCGCCTACACCAGTTCGATGGTTTTACATCGGTTTCACGTCGATCGCAGTACGCCTCACCCTTGTGATGCCTTGGCCAAAGAAAAAGATCTTCAGATGACGACCTTTCAGGAACACAGGGGTGCAGAAGGGGGTCTCAGGGGGTTGAATCCACCACGGTGCATCTGGCTCAGCGGAGCGATTTTTGGAACACAGTTGGCCTTTTTCTGGGGGATGACGGGGAGGGTGTTTTTTGATTCTTGCTTTGCCAAAGACTCAGTCAGGGGTTGTTGAACAAGGAGGAGTAGGCCAGAGGAGCTACATCCTCCCGGTGGGGGCTCCTTACTAGCAGGTGAACCAGTAGCATACAACAACAGTTGCAACACACTCTCACACACACATTGATTGATTGATTGATTGATTGATTGATTGATTGAACAAAACACTTCAAATTCAAAAGAATAAAAACACAAGAATGCCTACCCCTAACCCTAACACATGCACAGTCTCACACACAGGGGTTAAAGCAAAAAAAAAATCCCAAGACGGAAATGTATTTTCCAACAACCCCCCCCCCCCCACCCCCCCCCGGCGGCGCCGCCATTTGAAAAGCGTCTTTTTACCGTTGATACCATAACATAGCTTTCTGTTGCACACCCAACAGAAACAGGGACCTAAATGACTTTCCTGTGTCAAACGTTTCATCCAGCCAACCACAGCTAAACAATCCACCCATGTTAAAACAAAGTGGGGATGCTATACAGTACTGCAGTTAGTTAGCTGCATTAGTATAGAGTCTGGCCACCTTCATTTGTTTTTGACTGTGCTAAGCACGTCCGAGACGAATCTTCATTCACAACTAAACCAACCGCTCCATATTGTCGCTGACTGAACCACCACATGTGGGTAATGTTATGAGAGAAACACTGCCCACGTAGTGGAGAAACCTCCGCCAAGTACAGCCATGAGCACCAATCATGATAGGCTACGCTGCGTCGGTCCCAAATCAAACACTGCCCCGAAGTTTTGATTTAGCATCTGTATGGATACAGGGGTTAAAGCAAAAAAAAATACCCCCCCCCCTCCCCGCCGCGCTTGAAAAGCGTCTTTTTACTTTTTATCGTTGCTGCCATGCTGCCATATAACAGATTTCTGTTGCACACACAACAGAAACAGGCTCCTGGTTCTCTCACCGTTTGACACCAGGACCTGAATGGCTTTCCCGTCACCTCCATTTGTTTTTGACCGCACTGAGCACGTCCGAGCCTTATTGTCGCTGACTGAACCGATGCCACACGTGGGTAATGTTATGAGAGAAACACTGCGATGCAGTGGAGAGATCTCGCCTATTGCCATGAACAGTGAACACCAATCACTCATGATACGTTGCTTTCGGTACCAATGAAACACCACCCCGAAGTATTTCATACATCTGTATGGATCACTTTTGTGAGTGACAAATAAATCCCCCCAAATCTCTGATTTGCAAACATAACAAGTGTTCCGTTGCTTATTTTAACGCAGAGAACGTAAGCAAACCATAGACTGTAGGAAGCAAACGCGTATTGTCAATTACTGCTGCCCCCTGTAAACACATATTTAGATAGTATAGCCTACCTGCTGTTTACATGTAAAACTCCAGTGACTTCATCTTTTGACACAGCCATCCATACATTACAGACAGAGCGACGTCTCGTTCCTTTACAGCATGATATAATAACACCACCAGTCCACTCATCTATTGGAATTCAGCGTAGGTCCAAAAAGTTTAACAAACTTCCAAACGGTGTACATCGTTTAAGCCACAGGAGCATGGTTTTCTATCATAAATATGAACTTTAGCCAAACTATTGCGAGTAATCCAAGTGTTGTTTTGTTTATCCAGCAGCATGCATCATCGCAGTTAGCTTACAGCAGCAACAAGTAGCTACAGAGGCATTTCCTCTCAGTGTAGGGCGGATTTCAAAATAAGAGCCTAACGTAATCTGATCAAGTCAAGTCAAGTCACGTCAACTGGTTTTATTTTTAAGTCTACTTACAGGAAGTAGTTGATCTAAATTAGAACTACATGACACACCAGCAAGTCTACCGCACCACAGTAGTAACTGATGCTATTATAATTAGCGCAGACGGTTCAGCTTTTTTTCTTTTTTTGCGAATCTTCTCTGATCTCATAAATAGCCCCTAGGGAATCCTCAAGACGGAAATCCGTCCCCAGGACGGAGAACTTTAACCCCTGCACACATAAAACCCACAGGACATAAACTACAAGATGACCTGTATGATTTTATGAACTAGGGGAACCAGCCCAATTTAAAATGGCAACATTCTTTCTTTTAAAAACAAGATGGCGAAAGCACTTTTCTCTATACTGCATCTTAGGCATTGACTTGGCCTAGGACAATATATTGAAGTCTTCACTCCCTAACCTAACCCAAAGGCTTGTTTCCATTGTGGTCCTTTAGAGGCATTACGATCCACGTAAAAAACACAGAACACGCTACACTAACACAGGTATGAACACGCTAAACACTAGAATCCAGACCCTATAGACCAGGGGTTCCCAATTTTTTTTGTCTCAGGGCACCCCATAAATATTTGTTTTAATCCGAGGCACCCCTACATTATAATTTTCACTCCCAGCACCTTTATATATTTATAGCATATCGTCGTTGTCGGGTGGAAACTTATATGTCCAAAACCTTTCGATTTCTATTCATCTAAAAAATGTACTAAGCTAGTGAAAACAGCAGTGCTTGTAGATCGGCTGTTTTCACTAGTTTTGTGCGACAGTCTTGTATGGTGAAGCAGGCTTTGCTTTATCAAAAGACGTACACATTTGAATCGTGGAGATACGAGGTTTCTGCCCGACAGTGACGATATTTTAGTGATTATGTTGCGAGGAAAACGTTGAGATAATAGCCATTTTGGTTAGAACTGAAAATACTTCAAGTTTAAAATGATACTGAATATTTTTTCAAGTGTCCAAATAAATTCCAAATATTATCAAATTATCTCGCGGCACCCCTGGCCTGGACTGCCGTCGCGGCACCCCAGGGTGCCCCCTCACCCACACTGAAGTCTGATGTCACTGCCACTAGATGGCACTATTACCCGGGTTCAGATTGTTATTTGTTGTATTGAAATCCCCATAGGGGAATCTATAGCTCGCCTCATATAAGAACTGTGTTCCAAAAATAAACACACCACGTTGGCGATTTTAAAGGTGGAAACGCGCACATACACCCAAAGAGTAACACAATAAAGTTTAGAAACGAGTCAGACCTCCAAGCTCACAGCGCGTCACAGCTATTTCCGATGCTTGATTTCTAAACAGAGAGGACAATTCTTTCAACATAATACGCTGCATTCAAGTTCAGGAGAGTTTGGCCAAGGCAATTCTCCTTGAATGCTGCCTTCAGGTATGGGTAGGCAAAGAGGGAAATTGCATTTCTTTCAAAATAGTAAAAACTCCATTCATGGTCTGGAGATGGAACTTTTTTACAGATGGATAAAAGGGCAGGGGCTCAAGCCCCCTTTGACATCTATGTGCACGTGCCTGCTAAGCGTAAACGTAGAGATGGGACGAAAAGCGATATTATCGTTTATCGTGATAAAAGCCCTAATAAAATCGTGGAGATTAAATTTATCTTAAAATCGGCCTCCGTCATGCACTGGGATCAATTCACCTTTGATTTGCCGAGCTGCATATCTGTTGCCATTTAAACCCTCTATTGGTAAAACATACTTGATACAGTCTTTTTTTCCCACTCTTTACCAAATCTCTTTGCCAAAAAATAGCAGATCTACAAGCTCAGTAGAGTTTGTAGATCGGCTATTTTTTTGGAAAATGTTCTGCCCCAGGATAATGGATGTTGGGGATATTTTTATTATCGCGATAATTGCGACCGTAGGTCGCATTTACTATCAAACCCTGCACAAAGTGTAAGTCCGTCCGTCAGTCCGTCTGTCTGTCACACCTCACACGTCACACTCTTGCCCTGCTCATATCTCCGCAACCGTTGCCCCGATCCATGCCAAATTTTGCACACACGTTCCTTACCTGCCAAACTACAACCTCCAAGGACCCCCGGAGCTCCAGGGACCCCCAGCTCCCTGGGGGACCCCCAGATGTAAAAAATGACCAAATGTGCTAAACTGACCAAATGACTACCCCAACGGGGCTGCTCACGGGGAATTCCCGGGGACCACCCACTCCTGGTGCTCCAGAACGGATGCAAAAGTGGTGGCGCCCCCAGTGGAGGACCCCCTACACTGCAGCTCACATAAAATGCCGTAACTCCGGCTAGGAGCGACCGGGACAGCCGGGGCCGGTACCTATTCGTCCGCCTTGCCGGCGCGGAGACCCCACCCCTCATTTCTCACATGGCCCTCTAGCGCCACCATGAGGCCGATTCTTGCAAAACACATTTTTGGACACTGCTCCTACAATTTTTGCCCTAAAATCACGCAAATCGGTACACAGTATGTCTACACTCATCCCATCAACATGAATCTCTCCCATATAGCGCCACCTCCAGGCCGATTTTTAAAAACACATTTTTGGACACTGCTCCTACAGATTTTGCCCTAAAATCACGAAAATCACTACACAGTATGTCTACACTCATGTCATCAACATGGATCAGGAAGATTTTGGCAAAACACATTTTTGCCCTATTTGTGGAGATAAGTGACCTACGGTCGCTTATCTCCCGATTAGGGAGCCTTACTGGTATCATAAATCGCGATTTCTTTGGTCACAATAATTGTGTAATGACATTTTCTTTTTTTTTTTACGTTGTTTTTATTTGTATTTTCGTATATCTATCTATAAATGCGAGAAGTCTCTGCGTGTCTGTCTGTCTGTGTGTCTGTAATCCGCGTATCTCGAGAACCGTTCGTCCCACCGGCTTCAGATTCGGCACGCGCGTTCCCCGCCGCGGCACGGAGTGCAGTGCCGGGTCTCGACTCGACCCGACGCGCGGTTTTCCCGAACCGGCGCGAAACGTTCGGAATCTCCTTATGCGGTGTTGATTGTTGACATCAGGCTGTTCCGGAGGAAATCGGCGCAAGCGCTGACTCATTGTGACATCACTTCATAAAAGGCTCTGACATCACGTACGCCACATGAGTCAACAAAAAATCTCTGAATATCTCCATATATAGCATATATGGGCATAAAATGGACGCAGAATCACAAAGATCAACCATATATGGGCATAAAGGGACACAGACAGACGGATACAGAGATCTCCATAAATGGGCATAAAATGGACGCAAATGGCATATATGGGCATAAAATTTACGCAGAATCACAAAGATCTCCATATACGGGCATAAAGGGACACAGACAGACAGATACAGAGATCTCCATATATGGGCATGAAATGGACGCAAATAGACAGATATCTCCATATATGGGCATATATGGGCATATATGGGCATAAAATGGACCCAGAACTATATCTGCAGTGATCTCCATATATGGACATAAAATGGACGCTGACAGACAGACATATAACAGATATCTCCATATATGGGCATAAATGGACACAGGCAAACAGATGGTCAAAACGGGTCCTATGACAACAGGTATAATGGGGTTTGCATTAAAGGGCGGGGCATTCATTCCCTATTTACATCGTTCCCGAGTTGGCCAGGTCGCGGACTAGACGCTGGGCCGCCCAAAGGGCGGCCCAGCTTCTAGTATAATAAACAGGTCATCTTTGGCAGCAGAGTTACAGAAAATAAAAATTACACTGCAAGTTCTTAACACTCAATATGTTACGGTTCATACAGTCCATAGGTGAGAGGTCTTATATCAGTACAACTTCAGTCCATTATGAAGTCCTCATTTTGATCCTCTGCAGATACAATAGTTCAAGTGTGGCTGTCCACAGACTTTCCACTGTCCCACTCCCCATCCCAGCAACATGATGATCAAGTCTCTAGATACATCAGTATTGCTGTATAGGTAATAAAATAAAACAAAATAGTTGGGTAGATATGAGACATACAAGGAAATAAACCGAAAAACATAACCGGGATAGAAATATAACATACTCAAATACACTGATTCACATGTAATACGCCTCCACACACAATTTTCATATACTTTTAACAACATAAAACATATATTTGCATGTATATATCTCTATATACTCATAATATCCATTTTCATGTAAAGTATCCATTTTGGTCAGTATTTGTAAAACTTCTCCATGCACAGCCTTACAGAAAAAGTGAGTTTCTCCATCTCATTGATGCTTTGTTCAATGGCTGTCCACTCCTCCCTCGTTGGTGGTGCTCTGTCTAACTCTAACCAATTCCTGAATATTGCCTTCTTACCGGCTACCAATAATATTTTGAGTAGGTATTTTATCTGCTGTGTTGAGATCGGTTGGTATATTACACAGGTACATGTTGGTGAAGTTACATTCTATCTCAAATCCCATTAGTGTTATGACATTTTCATATGGTGCCATCACCTCTCTCTCTCTCTCTCTCTCTCCCCCCTGCAGCCCGGCGGGGAGCTATGCCTCCTCGGCGGAGCTGAGCCGCTGCTCCAGCCAGCTGAGCGAGGAGGACGGGGACTACGGGGAGGGGGGGGGCTACGGCCTGGAGCGGGACCCCCTGTACGACGTGGAGAACGACTCCTACCACTCCTGCCACTCCTCGGTCAGCTACAGCAAGGGCTCGCCGGGGGACTGGGACGGCGACGACGGCACGCAGGGCTCCCACTACAGCGACGAGGGGGGCTACAGCCGGGACGGCGGCGAGGAGGGCGCCCTGTACGAGGAGGAGGACGACGGCGGGCTGTACGAGGGCGAGGTTAGGGCTGCACCACACGGACAACATTTCATGTTGTTTCATTTTGTACATTGTGCCAAATATTTCGATATTCGATACAGTATGCTGTTGTTTTTGACACCAAATTTTTATTTAGTTTTTTGAATAAAATGTATTTTAGTTTTAGTCATAATTTAGTCACCTGAAAAGTTTTAGTTTTAGTCTAATTTTAGTCGACTAAATATTATAAGATTTTAGTCGACTAAATCTACAGTTGATTTAGTCGACTGAAATGTATTTTGGCAGGCCTTGATGGCATCGTAATGAATGATTTTACCCTTGGTTGTGTGCTGAAAATAGCAGATCTACAAGCTGCGACGCGTTGTGAGCTTGTAGATCGGCTATTTTCAGCATGCAACACCTGAGAGCAACCAAACATAAAATGATTCTCTTCTCCACTAGTCCCTCCCTAACGTTTTAGTCTAGTTTTTATTTTGTTGATGAAATTGTCAATATATTTAGTCTTAGTTTTAGTCATCACAGCTTACGTTTTATTTCGTTTTTATTTCGTTTTTTGTCAGTGAAAAAAACGCAGTCGACAAACATTTTTCGTCATAGTTTTAGTCGACGAAATCAACACTGACGGTATGCAACATTTTATTATATGTATTATAATAATCACAGTATCACAGAATCACAGTATTCTCTAATATAATGTATTTACGCTGTATTTATATCCATAAAAATATCCCTTAAAATGTTTACTATTGACAAGTTTCATGCAGATTTCATTCCTTTGCTAAATAGTTACTACAGTATATCGATTTTAAATCATTGAATCGAATCGTATAGTACCGCCATGAATGAACCAATATCGTCCATGTATCGTATCGCCAACCATGTATCGTGAATTTTGTGATGTGTATCGTATCGCGATTAAATATACCGTTACACCCCTTGGCGAGGCATAATATTCTAGTTTTCAAAGGTATGTGAAAACACTCGGATTTGCTGGCAAGGGCAGAGCAGATGATGTTTTACACCTGGCAGTCAAAGAGTTAAGTGTTATTGGGTTCCCGCACTTGTTATTTGATATTCATAAAGTGTAGCAAAAGTGAAAACTAAGCATTTTCCCCAAAAAATTGGGTTATGGGCAAAAGGCAACGATATGGGCGATATATATCGCAATACTGATATTGCGAGTGCGCATAGCGCGATAACGATACCAACATATGGCGCGCCACCAGGAGGAGGCGCTCTACGAGGACGAGGACATGCTGGCGTACGAGGAGGACGAGGACATGTACAACCTGGACGGGACGCTCAGCGAGGACTTGGAGCCCCCCTACACCCCCACCCCCACCTCCCCCCCCGCCCCCGCCCCCGCTGTCGCTCCGGACACCACCGCCGCCTCCTCGACCAGACCTCCTCTGGAGAAGCATCCGTCTCTCCACCAGCAGAACCCCCCCAACCAGGTGTCGTATCTTATGAATCCATATTCACATAATTATGTTGTACTTACTGTACTGTCATTTCTACCCCGAACTTAAGGGTGTGTTCGTAAGTTGCATTCCTAATTTAGCTGTAGGCATGGGGTGTTGTCAGCATTAACATTCCTTTTGTTAAACTAGGAGCTGGGAGGCCAGTGACCCATTGACCCAAATCTTTGAATATTATGTATTTTCAAAGCGAACGTTTGTAACTCAAATTTTGCTTCTGGGGAGGGTCCCTGGAACTAAATATTTTGAGATGCGGGTCCGTGGCCAAATAAATATCATTTTGGGGGTCCTTCACATAAAAAGGTTTGAGCACCACTGACACAGTAGTCTCTCAAGAACAGACTAACTGAGCTCCAGTTAAGTGAAAAGGACCTTTTCTTTGCCGATGGCTGGCCAGATTGCTGACATAGAAACATTCTCCAAAAACCTTAGAAGGATTCAAAAGACACTTTTAGAATCGGGTCAAAATTCAAATTTTCATGATTTTTTTTCAAAAAATAGCAGATCTACAAGCTCGCAGCGCGGCACTCGGTGCCGCGCTGCGAGCTTGTATATCTGCTGTTTTTCAATAGTTAAAGCATAAAATAATGATACACAATAATATGTACCCGTTCTGAAATAGTTAAACTCATAGTCTAAAACATACTTCACAGGCTTCCCCTCCTCAAGGCACAGCAGCGGGGCAGCAGCAGCAGCCCCCCGGTGCTCCCCCCGGTGTCACCGCCCAGACGCAGCCCCCTAAACCCGGACCCCAACAACAGCAGCAGCAACAACAACCCCAGGCCCCGCCGCCCCAAGCCGCCCCCTCAGCCACCTCCTTCTTCTCCATGGCCAAGCCCTTCTCGGCCGCCGTCACGGGGCTGGCGTCCAGCTTCTTGTCTTCCGTCCCCACGGGCCAGCCGGCCCAGGCCCAGGCCCAGGCCCACCCTCCCCAGGGCCCTGGTCAGCAGCCCCCCATGATGCACCCGGCCGGGGGGCCCCAGCCCCCCCAGTCCTCCTCCTCCTCCTCCCCTCACCCCGGTGGTGCCGCTCCCCCCGCCGGCCCCCAGCAGCCTCCCCCCGCCGCCGGCACCGCCGGACCCGCCTCCTCGCAAGACGGCCCCCACCCTCCCAAGGTTGGTAGAGCTTTGTAGCATTTTATGTTAGTTTGTACTTCATTTTGACTTCATTTTCCACTTTCTATTTAGTTTTAATAGTTCTATTTTAACACGCATGTGGCCAGGATAAAAATTGGCTTATGTCTTCAATTGCCAGAATTTTACTTTTATTGTGCACAATCGTCACGGGTCAAGCACGGATAATGCACAGATCATGCACCACACATGTGCACGCCGTTCACACCTTTCAAATAAAAAATCGGCATGGAAACCCGTTCAGGCATTCAAAAGATAGAGGCTATAGTGTTTTCTTCAAATGTAAAAAAAACATGGCTGCCATGTTTGAAAGATAGAGCTGTTCTGGGAGTCAAACATGCATTTTGCGATCGCGATCATACTGAAACCTGAAGTAGGGAGAGCAAAAACTCTGCCAACTCCGGAAACTCCTGTGTGTTAAAAGTGGGTTTGAAAGTTTACTCAGTGTTTAGTTTAGTTAATAAACACTAGCCTGGTGAACCATCCCGGTCGCGGGTCGGAATTCACCTTTCATTTGTATTCATCTGCTGACTGTGAATGTGAATGTGAATTCTGCGACCGGATGGTGTGCCAGGCTATACTAAAACACTGCCACAGCTTTTTTTGGTCACTATAATAGCCATGTCACCACCCACACTCTCCCAACTCCCCCTTACAGGCCCAGGACGGGGGTCCGGCAGACGGCCGGCAGACGGCCCCCGAGGACCAGGGCTACCCGGAGGAGGAGCCTCTCGGGGAGGACGAGGCCAACATGATGAGGGACCTCCTGGACGCAGACAGGGCCTCCGGCACTCCCACCGCCGCCCAGCAGGGGGAGCAGCTCCCCAGGGAGGGGGCGGAGCAGCTTCAGGAGGACGAGCGCTACGAGGGGAGCCCCCCGCCCACGCCCGAGGACATCACCCCCCCGCCCGACGACAGGTACGCCCTGAGAAACAAGACGCGATCGCACGCGATTGAAAATGGGGAAAAATGTGGTAATAGTCAAGTCGCTTGTGTAATTTCGTTCAAATCTTCAGGGGATTTTGAAAACTATATAGCATTTGTTTTGCATGAAAAACATTCCTTGGGCTAAAAACGGACCCCAGAATACTGTGAAAAGTGATGACTCATCAGTAAACCATAGTTTTATCGGGCTGTTTTTAGACCAAAGAATGTTTTTTCATGCAAAACAAATGCTTGCAATGGATTCAGAATCATTAAAAACCCCTAGTTTGACCCCTCACATGCAACTTGAATCAGATTTTTTGGGGGTATTCTTTTACTTTATAGTATAGTGTATAGTAAGTGAATGAGACAAACTTTCAGCAGCTGTCAAAAATTACCCAAGGGATTTTGCAAATGGAATCATGGGTTTTCTGATGTTTACTCTTAGTCGTGGGCGTTAGGGATATTTTGCGCTAATCAGTCTAAAAGTGCCACATTTTGCACAGATGTAGCCCAGGGCGTGCTCTAATGATTTAGCTAGGGCGCCCGAGTCGGCGACCTTCAGGGTCGCCACAGCGGCCAAATCAAGTTGGGCTCCCATTGACTTTCTATACAGGAGGAAAATACCCAGAAAAACACTTTTTTTCTGGGATGAGAGGGGTCTAACTAGGGGTTTGTCATGATGCTGAATCCATTGCAAGCATTTGTTTTGCAAAAAAAACATTCCTTGGGCTATAAATGGCCTCAGAAAACTATCCATGTATGGGTGAGCATTCATTAAACCATCGTTTCCGGGGCCATTTGTAGCCCAAGGAATGTTTTTTGTGCAAAACAAATGCTTGCAATGGATTCAGCATCATGAAAAACCCCTAGTTAGACCCCTCACATCCTACTTAAATACCCAGAAAAAAAGTGTTTTTCTGGGTATTTTCCTCCTGTATAGAAAGTCGATGGGAGTCCAACTTGATTTGGTCGCTGTGGCGACCCCGAAGGTCGCCGACTTGGGCGCCCTAGCTAAATCATTAGAGCATGCACTGGGCTACATCTGTGCAAAATTTTGCACTTTTAGACTAATTAGCACGACATTACCATGTCATCTCCCTAACGCCCCCGACTATCTGAAGTTTCCAAAAATATATAGTTTTCATAATCCCCCGAAAATTTGAACGAACCTTCATGTTTGGACATATTGAACTGGACTAATACACTGTCTGGGACAAATGTGCCATTGTTCAGTGAAGCTGAAGCAGAAAATATATATATAAAAATAAAATAAATTGTGAAAATAGTAGATCTGTCGTGTGACGTGTTGTGAGCTTGTAGATCAGCTATTTTCTCTTTTGGCTCTTTGGTCTATCTGGAGCTAAACGGTTTGGGATGCGCTGCTGTAAATGATGGATTAGCAGTGTTTAAGAGGGAAGAAGAGTCTCCTTGTGCCAGACAGGCCTCAGCCTGCTCTGCAGAACGCTAAGTGTCTCTCAGACAGACCTCAGCCTGCTCTGCAGAACGCTAAGTGTCTCTGACATCTGAATGGATCCCTCCAATTAGCAGCAGTGTAAAGAGGCTTTCACACCCAGCACAATAACAATGACAGTAACTGTAAATCAGAGCCCTAGAATGGAGAGTTGCGTCACTCCCGTTCACTTCATGGGGCCAGGTCTTCTACGCACACATCTATTGGCGTATAGTGACAAACGGCCAACCGGAAGTTTACAAAATGCATTGAAGTCTATGAGGTGTAAAGTGACAATGAACCACGTGACCAGCGCTGTTTCTGACCCCGCGGTGACACCACTCTCTGATTATACTGCTCTGCTGTAAATATGTCGTTTAGGGCGGGAAATCGTTCCGTCTCAAATGGACCGCAATGTCCACACCACAACTATAAACACAACCTAGTGTTCATTTCAGCCACTAAAAATATGACGAAATGTTCGTCTAATGCCTTTTCTCACAGAAGAAAACTAAATACAAACTAAACAAATCTAAGCTATCAAATCAAATCATGTTTATTTATAGAGCACATTTAAAAACAACTTTCATTGTACCAAAGTGCTATACAGGCATTTCATCATCATAGCAGTACAATAAAACAACAACTCAATGCATAACAATGATTACTAAAAACCAAGAATAAATATACAGTATTGACAATTTCGTCAACAAATAAAAACTAGACTAAAATGTTGAGGAGGGACTAGTGGAGAAGAGATTGAGTAGAATCAAAAACAAGTAATTTCATGTTTGGTTGCGCTCTGACTAAAATCTTTAGTCGATGTAGTGAAAAATTTAGTCGATTAAAAGACTAAAACTTTAACTTTTCGATTTACTAAAATATGTCCAAATCGAAATGAAGTTATATTCAAAAGACTATGACTAAAACTAAATATCGTTTGGAGTCACTTTCAGCTCCTTCTGATGAACCACACAAGCATTGACAGCTGTTTATCTGTAATTGCAGTTAATATATTATTCGATTAAATTCAACTATTATAATTAAAATCATTTTTGCTTGTGAAAGTTACAGGTATGGTGTGTGTGTGTTTGTGTGTGTGTGTGTGTGTGTGTGTGTGTGTGTGTGTGTGTGTGTGTGTGTGCGCGTGTGCGTGTGCGTGTGCGTGCGCGTGCGTGCGTGCGTGCGTGCGTGCGTGCGTGAGATATCAAAAGTGAGCTTATCATAATCACAGTAATCCATATATTCCATCATATTCAAGGGCTTTTGGAAAGAAATGAGACAGACTCCATAGAGCACTGCTGAGGGGAGGTGTGTGTGTGTGTCTTCAGCTGTAGCTTGTTGACACTCGTTAATGTTATATACATCGAGGCATTTATGTTTCTGCACTCATTTTCGGTTTCAGACAAGAATTTTCACATAATAATTAATTGGTTAATCGATCGATAAGGTTATCAACTATCAATTAATGAATTAATCGATAATTTGCATCCCTAATCGGCAACATTCCACTTTGATTCAAATCGGGTTATGGTCCTCTTAATGCTCATTTTGCTACATAGTATGTGCTATGTACCCGGTGGCCTGTGGATAGACAGACACCCATGCCAAAAATATACATAAGCTTACAAGGCGGCCAATACATAATTTAACTTGTGTGTTTTCTCTCCCTGTAGCCCTGTGGTGGTGGAGGAACCCAAGGAGCCCATCGACCCAGCTGTCCGAGCCAAGGAGAACTGGCTGAGGATCTACAACAAGGTCCTGGAGCAAGTCAGGGAGGTAGGAGACCATGTATGCTCCTTAGGAGACCATGTTCCACCTTTTAAACCAACTCAGAGAGGTAGGAGACCATGTTCCTCCTTAGGAGTCCATGTTTGTTCCACCTTGTTATGAGTCCATGCTCCACCTTTTTTATAATAAGAATAGAGAGGACACCAGATATCCCCGCCCGTCCACTTGCATTGAGTTGCTCACCCAGCGCATGAAGCGTACTTGCGCGTTTGAGACACCTCTGAAACGTGACGTAGTGGGGCCACTGTGACGCATTTTGCGTCATAGTTTGTGTTCATGGACGCGCTGGGGCTCCAATTCATGAACGAGCACTTCCGGTATGAACGCGCGTCAATACAAAGAAGCCTAGATGCGCATTCGTGATTAGAAGCCCCCAACTGCAGTACCTCAAACTGCCACCATGTCCATTGCGCTTCAGGGCTCCCCCAGGGTTCTGGGGGCTTGCTGCGTGCCCTAAAGTGTGCCTGCTCGCTCCTCAAGACTTCCGCAAAATTGGCCTGCCTATCTAGTCTGATGTAGGGGAAAGGAACTGATTGGAATAACGTGTTCCTTCCGCACGCTACATCCAACCGGGGAAACTCCCCACCTGTCAGGTGATAAGGAGCGGCCTGCTCACTCCTCATGCACTGAAGGAAGCGTGAGCTCAGTTAGCGGCTCTCCCCAGGTTGGCAGAGGGAGAGTATAGTGCCCAGGATTACAACATAGGTAAAATCGTGTGGGAAAAAAATAAAATCGGGAAACAAAAAACCAGAGCGCACCTTGCCTCCAGAAGTTCTGTGAAATGATTTGATGCGATGTGACCACCGCTGGAAGTACTTAACAAAGTCTTTGAAATATGTATGCAAGGTGAATTATTGATGCCCACAGATAGGGTATCTCGCTTCTATTTCCATCATGCTGCATTCCTGCTAGACGCCGCAGTGCAGGCCCCTTAATGTTTCATATTCTACGGAAATTAATATTTCAAACAAGATTTCCTTAAATACTGGCTGAACATGGTGACGGTGTTTATTTATTTATTTCGTTTGGAGTCTGGGAGGGGTCGACAGAGGAACCCATACTGCGGTTTGACACAGAAACACCCTTGTTCTGTTTGCTTATAGTTCTTTACACATTGAGTTCTACTTCAATCAGTTCTCATTTGCTTTTGTTTAGTTATTTACATGTTGATTTTTCTATTCATTACTTTGAAATGTTATTTTTATTCATTTTTTATGTATTTTTCTTTGCCAATGATTAATCGCTTGCTTTGATGTTCATGTTATGTACAGTATATGTTGGCGTTTGGGTTTTATTCAATTTTCGTCTTTTATTTTATTTACCGGTATATATTCTTTTTATTGTTTTGCTTGTTTGTTTGTGTCTTTGTTTGCCCACCATTTTGCTTTCCTTCCAGTTTCATGTCATTGCCATAGCGACACTCGCTGCATGCATTCTGGTCGGCCCCTCTGATTGGAGCAGACTGAGAGGTGGGTACAAGCCGATTGGCTCCTCGGGATGACGCGTTAGTCCACTGTTTCTCAACGTGGGGTGTGGGGACCACCAGGGTCTGAGAGGGTACAAATGGAACCACATGACTCTGTTTCTACATGGTCACATTTAGAATTAATTTATATTATTTCATTTTTTTGTGGTGAATAAAATGTTATTGTTTGCGATATAAATGATGCAGTATGATAATACAATATAACTTATACAATCTGTATGGTAAAGTATGTTAATACAATATATATTTTATTATCTGTATTGTAGAGTATGTTAATACAATATAACTTATGCAACATATACTGTATGGTACAGTATTTTAATACAATATAACTTATACAGTCTGTATGGTAGAGTATGTTAATACAATATAACTTATACAATCTGTATGGTAGAGTATGTTAATACAATATAACTTATATAATATGGTAGAGTATGTTAATACAATATAACTTATACAATCAGTATGGTAGAGTATGTTAATACAATATAACTTATACAATCTGTATGGTAAAGTATGTTAATACAATATATAATTTATTATCTGTATTGTAGAGTATGTTAATACAATATAACTTATGCAACATATAATGTATGGTACAGTATTTTAATACAATATAACTTATACAGTCTGTATGGTAGAGTATGCTAATACAATATAACTTATACAATATGGTAGAGTATGTTAATAATACAATATAACTTATACAATCAGTATGGTAGAGTATGTTAATACATTATAACTTAAAGTTGTACCATGTAACTTTTTTTATAAAACAAATCTTAAAATTGTCCTAACTGTTAAATCGCTAAAGTTTTAGAACACCCACTCCGTTATTTTCAGCTTCTGAAGCCTTCTCTTTATATGTTTTCTATGATCCTGGCCGTGGACCGGATTTCGCGCCAAAATGACGTAATCTGCATCATCTGTATACGTTGTGTATACGTTGCCCAATCACATCGCGGATCATGCACACATGGTACACTACCGGCCAGGGACGGACTGGGACTAAAATTCAGCCCTGGCATCTTGACTAGACCAGCCCCCACAACCAGCGCGCGCAGATACTCTACCGACTCGTCGGGTCGAGGGCGGCACATATAAATACACAAGCTTTTAATACCACAACTTTTACCAACAACATAAATGATAACTACACAACTACACAATCCATAAATTGTATAAGTTAGCGTACAGTTCTCACCACCAACAAGCAGAGTATGAACATGATTAGTGCCAAAATGTGTCAGAACTTTGGCTAGTTAGCTAATGAATGGAAAAGAAGCATATTGATCTGAGAATTGGACAAACAAGTTGTATTTGATTGCTCAATATGCTGTAGACTATAGGCTACTGTATGTTACTGTCTTTTTTTTTTTTTTTGGGCAACCAGCCCCCTAGCCTACCAGCCCACCGGGCAAATGCCCTGTATGCCAGAAGGCCAGCCCGCCCCTGCTACCGGCCAATCACAGCGCATCTTGAAGTGGGGTCGCCATATTTGTAGTCGCCCGTGTGTCTCTTTACTCAAAAGGTAATCTCGCCTACCAGGCAGGGTGAAGTAGTCCGTTTCTCCGGAATGCCTGAACGCACAGGAACCAGGGACCCCTCTAAAGATAGCTCTCGGCGTTGTGGAGGCAGACGCGGGGGTGTGAAGGTACGAAAAACGGGCGAAAGACGCGAACGCGACCGCGGTTTGCTATAGGGCTACTGACCACTAGTTGAGCATCTTACACAGTATAGCTTTAAGTTATACAATCTGTATGGTAGAGTATGTTAATACAATATAACTTATATAATATGGTAGAGTATGTTAATACAATATAACTTATAAGTGGGGTGGTTTTATGTTGTCTCCCTGCTCTTCTATTGAGACATTTAGCTTGTGTCAAAGCTCATGTCTCACCTAGACAGACACAGGAACTGACACGAATTTTGACCTGAGGGTCAAGATTCAATTTATCCCCTGAGCAAGCAGGCAGGCTTGATTAGCTCAAAGGTAAACATTCTCAGCACTTAGGCTGGAAAACCTGTTTCAAATCCGGAGTAGGAGAAAGAAAGAAAGGAAAGTTGCAGCTTTAGTTGAAAACCTGTTTCAAATCCGGAGTAGGAGAGGAAAGTTGCAGCTTTAGTTGAAAACCTGTTTCAAATCCGGAGTAGGAGAGGAAAGTTGCAGCTTTAGTTGAAAACCTGTTTCAAATCCGGAGTAGGAGAGGATCAAGTTGCAGCTTTAGTTGCACGTGGAAGCCATACTGTTGCGTTCAAGACCGCATGGCACAACCCGATGCACTGCTCCATGCGTATGTGAACGCTAATCAAACCCTAGGCACATGCTTCCCACAACGGGGCAAATACTGTTTACATATAAATGGAACAGCTTGCTCTCCTTGGAGTTTAGATGTTTATGTGTGTGTGAATCACCCTGCCTTGGCAGGGCCCTCGTGGCCCCATGCAGACTAAACTCCCTGCAGTGGGGTAACTACAGTATGTCCATGTACTCCAGTACTCTACTTACAGTAGGTACAATAGAGCAGTGGTGTAACTACAGTATGTCCATGTACTCCAGTACTCTACTTACAGTAGGTACAATAGAGCAGTGGTGTAACTACAGTATGTCCATGTACTCCAGTACTCTACTTACAGTAGGTACAATAGAGCAGTGGTGTAACTACAGTATGTCCATGTACTCCAGTACTCTACTTACAGTAGGTACAATAGAGCAGTGGTGTAACTACAGTATGTCCATGTACTCCAGTACTCTACTTACAGTAGGTACAATAGAGCAGTGGTGTAACTACAGTATGTCCATGTACTCCAGTACTCTACTTACAGTAGGTACAATAGAGCAGTGGGGTAACTACAGTATGTCCATGTACTCCAGTACTCTACTTACAGTAGGTACAATAGAGCAGTGGTGTAACTACAGTATGTCCATGTACTCCAGTACTCTACTTACAGTAGGTACAATAGAGCAGTGGTGTAACTACAGTATGTCCATGTACTCCAGTACTCTACTTACAGTAGGTACAATAGAGCAGTGGTGTAACTACAGTATGTCCATGTACTCCAGTACTCTACTTACAGTAGGTACAATAGAGCAGTGGTGTAACTACAGTATGTCCATGTACTCCAGTACTCTACTTACAGTAGGTACAATAGAGCAGTGGTGTAACTACAGTATGTCCATGTACTCCAGTACTCTACTTACAGTAGGTACAATAGAGCAGTGGTGTAACTACAGTATGTCCATGTACTCCAGTACTCTACTTACAGTAGGTACAATAGAGCAGTGGTGTAACTACAGTATGTCCATGTACTCCAGTACTCTACTTACAGTAGGTACAATAGAGCAGTGGTGTAACTACAGTATGTCCATGTACTCCAGTACTCTACTTACAGTAGGTACAATAGAGCAGTGGTGTAACTACAGTATGTCCATGTACTCCAGTACTCTACTTACAGTAGGTACAATAGAGCAGTGGTGTAACTACAGTATGTCCATGTACTCCAGTACTCTACTTACAGTAGGTACAATAGAGCAGTGGTGTAACTACAGTATGTCCATGTACTCCAGTACTCTACTTACAGTAGGTACAATAGAGCAGTGGTGTAACTACAGTATGTCCATGTACTCCAGTACTCTACTTACAGTAGGTACAATAGAGCAGTGGTGTAACTACAGTATGTCCATGTACTCCAGTACTCTACTTACAGTAGGTACAATAGAGCAGTGGTGTAACTACAGTATGTCCATGTACTCCAGTACTCTACTTACAGTAGGTACAATAGAGCAGTGCAGTTTGACGTCATTTACCCATCCAACCTGGTTCACGTTTTTTTTTTTTCACCCGTTCTGAAAACTGTGTTCCAAACATAAACAAATGATCTCAGCGGTTTGACTCATATGGATATGAAGAATCAACCGATGGTGAGAAAACGCTAATGTTACTGTCGCCAAATTAGTTACATTTTCGCTAGAAACAGACTGTATCAAATATGAGTGACTGACTATCATAAACCATACGGAGACACCTCCCCGACAATATATCGAGGAGACCGTTTGTTTATTTTTGGACCACAATGCTTATATGAGACGGTTTTAAGATGACTCGATGTTATTCTGCCATAGAGAAATTACTTCCATGAACCGGGGGATGAGAGAGTCACATCATGACTTCACTGCTCTATTTGGGTACTACTCCATCTATTTGGGTACTACTCCATCTCGGAGGCAAATATTGTACTTTTTACTCCACTACAGTTATTTGACCCAGCAGAGACATTAGACGTTGCCGTGTAGCGAGCTTGTAGATCAGCTATTTCCACTACTCTTAATGTATTTATTTTCTTATTTATGGAGTTTGTTTTAAAATGTATACAAATATATTTCACATAAAAAACAAATCTTTTGATAGCTCGACACGCTGTGAAGATCTGCTATTTTTTAATTATTTAGAAGATTCATGATTAATTTAATTTTATCCGATCACTAATATGTTTATCTCAATGGGGTTGGTGCGCATGGGGAACGCCAGGAAATACATGGGAAAACAGAACGCGATGGGATAAAAAGGCTTCTTATTAAATAACACGGAGGATACAGGTAATTATAGAATGCCGTACCGTATTTAGACAGGAGTGAGACTTTATTAAGCACTTAGTGAAATCTGAATGATGGTGTAGTTGTAGGGGGCTAAATAAGTCGCTCTGCCCGAACCCATGTAAACACGGGAACATGACGGTCAGGGCTTGGTCTCTACGACCATGCGTGAGCTACGATGGGCTAAAATCGCTTTGGGAAACTCGGCCATTGTCACTGTCCTGCAGAAACCTTGTATCCCCAAGTTTCAAATGTGTATGTTTTCTTTTTTTTAATTGAAGCCCTGCTTCATCATACAAGAGTGTTGCACAAAAGTTGTGAAAATAGCAGATCTAAAAGCACACAACGACTCGTGGTGCAAGGCGTTGTGTGCTTGTAGATCAGCTGTTTTCACTAGTTGAAATCATTTTTAAAATGACAAATACATAACGAACGGTTTTGGACCTACAAGGTTTCCACCCGGCAACAACGTTGTGTTTTATATCCACTTTAAGGCCCATTCCCACTGGGCCAGATAACAGATAAATCTCTTTCTCCAGATATTTTTCCATTCAAAGTGGATGGTAGATACAGATAAAAAACATATCTACCACAGATATTTGCCACAGATACTTTTATCTGTGGCAATTTTTTTTTATCTGTATCTACCATCCACTTTGAATGGAAAAATATCTGGAGAAAAATATTTTTTTATCTGTTATCTGGCCCAGTGGGAATGGGCCTTTACTCTGAGGCGGAAGCAAAGCCTGGTCTGTGTGATGACTAAGGTCAGAAAAAGAGTCTCTTGGGGGCACGGTGGCACAGTGGTTAGCGCTTCGCCTCACAGCTAGAAGGTCCTGGGTTCGATTCCCGCCGGGGGACACTGTGGGTGCTGGGGGTGTGTTTCTCCCTCCACGTCATCAGCGCCCACACCCTAGGTGGGGTCGGTGATAGGGCCTTTCTGTGTGGAGTTTGCATGTTCTCCCCGTGTCTCCTAGGGTTGATACCCTCACAAAAACATGCAGTAATCCTGGTCTCAATAATGCCTCCCCCTGGCCAGCCGGGGCGCTTAATGGAGGGGAAAGGAACTGGTTGGAATAACGTGTTCCTTCCACGCGCTACGTCCATCCCGGGGAAATCCCCCCTGTCAGGTGAAAAGAAACAACAAGGACTACTCATGCATTGAAGGAAGCATGAGGTCAGTCCGTTGTCTCCCCAGGCGCGCCAGAGGGAGAGAGCAGAGCCCAGGATTACATAGGCAATTGGCACTGGGTGAAAAAAATGGGTTGCAAAATCGTGGGATAAAAATTATTAGAGAAAAAAAAAAGAAAAAATGTCTCTTTCTCTCTGTCTCTCTGTCTCTCTGTCTGTCTGTCTGTCTCTCTCTCTCTCTCTCTCTCTCTCTCTCTCTCTCTCTCTCTCTCTCTCTCTCCCTGGTTAACTGTATCCTTCCTTCTTTGTGTCTCTCAGGCTCGAGGGGAGACGTCTGTCTCACTGTGGTTCGGTAAAGGAGGGTGAGTAATATATCATCCTTATGACACACCTTCGTTCCTTCATCATTTCATATGCTAGTTCAGGGGTTTCAGGCCAAGGACCCCTTAGTTGAGAGAGAGATGAAGCAGGGACCCCCACAGCCTCTTCATAGATTCCATAAAGTTTCATTGTTTGACAGCACGATCATCAGTGTATTTTGGATTCATGTCAATTTGTGTTTTCAGATATTTAACAACTTGAACCGTCAATACTTAATAAACTTGACCTTTCACTCTGTACTTAGTCTGCTCTTTTTCCCCTCTAGAACCAAACCCCTTTGCCGAAAATAGCAGATCTACAAGCTCAACAACTTGTAGATCTGCTATTTTTGGCTAAAGTTCTCCGAATATGGACGCTAGGGTTCAAGTGGTTAAATATAAAAAAAGGAGAAAAAGGTTTCTATCACACAAAGATTTGGAGGACCCCCTGTAGTGACTCTGAGGAATGTGAAGGTGGCTTCTGAACCATTCTTTAGCCCCATGGTCACTGAACTAAATATTATAGTATTCTGTGGCACCCCTGGACCCTAGTCCAGTTTGAGAAACCATGGGGGCACCCTAACCAAGGGGACAGGGTGCATACAACGTACAGGAGGGGCAAGACAACATGTGTATGTTTGTTTGCCTATACGAAAGATGTAAAAGACCACTGGTTCTCAACCAGAGGTCCTTGAGGGGGTTAAAGGTGGTAATTGTGGGCAAAATCGTATCTGACGATACAAAAAAATATATATTCCAAGTTTGAGAGGATGGTGAATAAATAATGGACATTGATGTGGAACAGGTTTAAAACCACTGCATTAAAATGATTCTGTTGCATTCTAAAGTGGTCTCCCTCCTCAATAGTTTATTTTGTGTGAATCTGTGCTAAAAATAAGCCCTCTCTCTCTCTCTCTCTCTCTCTCTCTCTCCAAGGCGTTGTAGGCATCCTCCTTAATCCTCACCCAGAGGCTTGTCTCACCCACCCCCGTTGGCACTGTGCCAAATGGGGTGGGTGGTTCGGGGGGTGGGGTGTGGTGCGGTGCATACCGACAAGCCTCCACAGTTCTGCCACAAATTGGCTCCGTCGTCGGGGCAGAGATTGTATCTCCACTTTTCTTTTTGTAAATGAATGCCCTACTTTCAGTGCTGGAAAAAAAGCACTCATGACTGTTTGTCCTTTCCATTTTTTATAATATATTTAAAGGGGAAGACCACCCATTTTCAATATTGAACTGTGTCATTAATATACCTTAGAGGAGTTGTGTGAACATAGAAAAAAAGTTCCCCCTCTTCTGTGTTGCCTAGAACTGGAGGATTGATTTTGGGGTTTGTATTGTAAAGTACAACTTGATGACATCACACATTGTACTTTACAATACAAACCCCAAAATCAATCCTCCAGTTCTAAGCAACACAGAAGGGGGTGAACTTTTTTTCTATTTCCACACAACTCCTCTGAGGTATATTAATGACATATTTCAATATTGAAAATGGGTGGTCTTCCCCTTTAAGCGATATTACCCGAGAGGGTGTGCTGTTATCAGAGGGTGTGCTGTTAATACACTCTAATACACACTATTATGCCAGACCCTGCGTCATTGGCCGACGTGGCAGTCAGCTGATCATTTGCCAACTACTTAAGCCCGCCCAGTCTGTCATTCTCCCTGTTGCTCTTGCCCGGACTGTTGCTTGCCCCCACCGCCTCCCCAGCACCACCAGTAGGCTCTGCTAATTCTGTTCCCCATGGGGGGGTTGTTTATATATCTATATATCTCCCTGCTCATTATGGTTAATGATATTCTTCTTCTGTGCTGCTTGCTGCTGAGCAGGGAGAAACTTTAGCAGAGAGAAACTTTAGCAGAGCCAAACGCCAAATTAAATGACATTCACACTTGTATACTCATTAACTCTTATACTGCTTTGGACGTTCCCGTTCGCCCCAATTCTCGAGGTCGCGCCAATACGGCCGTTCGTTCGTTTACCTTGTTGATGTCCTTAAGCTGATGAGGGGTCGCGCCGCCGTCAACTGTAATCACATCGTCCGCAGTGATGGTCTTAAAAATCCATTATGCGTTAACATCAACGGAGACCAATTCTCTTCCGTGTTGATTTTCTCTGGCCCTGAGGCTCTGTGGCCAGTGAGTGCTCTCAATGTATGGCAAGCGAGACCGGCCAAATTCACATTAATGGCATGACGCCGCCCTCTGCTGCCTGGTCTGCGAAAGTGCAGACCAGGCACTTCAAAAAAAAAAAAGAATGTCTATCTATCTACTATAACGTCGCAAAGGTAAGCCGCTTTTTGATGGCACCAGACCCAATAAATAAATAAATAATCTGGCAGGGAAAAAGTTAAACATTGTTCAATATATCGTGAGTTACCTGACTGAACTAACGCTTTGTGTCATTCAGGATCATGGGAGGAGCTCTGTACAGCATAGACAGCATGCCTGACCTGCGCAAGAGGAACGGCCCTGTGGTCCGAGACCTGGTGAGACGCACGTGCACACACACACACACACACACACACACACACGCACAGACACACACACGCACACACTCTCCTCTCCTCTCCTCTCCTCCCCTCACCTCCCAAACTGGAAGTGATGACTCTAAATCAGGGGTCTTCAATGTTTTCAGGCCAAGGACCCTTTAGTTGAGAGAGAGATGAAGCAGGGACCCCCACAACCTGTTCATAGATTCCATGTAGTTTCATCGTTTGACAGCACAATCATCAGTGTATTTTGGATTCAGGTCAATTTGTGTTTTCAGATATTTAACCACTTGAACCGTCAATACTTCTCCCTTTACAGGGTAGGCTATTTTCGGCAAAGAGGTTTGGTGTAGTAGGGCCTACACCAAACCTCGCGCGAGGCGTTGTGAGCCTGTAGATCGGCTATTTTCGGCTAAAGTTCTCAGAATCTACAAGAATCTGGCTAAAAGGGAGATTTTCTTTATTTTTCTTTCTATCACACTAGGATTTGGAGGACCCCCTGTAGTAACTCTGAGGACCCCCTAGGGGTATTATGACATTCTGATTGGGACAGAATGGTAACTCGTCGTTTAACCAAACGTTTGCCGTTTGGTCAAATCCGTCCCAAGCCGCCGCCCGTTTTGTCGTCATGGCAGTAAGAATGCGCTGGTATAACATTAACATACACCAAAACATTCTGGTATAACATGCACCAAAACATTCTGGTATAACATGCACCAAAACATTCTGGTATAACATGCACCAAAACATTCTTAAAAAACGCTTATATGGACATGCAACACATTTACTGCTCTTTTCACTTAACTTTTTTTTCTTTTCTTCTGCCTTTCTGTATGTTTCATGTCTGCCTCGTGGCTGCATCAGGCTTCAGGCATCATGGTGAGTACTGACATACACTGTATAACATCTATACTCCTACAGTATAGAACATTTTTGAAAGACAATAGCCGATCTACAAGCTCGGGAGCTTGTAGATCGGCTATTAAGAGTTCACACCAAATGTACTACTGTTTTACTACGGGTGCGTTCGGTTATGCGCACCGGGAGCTCACTCACGCACTGGTTGGTATTGGCCGAACGCACCCTAAAGAATGAAGTGTTTAACGGTGTCTTGTCCTCCTCTCCTCCAGTCTCTGGTGCAGAACTCCCGCAAGGCTGGCATCACCTCAGCCATGGCCTCCACCACCCTGGGCAACGAGGAGCTGGTGGGTTCTGCTTTTACTGATTGATTGATTGATTGATTGATTGATTGATTGATTGATTGAAGAGTTTATGTAGTTTTCGCCAGTGGAAAAAAGGTAGTGGACGAACATCTTATGCAGGCGCAGTCTTATGAGGAAACGGACACTGGTTGCGTTGGTGTGAAACTAGTCTCGCGAGGCCAGACTGTTGCCTCCGCGATTTGGGCAAATGCTCCCGGCATACAGTCTGGCAAACGGAAATAGAAACGATGAGGGCGAGATAAAGCGGATGTGACGCAACCGCTCCCTTGGTGCAGTAGCAATAACATGTCCTACTGGAAGCGTTATGTCTCCTTTCAATATTTCTGGGGGCGTTACCTCCATGATGTTTTCAAACGTTTTCTTAAACCACCCAAAACAAGAATAGGCCGCTCGAATGACTTTGTCTGAGCTATTGTGTTTCTGTTATGTTTCCAATGGGACAACAGTTCAGTGCAGCAGTAAGTTCCGATACTCGCCGTTTGGGAGCTGCCGTTCCAGACTCTATATAGCATTCGGAGATTGTGGAATAGTTGTCTGGCTATGCGAGACTAGTGTGAAACCGACCCCCTCTCTCTCTCTCTCTCTCTCTCTCTCTCTCTCTCTGGATTCTTTAGAAGAGTCACGTGTACAAGAAGACCCTGCAGGCTCTCATCTACCCCATCTCCTCCACCACGCCGCACAACTTCGAGGTGTGGACGGCCACCACGCCCACCTACTGCTACGAGTGCGAGGGCCTGCTGTGGGGCATCGCCCGCCAGGGCATGCGCTGCTCCGAGTGCGGCGTCAAGTGCCACGACAAGTGCCAGGACCTGCTCAACGCCGACTGCCTGCAGAGTAAGGACCCGCTTTCATCAATCACAATCACAATCAGAACAAACTGTGTGGTCACATCACAGGTTTACAGGTGTAAAACACTAGACAGAAAGATACCTTTATTATCCCAAAGAGGGTATGAGGTCGCCCAGAGGCGGCACAGCAGTTAACACACTTGTTGCCAGAATTAAAAAGCGACTTTAATTTTACATGGTACCATTTTCTTACCTTTTAATGTGCACGATGGTGCACGGGTCATGCACGGATCATGCACCGCGTGTACACGCCATTCACAGCTTTCAAACAAAAGAATCCGCTTGGAAATTGGTTCAGGCATTCAAAAGAACCTAACCCTATCCACCTGTTTCCGCAAGACTTTACTGTAACATTATCTGCAGGACACTTCCGGTTAACAGCAGACATACAAGCTCACGTTGCGGAAATGCCGCTCGCCTTCTGCACAATGCACGATGGGATGTTGGAAAGTTGTGGATAGTGCTTTCTTCAAATGTAAACAAACATGGCTGCCATGTTTGAAAGATAGAGCTGTTCTGGGAGTCAAACGAGCATTTCCCGATCGCGATCATGCCGAAACCGGAAGTAGGAAGTAGGAAGAGCAAAAAAACTGCCAACTCGGGAAAGCAAAAGAAAAAAACTTGTACAGAAAGCCTGGAGATGCCTCTCTAACTCTCTACCCGGGCAAACGGGGACAGGGTAGTCGATGAGCAGTGATAAGGAACAAGTTTGCAAAATGTGCCGTTGTGAAAGGCATTATATGGGGGCGTCACAACTAAGGGGGGGGAAAGTGGGACTGAGTTACTAGGGCCCAAGGTGGAGGGGCCTTAATTGTTTTATACTTTAGCTATTGAAAAATAGCAGATCTACAAGCTCACAGCGCAGCACCAAGTGTAGATCTGCTATTTTTCAACCCTCTCCCCTTATGAAGAACATTCATGGGGGGGCCGCAGTGAATCCTTGTACCCAGGGCCCAGAATTTGGTGCGACACCCCTGTATACACACACACAGTTGAAACTAGTACAGTATAGGCCTATGAATGTATGTGTACTCCCCTCAACGCACACACACACGCAAGCACGCACGCACACACACACACACACACGCACACGCGCACACACACACACACACACACACACACACACACACACACACACACACACACACTCTCTTTCACAAAGCCATTTCAGCTGCCGGCTCAGCCTGTATCCCTGTATCCCCCCAGCTCCATTGACATCCCATTACTCTTGCCCCCCCCCCCCTTCACTTCTTCGTTTCCAATTTATCTCCTGAGTAATGGTCTGTCATCCCCCAGCATGCCTCACTCTCCCCTCTCTCTCTCTCTCTCTCTCTCTCTCTCTCTCTCTCTCTCTCTCTCTCTCTCTCTCTCTCTCTCATCTTAAACTCAGGGGCTTCGCTCCCGCACGGCCCCTTCACTAATTCACTCTCTAAAGGAGAGGCTTTTTATCCAATCCCCCTGCGCTGATTCACAGTTCAATCAATGCTATTTATTTATTATTCTCCACTGTCTTGGCTTTCTATCTTACGAGAAGGATTCCATCGCTGCGTGTAGGGGCAGAAATATCGCATCTCCATATATATTTCAACTTTCGATGTGTTTTAAGCGTTTCACAAAAAGTATAGAGTGACGCGTTGTGAGCTTGTAGATCGGCTATTTAATGGGACCATAATTTACAAAAACACACATATTGTTAATAGAAAGAAGATTTTAAACTAGCGACTGAAAGCATCAAGTATTTTTGACAATGATTTACTATGGTGATAAAATCAGATGTAAAGTCCGGTCAAATCTCTCAGTAATTGTTCTGCAGCCAGCAGGGGGGAAATAGTGACACCTGCTGGGCCTTTTATGAGAACGTATTGACCGAATTCACGTTATGCAACTTCCTGGTGCTGACGTCACGGTTGAAGGGGAAAACCCTACTAAAAGCCCATAGAGTTAACACAGAAATCGCAAATTTAATGCAATTTCCGAATAGTACAGTATAAAATACGGCTAGCATGGTCAAGAACACAAGATAGTAAAAGGCACAAAGCGTTATAATTTACTTTACCGTTCGAAATAATGATTTGTTGGCTTTAAGTCCAGCAATTTCTGTATTAATTTACCCTTCAAAGCTGACGTCAGCACCAGGAAGTTGCTGAGAAATTTGATGAGTGCTCGTGCGTGGCCGTGAATAGGGTCTATTGCAGGGTTCCCCAATTAGTTTTCCCCAAGGGCCAAATCGTGTCTAGGGTACCAAGCAGAGTGCCACAACATTGCAGGGGACGACGGTGGAGTTCACGCTACTCCAGTGACAGTTCAGATATCGTCGTTGTCGGGTGAAAATCTTGTATGTCCAAAACCGTTCGTTTTGCATGTATCATTTTAAAAATTATTTAAACTAGTGAAAACAGAGAACCTTGGTCTATTGGCTAAAACCTGGATCTCGTTCACACTCCCAGCAGCTACAAAACTACAAGGCCATTCATTTTCAATGGAAGCACTTGTAGCTTTTTATGCTCGCTACAAAGCTCCAAAATCAAACTGAGCCGGGCTTCAGCATCACACTCAGCGGCTACTAAGGCTTCAGCATCACACTCAGCGGCTACTAAACCAACAGGTGTTGTTTTAATCATTTCCACTCACCTTCACTCTTCTTCACACAATTCCTGCTTGTAACGGACGGGGGAAAACACAAATTATTCTCTCAGCCAAGGGGAATAAAGAGAGGGAGTCAGAGAGGGGCGGGTGGGAGAACAGAGGGGACGTGAAAATGTGTGTGTGTGAGAGATTAAACGTTTAAATGGAACAGGGATTTCTTTTAAACCAATAAGCCTTCATATTTTTTCCTTCATATTTCCCTTGCTTGTCGGATGCACACTTGACACAAACGTGTCATGCAACACATTAAACAGCGACTTAAGCGACAGATAATGCCACGTTTAGTTTCGTTCCAGACCACTCCACTCCACTGAGTGGACTTCTCACGCCTCAGTCTGAGAATCAGGCTAATCTGTAACTGCCAGAGTGTGATCGCAGAATACATAACTCTCTCAGACTCGGCTCTAATTATCACTTGCAACAATAATTCACGTGCATTTCTGACCTAGATATGACGACCATGCATGCATACCGTGGTCATTTTTCTGTTGTTCTCATGTTAAACATATCATTAAGATAGCATGGTATTTAGACTGCTGCTTGGTTTATTGTTTACCTAGTATCCTTTAGTTTCAATGTAGGTGTACTGATAAAAGTTTTTTATGTTTTGTTTTTTTATAGTATATTGCTTAGAGACTGATGCTTGGTTCCTTTTTGAACCTGTGATCCTAGATTACCGAGGCACTACAACTGTTTCTATGCATTCTATGTATGCTTTTAGTGCTTATAGAGAGTCACTCAGGATCAGGCACGTGCACACATCAAGCATCAAAGGGGGCTTGAGCCCCTGCCCTTTTATCTGTCTGTAAAAAGTGTCCTCTCCAGACCATGAATGCAGTTTTTTCTATGGTGAAATAATTTTATTATGCTTAGTTCAGTGTGGTATCAAGTACCGAAAATAGCCGACCTCAACGTGTCGTGCTGCGACCCGTTGGGGGCTTGGAGGTCTGCTATTTTCGATATTTTCACCAAAAGGCCCTTTTCGAAATTTCAGCCCCTGCCTCTCTAACATTCTCTGCACGTCCCTTCTCAGGATAAAGAGAGTCTGCTAAATGTCTACTTTGTTGTTGTCCTTCTCTCCTCTCCTCTCTCCTCTCTCTCCTCTCCTCTCTCCGTCCACAGGAGCAGCGGAGAAGAGCTCCAAGCACGGTGCGGAGGACCGCACGCAGAACATCATCATGGTGCTGAAGGACCGTATGAAGATCCGGGAGAGGAACAAGCCGGAGATCTTCGAGCTGATCCAGGAGGTGTTCGCCCTGCCCAAGGCCACGCACGCCACGCAGATGAAGCAGATCAAGCAGAGCGTGCTGGACGGCACCTCCAAGTGGTCGGCCAAGATCAGCATCACCGGTGAGCGAGGGATGGGAGCTTGTAGATCAGCTATTTTTTTGCAAAGACATTTGAGAGAGTGAAGACTGTATCAAGTATGTATATTATTAAGTACCTTTTACCAGTTATAGAGGGTGGTACCAGATATGCAGCTTGGCAAATAAAAGGTGAATTGATCCCAGTGCATGACAGTGATTAAATGAGTGTTTTTCTTTATCACGATAAACGATAATATCGCTTATCCAGAACTGATACTTTACTTTTCAAAACATTATTTATGATTTTGTTGCACAATTTTGTCTAAACAATGTTGCATTACAGGCCGACACTTGGTTTCATTCTGAGAGCCTGCGGCCACAGTGCTGCCTCAAGGCCAGTGTCCATACTGTGTCCGACCACAAAACTTTTCGCCCGAAAGAGTTCAGAAAGCTGCACGTTGGAAAGTCGGAACTCTCCGACGAAAAGTTTGGCGGTCGGAGACAGTATGGACAGGCCTTTACTTTGTGCTGACTCTGGATCAGTCTAAATCATCACACCACAGAGCATGTGGCGTAATAATGTGACTCTCTCTCATTGGCCAGTGCTGTTATAATGTGCCTCTCTCTCATTGGTCAGTGCTGTTATAATGTGCCTCTCTCTCATTGGTCAGTGCTGTTATAATGTGCCTCTCTCTCATTGGTCAGTGCTGTTATAATGTGCCTCTCTCTCATTGGTCAGTGCTGTTATAATGTGCCTCTCTCTCATTGGCCAGTGGCGTGCGCCCAGGGCCTGCAGGCTAAAGATAAGACGGGCTCCAGTGATCCGTACGTCACCGTTCAGGTGGGGAAGACCAAGAAGAGAACCAAGACCATCTATGGCAACCTGAACCCAGTGTGGGAAGAGAACTTCCACTTGTGAGTACTGAGCACACAATGAACCTCTGGATGGGGTGGGTATAAATGAAGGATTCACTTTGGCACACCATGGTGGGTTGACGACCTGACTAGAGCAGCAACTGCTGATTATGTTCTATTATTCTATTGATTATGTTTGTGTCTCGCCTAATGGCCAGACTAAAGGGGAACACACACCGGACACGGGCGGCTGCGACGCTGCGGAGCGTCGCAGTATTGACTTGCGTGAAGTGCCGCACGGTAACACCAACTGGATGCGGCGCGCTGCCGCGAGGCGAATTTTCACAGCACGGCAGCGCCTAGAAATAGGACAGCGGCGTATCGGTGCGGCGGGCGAGGCGGCAGACCCGCGCATGGAATAATCATATTTTAACTGGGGACCCCACCCCCACCCCCACCCCACCCTGACAAGCACTAAAAGTTGAGGAATTACATTTTTATAACACGGTTCTATCGTGAATTGGCCAATGTTTAATTTGTCATTTTAGAGGTATTAAAAAGTCCTTAAATTGTATACACTTAAACTTTATGTTGGTTTGTTTAGTGTTGAGTGAGAAAACAATGTTGCACGTTAACTGTTCTGCTGCTGTTGACGACGCTCACCGTCATTGAAAGGGTTAATACCATGGCGCTGTTGACGGTGAGGACTGTCAATCTTACTGTATATACAGTAAAGATATTATTACTTACTGTACGTCGCTCCGGTCCCGCCCGCATCGGTAATGTCCGCGATTTGTTTACAACGCACGTCGGGCGTGCACGCGAAGTGAAGCTCCTCCATAGTAAATCCATTGAGAGGCCCATGAAGAAACTTCAATAACTCATAAAAGACATTTGTATACAAAGAGGGGTCTCCACTCTGCACACTCTAGACTCGGGATGGGCGCAGCCATGTTTCCCTTCTGGACCCACACTGTCATGTGACTAGATGACGTAATCGTTGCCGTCAAGTGATAATCCAAAAAAACAAAAACAACCCCCTTCCAGCCCTTCAAAATAATAGCGGCGGCCGACGGAGGAAACGGCGCGGCACCAAGGCAACAAGCAACCTTCAGATTAAGAGGCACGAGTTGTGTTAAGTTAATCATCTGGGGACCCTCCAAAAATAATTTGGGGACCCCTCCTGGGGGTCCCAATACCCACAGGTTGAGGACCACTGAGATAGAAGACAGGTGCTCTGTGATGGTAGTGTGTAGGTGAGCACTGGTTTTGTGTTTCCTTTCATTTCCACGTAATGAGCAATACAGGTTTCTGCAGAGCTGCTATTTTGGTGCCGTACAGTATGTGGCTAAAAATACATTCCAGCCACCTCAGAAATTGTGTCTGGGCGGTTTCATTAATTTCCCTGAGTGTGCTCCCGAAACTCCACTGCTCATTAACTGGGCACTTTGAAGCAAAATGTGCTTCTTAGAGGAAAGCAAGTTGCTGTTGCAGGGTAATAATGGAATCATTATTTTATCATCTCTTCTTCCATGTCGAGCACTGAAACGCTTATTTTGTCATCTGTTTTCGATTTAAGAGGCTGTAGGTTCTTTACTGTGTGCTCCTCCCATTGCCAGATGTATTTTTGGATAGTCTTGGTCAGAATTGGTCAGAATGTATTGAAAGGATAGCGTGAGCTTGTTATTATCAACCTATAATGACAAGGCCTGGTTGAAATTGGTTAAAATAAGCAGCCTTAAAGGAGTAGTTCACACCCAAAATGATTTTTTTCCCCCTATTGATTATTGGAGACTTGAGTTCAATAATATTTTTTGTTGCATTCCTAAGACAAAAAAAATGTATTATAGTAAACTTACCCTGACGGTTTCCCCACCCAGTGCCATGCATTTGGGTCCTCATCCGGAAACAATGGGGGTGAATTTACTATAATCACATGTTTGTCTTAGGAATGCGACAAATACAAAAAAATATTATTATCTATGGTATGAGTAATCAATAGAAAAAAGTAACTACTCCTTTAATGCGGCAACCAAAAGGCGTGTTAAGTGGTCAGAGGGGAGGGCCGCGGTGAAACGCTTTATAGAAATGTTCTCACTCAACAGTAAACTGACCCACATACAGTAGAAGTACAGGGTATCTGCACATTTTCTAATCTAAAGTGACGATTTAAGGACTTTAAAGACCTTTTTAGTACCTCTGGTCAAACATTGGTAAAATTGTCAAATATTAGAGTCAGAAATTGTGAAAATAGCACATGCTCACAACGCCTCGCAACGAGCATGTAGATCTGCTATTTTCACAATGGAATAGATCGAGTGAAACTAAATGTAATGCCAATGTAAGCCAGTGCTTGTGCAGAGTGGGGCCACTGGGGGGGTCCCCAGTTCAAATATGATTATTTTGGGGGTCGCGGCCTGAAAAAGTTGATAACCACTGCTCTAATAGCTCTAAGTGCCACATGCTCTTTCACCACGGAGACACTCTTCTCTCTCTCTCTCTCTCTGTCCACGAAGCGAGTGCCACAACTCGTCGGACCGCATCAAGGTGCGCGTGTGGGACGAGGACGACGACATCAAGTCTCGCGTCAAGCAGAAGTTCAAGCGGGAGAGCGACGACTTCCTGGGCCAGACCATCATCGAGGTGCGCACGCTCAGCGGGGAGATGGACGTCTGGTACAACCTGGGTGAGTTCAGGGGGAGATGGACGTCTGGTACAACCTGGGTGAGTTCAGGGGGAGATGGACGTCTGGTACAACCTGGGTGAGTTCAGGGAGAGATGGACGTCTGGTACAACCTGGGTGAGTTCAGGAGAGATGGACGTCTGGTACAACCTGGGTGAGTTCAGGGGGAGATGGACGTCTGGTACAACCTGGGTGAGTTCAGGGAGAGATGGACATCTGGTACAACCTGGGTGAGTTCAGGGGGAGATGGACATCTGGTACAACCTGGGTGAGTTCAGGGAGAGATGGACATCTGGTACAACCTGGGTGAGTTCAGGGAGGTTAATGAAAGGAAGGGACACTCTGACGGCATTTTCTCTACCTCGCGATTCTAGCCGGCTGATTCACCGCACACTGGCTGGCGAACTCACACCGGAAGTTCCGTGAAATAACATTTGAGTCTATGAGAGTCGAGTGGAACAGCTTATGAACAAACACTATTTCTGAACATTATAAAATACTCTCTGCTCAGGAAAATAAAAGAAGACATGTCACACTTTTTCCGCTGTGTTGCTTTTTGGTGTGTACACTGTATAATTTTATAGAGGTATCTAAAGAGCACAAAGTACGTTTCTGAACTAGCTAGCATCACTAGATTGTCCACAAAACTTGTCTGGAAACCAAATCTCACGATAGCTCTGAGACAGAAACGATCCCTGCTGCTGTTTAGATGCCTTAATAAAATGATGTACAGACTAGTGCACATCGAAAAGCAAGTGATTGTAAAAAATACCTGTGATATGTCTTCTTTTATAATATATTCCTGAACAGATTATATGACAATGGTCACAATCATTCATAAATAGTGTTTGTTCCTGAGCTGATCCAGCCGGCTCCATTCCCTGCCATGTATTTCATCCAACTTCCGGTGCGAGTTTTGCCACCGATGAGCGTATTAGAAATTGGAAATACTCAAGTAAAGTACAAATAACTAAAGATTTGTACTTAAGTACATGTACCGTTACTTTATACCACTGTTAAGTACAGTAGTTTTAAGTTCCTATCAGGCAAGAATTTGACGGACCTCTGAGGACTATGCGTTTCTCTCAGATGAGACGGATTCCACTTAATCCAGCAGGTGTGTCTGTCTGTCTGTCTGTCTGTCTGTCTGTCTGTCTGTCTGTCTTCCTCTGACAGACCGGCAGACAGACAGGTTAAGTGTCCAGGGTTCCCACGGTCATGAAATTCCTGGAAATATTTTGAAATTAGAAAAATGTTTTTCCAGTACTGGAAAAGTTTTGGAATTTATCAAGGGTCCTGGAAGGTCCTGGAAAAGATAGCTATGCATTGTCTTTGGTTATTGATTTTGTTAATAACTCTGAAATGACAAATTAAACATGGGCCAAATTGTCAAATATTAGAGGCAGAAATTGTGAAAATAGCCGATCTACATGCTCACAACGCCTCGCAACGCGAGGCGTTGTGAGCAATGTTCCCTCTAATTTTTTTTTCGGTCTGAGCAAACACTCCAACCTTCTGAGCACAACTTGAGCACTGATGAGCAAATATGTCGAGTGCACGAGTGTATACTGCGTCAGTGCGCCAAGTCATGTCAAGTTATGGCTTATTCAAATTTAATTACAGAATAAGTAATAGCGGTTCGACTACTGTTAATAAACTGTAGGCTACTATAGGACAGTTAAATTTAAAAAGACGGGAGGAAAAAGGGTTTTATATCCATTATTATTCAGTATTAGGCCTACAGACTGATTTCCCCCCTTGGGATAATAAATCTATCTATCTTATATAGTATATACACATGTTGACAACATGTTGTGTAAATACATTACAAACAATGAGCCTAAATATGAGTCAAAATAACAATACATTGACATATTGACATTGACACATCTAAAGAAGTGTCATTATTATGAATAAAATACAGTCCAAAAGCACTATGTGTAGCCCACTGTATGTGCCAAAGTGCCAATGTAAGCATGTGTAGCACCCCACAGTTAGTATCAGCCATGAACCAGCGACAACAGCCCTGCTAATCGGGCTCAGCCCTATTAGCACGACTGGTTGTGCGTTGGACTGGCGAGTGGGAGTCCCGGGTTCAATCCCCGCTTCCGCGTATCACTACA